>NC_090447.1:649937141-650239826 GCF_031143425.1 Pleurodeles waltl
AGGGACATCATAGTTAGGCTCACATTTTAAAAGTACAAAACCATAGAAATTTACCAGTTATATTTATAGTTACCTCAAGTAACTATAGCTTGTGCCCTAAGGTAACTATAACTTGCAGCCTCCCCATGCACTGCTAATGATGGCAAGAATTACGGCACTCATGAAATTTTTGATAACATAATTGATAATATCAACATAATGGCGGTCATTCTGACCCTGGCGGTAAAAACCGCCAGGGCCGTGGTCCGCGGGAGCACCGCCAACAGGCTGGCGGTGCTCCTTTGGGCATTCTGACCGCGGCGGTACAGCCGCGGCCAGAAACGGAAAGTCGGCGGTGTACCGCCGGCTTTCCGCTGCCCAGGGGAATCCTCCATGGCGGTGCAGCTTGCTGCGCCGCCATGGGAATTCCGACCCCCATACCGCCATCCTGTTCCTGGCGGTTTCGGCCGCCAGGAACAGGATGGCGGTATGGGGTGTCGTGGGGCCCCCGTAAGAGGGCCCCACTTAGAATTTCAGTGTCTGCTTAGCAGACACTGAAATTCGCGACGGGTGCTACTGCACCCGTCGCACCCCTTCCACTCCGCCGGCTCCATTCGGAGCCGGCTTCCTCGTGGAAGGGTGTTTCCCGCTGGGCTGGCGGGCGGCCTTTTGGCGGTCGCCCGCCAGCCCAGTGGGAAACCCAGGCTAAAAAGCATATATATTTTTCTAATTATTGCTGAAGAATTGTGATGGGGTCGCAAATCCGCAGCAAAACTTAAAACAAAAAAGAAAGTGTGGGCTACCATGCTTCATTATTCAGAAGCCCCCGGGTGGGCCAAGTCCCAGGGGCATTTATATTTTAATGCGAGATGGCTGCCCTGGGGACCACCACCTCCCTTGGTTTTATCAACTAACATTTTGCGGGGAATGTGTAGCCTCTGCTGCCGCTGTCCTGAGAACCACCACCTCCCTGGGGCTTTACACAAATATTATGTGGAGTGCCCCCCACAGACCCGTGGACCACCTCCTCCCTGGGGCTATAGTAAAAAGAATGAAAGAGGTCCATTTCGGACCTCAAAAGACCCCCGGGCTATGCACTTTGGAGGGATGCCACGTAACCCCCCTTGAGAAGCCACTGATGGCCCTGCGAACCACCATCCGAAGGGCCAGTTCCTGCTATGTCCTGTGGTGCCCATCCCATCCTGTCAAGCAGCTCTCCCTTCATTAGAGCGGAGGTTTCCTCTGTCTCCCTGCCCAGGGAGATGCATGCATAGGAGACAGAGGAAACCATTGCTCTCACAGAGAGGAAGCTGCTTTAGCACTTTCCTTTCTCTGATAGCAATGCTGGCTCCCGCAGGAGGCGGGGAGCCAGCAGCGACAGTTGGGGCCCTCAGGCTTCCTCCACAGTCCCCAACATTGTGACTGGGTGCACTGGGGGACAACCAGGTCTCATGATCAGGCCTTAGGGATGGGGTCCCCAGGGCCAAGATTGTCCCTGGGGAAGCAGGCCATGAGGCCCACCTCCCCAAAATAGAAAACAAATATATGCTATACACCAGGGAGTGGGGCCCCAGGGGCTGAGATCAGCCTAGGGAGAGGAGCCACAGAGTCCCGCCCCCAAAAAATTAGGCCAGGCCTCGGGGATAGGGTCCCTGCAGTCGATATTGGCCTGATGAGGGGGGCCACTCAGCCTCCCTCCCACAAACAAATTAAATGTTTATGTCAGGCTCTGGGAATAGGATCCCCTGAGTGAGATTGGCCTGAGGCACGGGAGGGTGCAGCCTCCCTCTCTAAAACAAATATAACTGTTTGAGCCAGGCCCCAGGGATTGGGGTCCCCAGGGTCAATATCGGCCTTACGTGTGGGGGCCATGTGGGGTTGGGTATCTGAATTAGCATCAGCTGGTGTCTGTTTCTCAAATTTACAGGGTCAGAGGTATGAAGAGCTCAATGGACATGGCAGAGCAACCTAAAGACCGCCATTTTAAGTATTGGTAACTAGTGCAAGACATTTAGTACTGGAAAAGACCTGTTTGGTATATTACAGATCAACCTCGCAGCCGTGTTTGTAGGCAAGCGAACACGTAGTAAGCTTTGTTCACATAAAAGGCTTTCCCATTGCCCAGGTGTCTCATAATGAGTGTCTGGATAATGATGAGACAAAAGGCATGGATTACCAGCAGAGTAGCAAATTCCACAGATGGCTGATAACTAGTATTTCATTAAAAATTGCTGGCTTAAAGAGATTCCTAGATTCTCAACAGAGCTTTTGAAAATGAGGCAGGCACAGTGGAGGGGGCACCATGAGTTTGATGAGATGGAGTCCCTTTTCACAAATGGGATCACCTCGATCTTGGCACTTCTTAGTTTCAGGCAATGATCCCACATCCAAGTGGCTGCCTCTGACAGATTCTCTCTTGGGGCCTCAACATTTTTCATGATGAACACAACTAGTTGTGTGTCATCAGTGTAAGAAACTATGTCAAGGCTTAGCTCATATTATGGTTGTGAGAGGAGCCACATAGATGTAAAAAAGTGTCTGACTCAGGGAAGACCTGTGTGAGACACCACAAATGTTGGGAGCAGTATCTGAGCTAAATGGGGAGAGGTGAACAGATTAAGTTGGGGCTTTCAGGAATTATTGAAGCCATTTAAGGGCTTTGGTATAGAAGGCAATCATATGCAAATGTTCTAACAAAATGGAGTGTGACACCATGTTGAACGCTGCAGAGAGTTCCAAAATAATGATGACCGCTGATTTGCCCTCATCCAATGAAAGCCTAATATTGGCCGTAACCGCTAATAAATCTGTTCCCATTCTATAGTTTGCTCTGAAACCTGTTTGAGGAATGTCCTTTATGTTGTTGTTCTCTATATTATGTGTGATCTGACAGTTATTGAGCTTTTTGAAGACCTTAGCTAAGTAATGAAGTAAGGAGATGGGTTGATACTTGGTCATATCTAGATGGTATGGCCTGGGATTTTTAGCAGATGAAGTACTGTTAGAAATGGGGTGTTTGGTTGACAGTCAGGTTACCCCCTGTTCAAGCAAGGACCCTCACTCTAGTCAGGGTAAAAGAGAATTACCCTCAGCTAACCTCTGCTTACCCCCTTGGTAGCTTGGCACAAGCAGTAGGCTTAACTTCAGAGTGCTAGGTGTAAAGTATTTGTACCAACACACACAGTAACGTAATGAAAACACTACAAAATGACACAACACAGGTTTAGAAAAATAGGAAATATTTATCTAAACAAAACAAGACCAAAACGACAAACATCCACAATACACAAGTCAAGTTATACATTTTTAAAGATTAAATACAAAAATAGAGCTTAGGAACCCAAAATGCTTCGATGAGGTGTTAACACGGCATCGTGATGGAGTCGTTTCCAACAATCCGACACCAACGGCGCCAGCCACGGAGTCACGCAGACCCCCAGGTACAGTACCTTGGTGAAAAGTGAAAACAAGCTGATGCGCAAAGTCGTGGATCGCGGTGTGTGTGCGAAACGTTGAATCTGCGCACTTCGAGCGGCGTCGGTCACAACGTGGTGCGGAGACTTCCACAGAGTCATGGACTTCGGCGGAGCTGCAGCGGTGTCGGGCCTGCGAAGGTCGTCACGTTCCAGCGAAGATCACGGAGTCGGTTGCAGGCGGCGTCACCGAATTCAGCAGTGGCGTCGGTCCGGAGTCGTCCGAAGTCGATTTCCTTGAATTGTCACCAGCTTTTCCTTTCAAGGGCCCAGGGACTGGATAGAGCACCACTTGTCAGGGCAGGAGTCTCAGCAGAGAGTCCAGGTGCTGGTAAGTGAAGTCTTTGATGGCCCTGAGACTTCAGAACAGGGAGCAAGCTCAGTCAAAGCCCTTGGAGAGTCCTTCTCAAGCAGGAATATACCACAAAGTCCAGTCTTTGTCCCCTTGCACCGGCAGAAGCAGCAACTGCAGGATAGCTCCACTGAGCACAGTCACAGGCAGGGCAGCACTTCTCCTCAGCTCTTCAGCTCTTCTCCAGGCAGAGGTTCCTCTTGATGTCCAGAAGTGATCCTAAAGTCTGTGGTTTTGGGTGCCCTTCGTATACTCAATTTCTCCTTTGAAGTAGACCTACTTCAAAGTAAAGTCTCTTTTGAATGTGAAATACTGCCTTGCCCAGGCCAGGCGCCAGACACTCACCAGGGCGTCGGAGACTGCATTGTGTGAGGACAGGCACAGCCCTTTCAGGTGTAAGTGACCACTCCTCCTCCCCATCCTAGCACAGATGGCTCATCAGGAAATGCAGACTACACCCCAGCTCCCTTTGTGTCACTGTCTAGTGTGAGGTGCGACCAGCCCAGTTGTCAAACTGACCCACACAGGGAATCCACAAACAGACAGAGTCACAGAAATGGTGTAAGCAAGAAAATGCTCATTTTCTTAAAGGGGCATTTTCAAACACACAATCTTAAAATCAACTTTACTAAAAGATGCATTTTTAAATTGTGAGCTCAGAGCCCCCAAACTCCACATGTCCATCCGCTCCCAAAAGAAAATCTACACTTTATTCAGATTTAAAGGTAGCCCCCATGTTAACCTATGAGAGGGACATGCCTTACAACAGTGAAAAACGAGTTTAAAAATATTTCACTGTCAGGACATATAAAACACATTACTATGGGGGTCATTACAACATTGGCGGTATAAGGCGCTTACTGCCGTGCCGAAGACCGCCAATACACCGCCGCCGCGGCGGGAGACCGCCACAGCTATTATGACACACATCACGGAATCCGCCGAAATTCAGACACCCACACAATACCGCCACACCAAAGGTCAGCGATAAACATGCGCAAACAAATCCTCCACCTCCACGCCAACAGAAACACACCCATGCTATTACGACCCACGAATCCACGCGGCGGTCTTTCAACCGCGGTATTCCATTGGCGGTACACACCGCCACGCTCAAAATACACACACAGCTCCAAAACACCGCCACATTGGACAATTCCAAATACACACACCTGACACACATACAAACAACACACCCACACACCCAATACAATATAAAATACACACCCACATCACCCACAAACCCCTACGACCAAAAAACAGAGAGAAGGCCAGAGAGAGACAGCACAGAATAGAGACCCGCATCACACAGAGGCACACAACACCATCACCCACACAACATCCACGCACAAAACAACACATACCACTACACTCACCACACTCATCAACACATACACCACCCCACACATCACACACACCACCCCATGTCACGCCAAAGACACCCCCGCTTCTCTGAGGAGGAGCTCAGGGTCATGGTGGAGCAAATCCTAAGGGTAGAGCCACAGCTATTTGGCTCACAGGTACAGCACACATCCATAGCCAGGAAGATGGAGCTATGGCAAAGAATAGTTGACAGGGTCAACGCTGTGGGACAGCACCCATGAAATAGGGAGGACATCAGGAAGAGGTGGAACGACCTACGGGGGAAGGTGCGTTCCACGGTATCCAGGCACCACATCGCGGTACAGCGGACTGGCGGCGGACCCCCACCTCCTCCCCCACAACTAACAACATGGGAGGAGCAAGTCTTGTCCATCTTGCATCCTGAGGGCCTCGCAGGAGTCGTTGGAGGAACGGACACTGGTAAGTCAAATTTTAACTATCATATCCCCCACCCTACCTGCATGCTATCACATACCCCCACCCTCACACCCTCCCCTAACACCCTAACTCCTCACTGATCTACCCATAATACCAACCACCCATCCCAACCCCAAGACCTGCATGACACAACTAAGCATGGATACCCATTACTAAAGCATGCCCACTGCACAGACCCAGAACACCCCCCAACCATCAGCACACAACCCCAACAGGAATGCTAGCACTGGTGTACACGCACACCCAACCATTGCACACCATGAAACACACACATGCAATAATCATGTACTTATACCCCCGCAGGAACCCGAAGGAACGTCACCACACCAGAAGGTCCAGACAACACAACTCCACCCCCAGAAGAGGCCCACAGTGACGACAGCAGCCCTGCCCTACTGGATCTTGATGACCAGCCCTGGACCATCGTGGGCCTCAGGACAGTCGGTTCCCCTTGCCCAGCCACAGCCCAACACCGAGCTGCCACCCTCTGGGAACACCAGCACAGCACCCAACCAGCGGGCCCATACCTCCCTACCCAGGACAGGTCAATCAGCGGTGTGTCCACCACTACAGGGAACCCAGGATAACCCACCACCCCAACAACAACAGGGACCTGGGGGCAGTGGTAGTGGGCACACGGTCCAGGGGACGGAGGCACAGGAACACAGGGGAACTGGGAGGGCTGCTGTGTGACAGAGGGAGGACAGGCCAAGGGAACCCACTCTCCACGAGGCCCTATCCTCCACCATGGGAGCATACCACCACTCCCAGGAGACATGGCAACGGTCCTGGACAAGTTGCAGGAGACCCTGCGTCTGCAGGACGAACTGTATTTGGGGTTCAGGGAGGAGCTCAGGACCATCAGCTCCGCCCTGGCCACCACCGTAGGGGTGCTGACAGACATTCAAAAGACCTTGAGGGACACCGTGGCACTCCAAGGGGCCCCTGACGCTAGCCAGGACGATGAAATGCCCACCACCTCCGCCGGCGCTAGTGGACAGGACGCCCCGCCACAGGACCACCACACCAGCACCCCACCCCCTGCAGACAGACAACCACCCCGCAAGCGGTCCCTGAGATCCAGGAACAGGACAGAGCAAGATGGCAAGACCCCCGCCAGGAAATAAGACTACCCTGATTGTCCCACCACTGTCCCACTTTGTTACCCTGTCCAATTAAGAACTGCCCCAGCTCCACTTCCAATGGCCAGATGTGCAATTTACCTGTGAGACTAATAGACTGGACTCTGCCATGGACATTCTTCCACCATAACCCATCACCATTTCACAACCCCCCTTCATGTTTATGCACTTAAATAAACACCATTGAAACACTAAGAAAACTGGAGTCAGTCTATGATTTTGAACTTTGTATTGTCAATTACAGTGTCAAAAAGGGTTACCCATTGGGAGGCCAACATACCAATGTCACACATCACAAGCCCTTCAATGGTGCAAGCTGTTGACACGTAGGTTACCAGTTTTGTGAAACTGAAATGGAAGGGGACAACTCAGTTAACAAATAGTGAGTGAAATGTAGGTACACGATAGAGGTAGAAGTGTGAAAGTTAATGTAATGTTAAACCAGAAAATGTACTCACCTGTGTCTCACTGGAAATATTGCTGTATGACTGACTCCCTGTTGTCGTTTTCTTCATCCTCAGCTTCTTCCTCATCACTGTCCACAGGCTCCACCGCTGCTACAACACCGTCATCTGGATCATCCTTCTGCAGAAAAGGCACCTGGCGTCGCAATGCCAAATTATGGAGCATGGAGCAGGCGATGATGATGTTGCACACCTTCTTTGGTGAGTAGAATAGGGATCCACCTGTCATATGGAGGCACCTGAACCTGGCCTTAAGGAGGCCGAAGGTGCGTTCGATAACCCTCCTAGTCCACCCATGGGCCTCATTGTAGCGTTCCTCTGCCCTGGTCCTGGGATTTCTCACTGGGGTCAATAGCCAGGAAAGGTTGGGGTAACCTGAGTCACCCAATAGCCATACACGGTGCCTCTGGAGTTCACCCATCATATCAGGGATGCTGCTATTCCGCAGGTTGTAGGCGTCATGCACTGAGCCAGGGAACATAGCATTTACCTGCGAGATGTACTGGTCTGCCGAACAGACCATCTGGACATTCATCAAATGATAACTCTTCCTGTTCCTGTACACCTGTTCACTCCTGCGGGGGGGACTAGAGCTACATGGGTCCCATCAATGGCACCTATGACGTTCGGGATATGTCCAAGGGCATAGAAGTCACCTTTCACTGTAGCCAAATCCTCCACCTCAGGGAAAATGATGTATCTCCTTACGTGTTTCAGCAGGGCAGACAACACTCTGGACAAAACGTTGGAAAACATGGGCTGGGACATCCCTGATGCCATGGCCACTGTTGTCTGAAATGACCCACTTGCAAGGAAATGGAGCACTGACAGCACCTGCACGTCAGGGGGGATTCCAGTCGGATGGCGGATTGGTGACATCAGGTCTGGCTCATACTGGGTACATAGTTGCTTGATTGTGGCACGGTCAAACCGGTAGGTCACGATCAAATGTCTCTCTTCCATTGTCAACAGGTCCACCAGCTGTCGGTACACCGGCGGATTCCGCCATCTTCTCATATGTCCCTGGTGACGGTGCCTAAGAAGGACAACAGCGAAGAAACAGTCACCATTCCTCCAGGTATGTACCCACAGTCACACACAAGATAACAACAGACAATTAACCCTTCCTGGATATGTTTTGAGTGTAGGCCTCGGTATGTGTGACGCAGTAGCAAATGAAGCCATGTGGGCCCATGAAATGGCGGCTGCCTGACCTCTAAACTGGGACAATGGGAATGTGGGGTAACAGCGCTGGCGTTGGACACCGTCGCGGTAGGCGGTCGTAGACCGCGGCGCAATGCTGCATTGGTTAACATTGGACCCTATGGGTCCCAGGAGCCAATGAACAGGTGCGCCGCCGGTGATGATGCGCACCGCCGCGGACGTCACCGTCGCGGACATCACCGCCGCGGACGTCACCGCCGCGGTCGTCACCGCCATTTTCTATCTGTTCAATCACTAGATACCTGACCTTCGACAGGAGAGGACCTATACTGCCAGTGCTGCTGTGACCTCGGTCTGGAAGCGACGATGGCTGCTGCGTCTGGGGAAAGGGCCCCTGCCTTCACTGCACAGGAGTTGGAGAAACTTGTGGATGGGGTCCTCCCCCAGTACATGCTACTCTACGGTCCTCCAGACCAACAGGTCAGTACACAGGGAGCACGTTGGATGGGCTAGGCCTGGGTGGACAGGGCTGGGTGGGAGAGGGAAGGGGGCAGAGTTCTAAGAACAGAAATGCATGGGGATGAATGGGCCACATGGCCAGAGTTGCGAGGGGGCCATTCACATTGACGATCCAGTAGGTAATGACTGTTCCTCTTTCCTTGTGCATGTCATGTAGGTCAGCGCCCACCAGAAGAAGGACATCTGGCGTGCCATCGCCAAGGAGGTCCGGACCCTGGGGGCCCTCCAGAGACGGGGCACCCACTGCCGGAAGAGATGGGAGGACATTCGCCACTGCAGCAAGAAGACGGCGGAGGCTCAGCTGGGGATGGCCTCCCAACGTGGGAGGGGTGCCTGTCGCACCATGACCCCCCTGATGTTCCGAATCGTGGCGGTGGCCTACCCGGAGTTGGATGGGCGCTTAAGGACATCACAGCAGACACAAGGGGGTGAGTACACTCTCATTCTGTGGACTTTGCGTGCAGTGGAGGTGGCTGGGTGGGGGAGATGGGCTGTGTGTGTCCCTAGGCCAAGGCGAGTTCGGTAGGCAAGGCCCCTCCGTAATGTAGGCCATGTGGGACTCTACCCCAGCTCAGAAGAGTGGCAAGTTGAGGTATGGTTGCCCCTTTGCCATCCATGTGCGCAGATTTCTAACATTGCCATGTAGGACATATCCCTGAAATTGCATGTGCAGAGCCCAGGAGCACAGCGTATTGCATGGGGCTGCTGCATCTGCCATGTCTGCCAACGGTAGCGGTATGCCATGCACTAAAACTCTCTTTCTTCTGTCACCCCCCCTTTTCCTGCTCTCCCTGTCCTTTTGTACATCAGCATCATCAGGCAGAGGTACAGTGGCACCGGAGCACGAGGGAGCTGCATCCCACATGGCCATGGAGGGCCACACCACAGACTCTGAATGCACCAGTGGGACGGAGGGCGAGGGGAGCTTCACGTTGGCCACCGGATCACCAAGCAGCGACACAGACTCGTCCGCCGATGGGAGCTCCCCTGTGGTGGCGGCACCATCTGTGTGCTCCACTTCAACAGGTACAGCCGCCACCTCCACTACCAGCACGGCCCTCCCAGCAGCCCCTCAGCGTTCGCCCCGTGCCCGCTCACCCAGGAGGGTGGGCATCACCTTCGCCCCAGGCACCTCAGCCCCTGCCCCAGTCACCCCTGCTGCCCTCAGTGAGGAGGCCATTGACCTCCTCAGGTCACTCACTGTTGGGCAGTCTACCATTGTGAATGCCATCCAGGGTGTAGAACGAGAGTTGAAACACGGTAATGCATTCCTAGAAGGCATTCATTCTGGTCAGGCTGTCCTTCAGCGAACCCTGCAATCTCTGGCCTCAGCACTGATGGCAGCCATTGTCCCTGTGTCCAGCCTCCCCCCTCCAACTTCTTCCACCCAGACCCAATCCCCTGTACCCCAACCCATCCCAAGCACACCTACAGACCAGCATGCACACCAGTCAACACCCAAAAGTAGCTCAAGCAAACATAGGCACCACACACACCACAGGCACTCACACAAGCATCACACCCATACAGACACAGCAACATCCACTGTCTCCACTGTGTCCCCCTCCTCCTCTTCTCCCTCCTCCCTCCCAGTCTCGTCTACACACACACCTGCATGCACCACATCTACAGGCACTAGGACTCGCACCAGGACACCCAGCACCACAAGCCGCTCACCTGCACTCACCACCTCCACTGCCATTTACACGTCCCCTGTGTCCTCTCCCAGTGTGTCTGTGACGCCCCCTCCCAAAGTACACAAACGCCGGCAATCACTCACCCAACATCCATCCACCTCACGACAGCCTCCAGTACCTGCACCTGCACCCAAAAGAGCTAAAGTGACACCTCCTACAACCACCTCCTCTTCCTCCACTCCCAGACCCCCTCCAGCTACCCATCCCAGTGTGCGTCAGAAACTGTCCCTCTGTCAAATTGACCTTTTTGCCCCCACCCCTCCCTCCAATTCATCAGTCCTGTCGTAGCGCCTCAGCCAAAAAGCCTCCAGTACCAGTGGTGCGTGTTCCAGGTTTTTGGAGTGCACCGTCCACCAGGGCAGGCAGTAGGACCCGGAGCCAAGGCACTGTCAACCCACCCCCTGTAAAGGCTCTGGAATTGGAGAGTGGACGACGGGACCGTGTCAAGACTCCTGGTGGGACAACAACTGAAATGGGCTCCAAGGCGATTGGTGAGTCAGCTGTAACTCCAAAGAAGGTGGGGAAGGTCCCGAGGAAGTCTCCCCAACCTGTTGTGAGTGTCACGGCGGGGAAGTGCGCCATCATTTCCGGCGGTCCAGACACAACTGCCAGCACCGTCGTTACTGGTCCAGAGACCACCGCCAGATTCAGTGCCAGGAGGGCCCAAGTATCATCACTGGTCCAGAGACCACCGCCAGAGTCAGTGCCCAGGAGGGCCCAAGTATCGTCACTGGTCCAGAGACCACCGCCAGAGTCAGTGCCCAGGAGGGCCCAAGTATTGTCACTGGTCAAGAGACCACCGCCAGAGTCAGTGCCCAGGAGGGCCCAAGTATCGTTACTGGTCAGGAGACCACCGCCACCGCCGGAGTCACAGCCCAGGAGGGCCCAAGTATCGTTACTGGTCAGGAGACCACCGCCACCGCCGGAGTCACAGCCCAGGAGGGCCCAAGTATCGTTACTGGTCCGGAGACCTCCACCACCGCCGGAGTCACAGCCCAGGAGGGTCCAGGATCCCACAGCCCCGCTGGGAAATGATTGAACATCATGCCACACACCAATGTCCAGTGTGGAGTTCGTCATGCCACACACCAATGTCCAGTGTGGAGTTCGTCATGCCACACACCAATGTCCAGTGTGGAGTTTGTCATGCCACACACCAATGTCCAGTGTGGAGTTCGTCATGCCACACACCAATGTCCAGTGTGGAGATCGTCATGCCACACACCAATGTCCAGTGTGGAGTTCGTCATGCCACACACCAATGTCCACTGTGGAGTTCGTCATGCCACACACCAATGTCAGGATCCGAACCGCCATGTCAGAGCACCGCTGAACAGTCCATAGACCGCCATGGCAAAGCACCGCTGAACAGGGCAAAGCACCGCTGAACAGTCCATAGACCACCATGGCAAAGCACAGCTGAACAGGGCAAAGACCGCCATGGCAAAGAACCGCTGAACAGGGCAAAGACCGCCATGGTGAAGACCGCTGAACAGGGCAAAGCACCGCTGAACAGGGCAAAGACCGCCATGGTGAAGACCGCTGAACAGGGCAAAGCACCGCTGAACAGGGCAAAGCACAGCTGAACAGTCCATAGACCGCCATGGCAAAGCACAGCTGAACAGGGCAAAGACCGCCATGGCAAAGCACCGCTGAACAGGGCAAAGACCGCCATGGTGAAGACCACTGAACAGGGCAAAGCACCGCTGAACAGGGCAAAGACCGCCATGGTGAAGACAGCTGAACAGGGCAAAGCACCGCTGAACAGGGCAAAGCACCACTGAACAGTCCATAGACCGCCATGGCAAAGCACCGCTGAACAGTCCATAGACCACCATGGCAAAGCACCGCTGAACAGGGCAAAGCACCGCTGAACAGGGCAAAGACCGCCATGGTGAAGACCGCTGAACAGGGCAAAGCACCGCTGAACAGGGCAAAGACCGCCATGGTGAAGACCGCTGAACAGGGCAAAGCACCGCTAAACAGGGCAAAGACCGCCATGGTGAAGACCGCTGAACAGGGCAAAGCACCGCTGAACAGTCCATAGACCGCCATGGCAAAGCACCGCTGAACATGGCAAAGACCACCATGGCAAAGCACCGCTGAACAGGGCAAAGACTGCCATGGTGAAGACCGCTGAACAGGGCAAAGACGGCCATGGTAAAGACCACTGAACAGGGCAAAGCACCGCTGAACAGGGCAGACACCGTGTGGGTATGAATAGGCCGCCACATCAGGCATCCTTATCCCATGTGCAGCTGGGACAGTGACAGGACATGAACTTTCACGGGGAGACTCCTCCAGTCTGGGCACCAGTCCCACCCAGTACCAGTAGAGAACTGTATCTACTTGCCAAAATGTGGCTTTGCACTCCCCAGGATTGAAGAGTGGGCAAGCCACCCACTGTATAGACTTGTGAGACTGTGGCTTTGCACTCCCCAGGATGTAACAGTGGGCAACCCACCCACTGTATGGCCTTGAGAGACTGTGGCTTTGCACTCCCCAGGATACATCAATGGGCATGAAGCCCCATCGTGGATCTGGCTTCGCATTCATGTGGCTGAGGTGCCCCACCTTTCCTTCCCCCTGAGGTGCCTGTAGTGTTTCTATCTGATGCCCCGGCAGTGTTCTCTCGGATTTTGGTCAGGTATCTATTGTGGGCCTCGCCCATGCATTTTTGGAGTGTTGGTGCACGGACATTGTGTATACATATCTGCACTACTTCTTGTATTGTATATTTAGTTATGACATATTTCGTGATATATAGCAGTATATTTTTGTTTGACATGTATATTGGCACAATACAATGTTTGCCCGCAATTCGCATTGTCTTTGCATTCTTCCGGGGGGATTGTGGGTTGTTACTGTGATTTTTGTGACTGCGTTGATGTGTATGTTGTGATATGCGAGGGTGGGGGTGTTTGGTGGGTGTCCCCCTAACTTTTGCCTCCCTGTGTCGTAGATGCAGTACTCACCGGTATGTTCTGCGCCTACATCGCTGTTGGTCGTAGAGGAGCAGGAAGACAAGGGCAGGTAGGATTTGGAGTTCCGTCTCCATGGACTCATCGTTCCTCGTGGGATGTGTTCAGGTGAGCGTTTTCCCATTGCAGTAACTGTTTCCGCCGTGTTTTTATCCACGGTGAATCCGCCCCGGAAAAGGTGGCGGATTGGTGTGTTGCGATAGTGTGGCCGGTACATTGACTCCCGCCTGTCTGTTGGCGGTGACCGCCACGCTGTTTGTCTGTACCGCCGTGGCGGGCGGTGTGTTAAAGTGGCTGTCTTTGTTGGCGGTTTCCGCCAGGGTCGTAATTCCCTTTTTTTGTCCGCCGGCCTGTTTGCGGTATTTCCGCAGCTTTAACACCGTCCGCCAGGGTTGTAATGACCACCTATATGTCCTACCTTAACCATACACTGCACCCTGCTCTTGGGGCTAACTAGGGCCTACCTTAGGGGTGTCTGACATGTAGAAAAAGGGAAGGTTTAGGCCTGGCAAGTGGGTACACTTGCCAAGTCGAATTTAAAGTTAAAACTGCACACAGACACTGCGATGGCAGGTCTGAGACATGATTATAGAGTTACTTATGTGTGTGGTACAACCAGTGCTTCAGGCCCACTAGTATCATTTGATTTACAGGCCCTGGCACCTCTAGTGCACTCTACTAGGGACTTACTAGTAAATCAAATATGCCAATCATGGATAAACCAATCAACCATACAATTTACACAGAGAGCATATGCACTTTAGCACTAGTTAGCAGTGGTAAAATGCTCAGAGTTCAAAAGCTACCAACAACAGGTTAGAAAAAATAGGAGGTACGAGGCAAAAAGATTGGGAATGACCTTGCATAAGCAAAAAAGTCAAACAAGTACCATGGTGTTTTCTCCCAAATATGAGGAAATATGACTGAATCAAGGGTGCTATTGAACAGTTCTGTGCCTCACTGGCTCAGCAAGTTAGCATTTATTGAAAGAAACATGACAGGGACAAGGGTCATCTGGTGACCCCGATTTGATCTTGGTGATCTCTCCAGCTACCATATCCATTGTCAAAGTCCTAAAGTTTTCACAGACAATAGAGGCGTAGAGGTGTGGCCTGTCCAAGTCAGTCGGCAGAGTCAAGGATAGAAATTTTGAATTTAGCTCTTAAATAGTCAGCTTTGTTAAAGCATAGGGCAGATGATGTTAGATTGAATTACTCACAGGCCATAGGATAGGCCACTTCTTTCACTAATTTAAATATATCACTAGCCACATTCTTGCTTTCTCCTATTCTGGGTGCATAATGTTTTTACAAGCCTGGCATATCACTTTATGGTAGCTACTGGCTTTGATCTTGAACTTGATGCCTCATTTGCAAGAATGTGATGCGTCAGATTTCGTGCGCCTGCCGCACATCCCCTAATGATGCCATGGATGCACTGTATTTACAATACAAAGCTCCCTGGCACATATTTTCACAAATGGGTCAGAATTTCTTGTGCATCTGTTGGCGCTAAACAAATGCATTGCTGGAGTTGCGTCATTAAACTGATGCAACTCCAGCAATGGGAGGAAAGTCCGATAGGAAAAAGTCCTACATCAATTTTATGCCAGCTTTGAGCAGGCGGTAAAATTTTGATGCAGAAAAGCCATAGAATGACGCAGTGAAAAGTTGTAAATTTCACTGCATCGGTTCTATGTGGCTTTTTCTGTGGGAATACCTACTTTGCATACATTATACCTGGCGCAGGAAGAATGCGTGCACAGGGCTTTACATACTGACATATTGGGCCCAATGCATCAGTATGTAAATATGGTGCAGTGTAGTACATGACTCCACGGTGGCTCAAAGGGCTTGTAAATGAGGCCCTTAATTTTATCAGCCAAGTCTTTTGTTTTGTGCCACTGTCTTTCAAGACGTTAGCATTCTCTTTTGCATATTTTTAGTTCTGATGAATACCAGCTAGCGGCTCTGTAGCAAATTGATTGCTTACTGATTTTTAAAGGGGGTGGTGTGTCGGTGGTTGTTTCCATTGCTGCATAAAATTGTGAGACTGCTAAATTGACATTATTGATGGGATTAGAATGGACATATGCAATTGTTTTGCAAGATTAACATGCAAGTATTTTTCCAAGCTCTGAACTTTGGAGGATTAACTCAGGTGTTGGAGGGTAGTATGTGATGGTATTTGGAGAATAGCATATGATGAAATATGATATTTTTAAGGAAAAACACTTGTGATAGACTGAACCTTTCTCCATAAGCATCTGATTGACCATCATAGGGACGTTAAATTTCATTCTTAAACTCACCAGAAGCCAATTAAGGTATGTTATTTCCTAAGAGATTTGGGACCAGATATATGACCGCGAGCTTTGCGACTCACAATTTGGACTCATTTGCAAGTCACAAATTGCAAGTTGCGAAACCAAATGCACAACAGTGTAACTCACACTGTTTGCGATTCCCAATGGGGTCGCAAATGGCCTAACTCATTAATATTCATGAGGTAGGTCGCAATTTGCAACCCCATTGGGAATGGCTGCACTCACAGAGATGGTGGCCTGGTGGGGACAGCAGACCACCATGCCTGTGACTGTTTTTTAAATAAAGCCTGTTTTCCTTAAATGAAAACAGGATGTATTTCTAACAAAAAAATGAAAAGTTTTCTTTTAATTTTTTCAGAGTAGGCAGTGGTCCGTGGCCTCCATGCATTAGAAAGCCATCTTGCATACATTATGCTTGACACACGCATAATGTGGAGCAAGGGTTTACAAAGTGGCGCAATGCATGCATTGCATCACTTTGAAATATGGCGCTGGAGAAGGGCCTTCTTAACGCCACCTTAGCTAAAAAAAATGCCGCTAGAGTGGCACAAAGTGGTGCAAGGGGGTTGTAAATATGGCCCTAAAGGTCTATGTTAGGCTTTAGTGATCAGCTGTAAGTTTAGTAAGAGCTCTAGAAGCGTGTGCCTTCACAGATGAATGGAGAGACCAGCGTATAACTTGGTAATATCTATATCTCTCGCTTTCTGAGAAACCATAAAACTTTGAAATGAGCACATTTTCTGTGAGTCAGTCTCAAAATCCTGTGATAGCCAAGGGTCGACTGTACCTGAAACTGTCACAGTGAACGCGGTGTAAAGTCTGGGCTTTGCAGTATGGGGGACATAATGGAAGGGAACATAGTGAGGTAGTGGTCAATAGAATTGCAGTCCCATGTGGGCAACAAGGAACAAGTAACAGGCGAAGAGTATAATCTCCAGCTATGTGATTTCCTTTCTAGCCACAGGGCCTGCTGCAGATGTTGTCCAGTCATTACCTGATCAGCAAAACACCATTGCTTTTCAGACGCGAGGTATGGAAGCTGGGCAACTTCAAAATATCTCTTCAGATTCAGGAGACCAACCTCCTTCTCGTATTAACTTGGTTAGAGCATGTTTCATCACTTGAGACCACCTTCCAGCCAAACAAACACATTATTTGTCTTTTGGAATTGTTTAATTAGGTAATGAGGCATAGAGATTGATTGAAGCAGAAATAAAGGTTTAAGGATTACATTCAACTTAGTGGTTGCAACTCTCCCCAACTACGACACACCTATTACAAGCCACTGATGCAGGTATTTACTTGTTTATCATAGCAGGGTTCTTTAGGTACCATAGTATCTACCCTTGAACCTCGCCAGGTGTGAAATTGTGTCTTTTGCCATTAAAACGAGAAATGGAATTGTAAAGATGAAACTTGGAGTCAATATGCTTAGTATTTGTAACTTAGTAAAATATCATGAAAATCCATTGACAATTTAAAATTGTTCTCCTAATCCATATGTCTCCATTTCTTTGAACTCTCTAGTGTTCTGTCAAAGAGTAGAAGGGACAAACGGCACCCTTGACTAGTTACCCTATGTATGGAGAATGGTTGAGAGTTTCCCTGTTACACCTCACTGACGCAGAGTGTGCACCATAGTCCGCCAAGATCCATGTTTTAAATTTGGAAGCAGGGCGAGTGTATCCAGCGTCGCATTCAGAAATTGCCAGTCGAGGGGATCGAATGTTTTTTCCACATGTAGAGAGACCAGCAAGGCCTGTTTTCGTGTACCTGTTTGTGTTGTGTTAAGTGTGCCTCTGGCTGCTTTGCAGGATTAGTGTCATCATTTTTTACGCTAATCCTGCAAAGCACCAGACTAGTGTAAAAAATGATCATTCTAGTCCCCCTGACTACCGCCATGGTGCGCCGTATTTTAGATACGCCGCATCCATGGTGGTGTTAGGGGGGAGCTAAGGGGCGCAAGAAAAGTTGTGCTGCACTAGATGCATAAATCTGCCCCAAAATCTGACTGATCAGGAACATTCAAGCTGGGCAGTAATGTCCCCCCCGATCTCTGTTAGAGTTGTGGCTCCATTTCCTGCACCTTGTCACTTTTTTATCCCCAGCATATTACTCTTCCTAAAATTGAATAAACCATGCCCCACTCTTTCAATATCTAGTACCCAGATCTGTCTACGTAAAGCTAATAACTAATACTTTTTCACAATATATTTGGGGAGCCATCCCTTAGGTATTTTCTTTCCACCTCTTTGAAAGGTGTTCTAATTGCACCTTTGTGTCTACTCTGACCTGGTTAAGTCTAGTGGACACTGAAATCGGAAGGCTCACATAAAACACCATCATTGACATCTCCAGTGTCATTCTTGGGGAGGAGGACTCTAATCATGTCCTCTATCTTCTCCATGATCACTGCAGCTTGCAGAAGACCATAATTAGGGTGCCAAAATCTAAGGAGAGTAAGTGAATGGAGCAATCCAATCCTCCTCGTCATTGATGCATGATCTAACCGGGCAATGTGACCTTTGTTCATCTCATCTAATTAATGTGCCCCATCAGGGAAATGCTTATTATAAAGTGATCAACCGTGGCTCTAAGACGTATGTACTGTTGAGGAGATGGTGAAGTTGATTTTTTTTGGGGGGGGTGTTGGAGATGCCATGGCAGCACCACACCCTAGTGTTTATTATCTCCAATATGAGCCCTTGTTTTATGCAGCCTCATTACCGGTCTATCTTTGAGGTAGTCCATTACCAAGTTTTAATTGCATTCAAATATAATTTCCCCTGCAGCAGCAATCATTATTTTGGCAACCATGTATTGTCAAACAAGAACTATAAACACAGAATGAGCATCATAATACATCATCCATTTTAACGAAGATGGTACAAGGCCTAACTGAGTCCTAGTTAGCCTACCCTTGAAAAACACATCAAAATACATCGTAGTGATTTTGTTTTAATTTCAATTGATCTATGTTAATGCACGTGTATGGATTATAATGTGAAAAGACAAATACTAATGCACATATACCGTTTTAATTTGGAAAACTTCAGCAAAATCTCTCCTCTGATGACTACATCACTAAAACCCAAACTGTTTATGTTAGAAATGGGGTCTCTGGTTGGCAGTCAGTTTGCACTCTGTCCAAGCAGGGACCGTCACTCTAGTTAGGGCAATAGAGGAACACACTTAGATAATCCCTGCTTACCCCTTTGGTAGCTTGACACAAGTAGTCAGGCTTATCACAGAAGCAATGTGTAAAGTATTTGTACCAACACACACAGTAATACAGTGAAAACACTACAAAATGGACACCACTCCAGTTTGGAAAATAGGTAATATTTATCTAAATCAAACAAGGCCAAAATGACAAACATCCAACATACACAAGTCAAAATATGAATTTTCTAAAGTATAAGAGTCTTACTCCATAAAAAACAATGGAAACTTTGATTTTACATGAAGTATCTGGTTTGCGTAAAAAAAAAGCAGCACGGGCGAGCATGTGTCAGAAAAGTCAGCAATGTGTTGATTCCTTACTCACAAGTGAGGCCATGCATAGTTTTCTTCTCCGGTTGGGTAGGCGATGCATAATTTTTCTCCCTCACAAGAGAGTGATGTGCTAATTTCCGGATGGGGCACCTCGGATCCGCTCAGGTTTACAATGACTTTCATGGCCAGCGACAATGCATGAGAAATCCAGTCACACTGTGTTAGAAAACCGCGCAGCGTAGGGTTTGCGTCGTTATCAGGAGCCGCAAGTAGGTGTTGCGTCGTTTCTCCAGCCACAATGCGTCAATCTCCGAGATGCGATGCAGGTGGAGCGTTGATTTTAGCCATGAAGCGGGTGGCGCATCGTTTAACATCTGCATTACAGATGGTGCATCGAATATTTCCCCACACGGCGTTCTGTGCATGGATTTCAGCTCTTGTTCTGCCAACTTCACCTTTCAATGGCCCAGGGACTGGATAGGGCACCACTTGTCAGGGCAGGAGTCTCAGCAGATAGTCCAGGTGCTGGCAGAGGAAGTCTTTGATGGCCCTGAGACTTCAAAACAGGAGGCAAGCTCAGTTCAAACCCTTGGATATTCTTCTTCAAGCAGGAATGTACAACAAAGTCCAGTCCCTGTCCCCTTTCACAGGCTGAAGTAGCACCTGCAGGATAGCCCAACAAAGCACAGTCACAGGCAGGGGCAGCACTTATCCTCAGCTCTGCAGCTCTTCTCCTTGGCAGAGGTTCCTCTTGGTTCCAGAAGTGATCTAAAGTCTGGGGTTTTGGGTTCACTACTTGTATCCCCCACTACTTATACCCTTTTTTGCCTTTGAAGTGGGCAAACTTCAAAGGAAAGTCTCTGTTTTTCACAAGATCCTGCCTTGCCAGGCTAGGCCCCAGACACACACCAGGGGGTTGGAGACTTTATTGTGTGAGGGCAGGCACAGCCCATTCAGGTGTAAGTGGCTGCTCCTACCTCCACTCCAGCTCAGATGGCTCATCAGGATATGCAAGCTACACCTTAGCTCCCCTTGTGTCACTGTCTAGAGGAGATTCACAAACAGCCCAACTGTCAGTCTGACCCAGATAGGGAATCCACAAACAGGCAGAGTCACAGAATGGTTTAAGCAAGAAAATGCTTACTTTCTGAAAGTGGCATTTTGAAACTAACAATCTGCAAACCAACTTCACTAACAGATGTATTTTTAAATTGTGAGTTCAGAGACACCAAACTCCAAACTTCTATCTGCTCTCAAAGGGGAGTTGCACTTTAAGGAGATTTAAAGGCATCCCCCATGTTAACCTATGAGATATATAGGTCTTG
Source organism: Pleurodeles waltl (assembly GCF_031143425.1). Taxonomy (NCBI): domain Eukaryota; kingdom Metazoa; phylum Chordata; class Amphibia; order Caudata; family Salamandridae; genus Pleurodeles; species Pleurodeles waltl. The sequence goes on from NC_090447.1 coordinate 649,957,880, forward strand.
CAACAGTGAAAGCTGAATTTAGTGGTATTCATTTAACATACACTGCACCCTGCCCATGGGGCTACCTAGGGCCTACCTTAGCCGTGCCTTACATGTATAAAAAGGGAAAGTATAGAAGTCGAATAGGCAGTGCAAGACTACACACTCAGACACTGTAGTGGCAGATCTGAGCCATGTTTACAGGGTTCCTAGTGTGGGTGGCACAACCAGTGCTGTAGGCCCACTAGTAGCATTTGATATACAGGCCCTGAGCACCTATAGTACACTTTACTAGGGACTCACTAGTAAATCAAATGTGCCAATCACGAAAAAGCCAATTACACATACATTTTACACAGGAACACTTGCACTTTAGCACTGGTCAGCAGTGGTAAAGTGCCTAGAGTGCCAAAAATAGCAAAAACAGAGTCCAGCACACAGTTAAAACATGGGAGGCATAGGCAAAAAAGGCAGGGGAGGCCACACCAAAAATGCCAGGTCTAACAATTTTCACTACAGTATGCATCCCTTTTTCTTTGTTTCTTGTATCTCGATTCTTCCGACTTCTTAAGATAATCATATACTAGTGCCTTAATGTCTTCCAACTCCATTTGATCATACTTCCTCTTAGACACTAATGTCACCTCACAGTTTAATCCCATCTTTGAGAAAATTAATACAAAGAAATTTAAACATAAGGAATAGAACCATTCCACAAATTAACTCAATAAATAAAGGTGTTAATATGATACAGAGCATGCCATTACTCAAACTATCATACCATTCACCAAACTTCCTAAATCCCATTGCTATTTCACCAAACCAGGAACTAAATGTTTCTCAAAAACCATACTGCCCAAAAGCATTTGTTTCACAAGAGATATTAGTAATCATGTTTATATAAGCAGCAATAAGATTTCTTTGATTTGGGATGAAGGTATAGCTCTCTGGCACCAACAAAATTAGACAGGCTTCCCCTCCTCTGCAAAAAGGATGTGTTGCGCAAGGTGATTCTGTATAATCATAGCACGCATAGCCCATAGCCATCAAATCCTGATTTATCTTTGTTAGTGCTCCTGTAGAATTAGAAGCAAGGCAATCTACAAACTTCATTTTCACATCATTCATAGTCATACCACAAGAAGGAATCATAGCACCCAAATATCTAACACAATTTGTCCAAACTCATGCTTCACTCTTTTCAGAACAACAGCAAGGTAGCAACTCTTTACCCAATGATGATAAAGGTTAAATATTGGATCTACATCAACCAAAAACGCATTATCAACACATAACGCCTTTCCCACCCACTCCCTACAACAAACTATAGTGGCCCAGTTCTTAGAGGTTCTTGACACATTGTACACAACTCTTCATTTCTCCCATGCTCCATTCTTAATCTTGGTTGCACAATAAAACGTAGATTTCTCTTCAGATTCAATTTGCTGTCTAATTTCACTTTCACCTTTTCAGATTCTCAAGATTTCCAGCCTCCTCTCATTATATTTCTTAGCAAACTCACACTCTTCTTCTCTCAACCTACAAATATGTTTGTTTTAGCATTGTTAATGTTCAAGTTAAATTGTGCAATCTTCGTTAAATGTTTTGAATAAGTTTTAATATTCCCAGAGGCTTCAGGGATAGTAAATTATTTTAGGGAAATGTTTAAGCCTGAACGATATAGCAACAAAACCTCTTGCTTATAAAAAGAAACACTAAAAAAAAATTATATGATAGACTGTACAATAAAGGCAACAGGAAATGTGTTGAACCTTCGTCAGCTGAAGATGGAAGATATGTCAATGCATAGCACCCTTAAATGCATATTATCTTAGCAAACTACGCTAAAAGATTTGAATAAATATTGTTGATATAATTACCTACTGATCTATCCCTATGTGTTAATCCTGCCTGCTCTATTTCATTATGTGTGACAGTCAGTTCACTTTGTGCAGGATAAAATATCCAACCAGAGAAATGAAGCATACCATTAAACCAACTAGAACTATCAATATTAATATGAAGAAAAATATACTAGAAAAATACAGCATCTTCTCTATGCACTCTTCCAGGTACAAAATTAGGAGTCACACTTTTTTGTAGTTCATAGAATTCAGAAAACCCTCATGTTTTCCACTGGATACCCAAAGCTCAAAAGCAAGCAATTCTTGTAAAGCTTAAAAGGTTAGTTTAAAATTCACTAGGGCTTAGCAAAATTTCAAACTGGTACTTATTCTTCCTCCAGGCCAACCTCAAAGATGAACTGACAGCAATTTATTAAATCAATAACTTCCACATCTGACTCTTCATCTATGGGCACTGATGCTAGATAGGTCCACTCAGGTGACCTATAATTTTTATTTGACACTCTTTTTCTCTTTGGTGCTTTAGGTGCAGAAGATTTGCTTTCTCTATTCTCAGATTCAATTGCGATTGTGTCTGGTCTTTCTCTGATAGCCTATAATCTGAGTCTTCCATTACAATGTTTTATTGCTTCTCATGGATGCAGACTACTTGTGCATTCTCAACTTCTGTTTCTTCACTTGTGACTATTTCTGAATCTTCTCCACTCACAGTCAGACTTGTGCTTTCATCATCAGCAACTTAGTTCACTGTAAAACACTTTCCCTTGGGCATTCTTGAGACTCAGATTTTCAGCTTTACTTTTCACATACTGGAAAACTAGTCTCCATTTCTTCTTGTTGCCCATGACTTTGCATCAATGATTCTTCTTCATGCTGATTTTCAATCTGGTGACTTGAACCTTTACCATGACTCTCTTTTCCCCCTCTGGATCCTAAGCTTGATGCTGTGAATCAGTGCTTGTCATCACACTTCTTTATCTGCTGTCTTCAATCTCTTCTTTTGAGCTTCATCTCTCAACTGTGGAATTCCAGCACACATGACAGCAGTGTTAATCACAATTATGACAAGATGAGGCCTCTTCCACTGTAGCTCATAGCAATTCTTGCCGACATGTTTCTTCACAAGGATCTAGTCTCCTGGTTGCAATGCGTAGCACTGGACTTCTTTTGTTGATGATGTGGCCAAATTCACCTGATGAGAGACAGATGTCACCACATCAAACAGATATTTACAGTAATTCAATATAATGCCAGCAATTATTGATACAAGTACTGCTAAAGGAATGTACAGGATCTGCATAGCTCTATGCATGACAATTTAATGGATAGGGAGACCAGTCTTTCTGTTTGGTGCATTTCTAATCCTCATCAAAATAGAGGAAAAGCATCTCACCATTTTAATGTCGTTTAGTTACACACATTGGCAAGCTTGGACTTAATTGTGCCATTCATCATTTTCAACTATATTTGATGTTTCTGTTTGATATATGCAGTGGAACTTTTGCTTAATTTGTAAGGCGGTGCAAAATTTTGGTACCTATTTTTAAAAAGGGGTGACTGATCTGCCTCAATATAAGTAAGCGGATCAAAGCTCTGTAATAATTTGATCAATGAGAGTTTGGCTTCAGTCATACTGTTGCTTCTCCTGGCTGTCTAGGCTTCAACCCATTTAGAACACAATCAGATAATCACAAGACTATGGGGGTCATTCAGACCCCGGCGGGCAGCGGGAGCCGCCCGCCTGGAGGGAGCCGCCATATGGCCGCTCCGCGGTTGAAAGACCGCGGAGGCCATTCTGGCTTTCCCGCTGGGCTGGCGGGCGACCGCCAGAAGGCCGCCCGCCAGCCCAGCGGGAAACCCCTCCCCACGAGGAAGCCAGATCCGAATGGAACCGGCGGAGTGGGTATGTGCGATGGGTGCAGTGGCACCCGTCGCGTATTTCAGTGTCTGCAAAGCAGACACTGAAATACAAAGTGGGGCCCTCTTACGGGGGCCCCACAACACCCCATACCGCCATTCTGTTCCTGGCGGGCGACCCGCCAGGAACAGGATGGCGGTATGGGGTGTCAGAATCCCCATGGCGGCGCAGCAAGCTGCGCCGCCATGGAGGATTCTGCAGGACAGCGGAAAACCGGCGGGAGACCGCCGGTTTTCCTGTTCTGACCGCGGCTGAACCGCCGCAGTCAGAATGTCCTGAGGAGCACCGCCAGCCTGTTGGCGGTGCTCCCGCATCCCCGGCCCCGGCGGTCCTTGACCGCCGGGGTCAGAATGACCCCCTATATCCAGAGGCAGCTCCTCCTTTAAGGCAGAGGAGCGTCACCCCACTGCTTTCTCAGCATTGAAAACATGAAAAATAAGATTATAATAACACAGGTAATAATATTGTATTTTTCCTTGCTGAGCTGAATTCAAGGGCAGGGTGGGATGGCCCATTCTGATGGACAGAAGCTGCAGCAGGGGGAGGAGTGGTGGGAACTGCTGCAAGTGCCCACGTCAGTTTGGCTGTCTGTCTTAGGATGGCCAAACAGACATGCACACTTAGATCTCTCCACCCGAGCTGTGGTACACAGCTGGGTGGAGACCAAGCACAGGCTCCCAGGGCCTGACTGAGTATCAAAGCAGACCACTCAGGCCAATCACAGGACCACCATCATGGTGGTAAATAGTATAACCAGCATCAGAGCAGCACCTAGACTGGCATTGGGGACTGGGAGCCTTGCATGGAATACCAGAATTCAGGAGAAGAGGAGCAGAAGCACACCAAGGCTGGGTCCTGAAACTAAGGGCCTGATTCTGACCCCGGCGGTCCGGGGTCGGCGGGAGCACCGCCAACAGTCTGGCGGTGCTCCTCAGGACATTCTGACCGCGGCGGTTCAGCCGCGGTCAGAACAGGAAAACCGGCGGTCTCCCGCCGGTTTTCCGCCGGTTTTCCGCTGTCCTGCAGAATCCTCCATGGCGGCGCAGCTTGCTGCGCCGCCATGGGGATTCTGACACCCCATACCGCCATCCTGTTCCTGGCGGGTCGCCTGCCAGGAACAGGATGGCGGTATGGGGTGTTGTGGGGCCCCTGGGGGCCCCTGCAGTGCCCATGCCAATGGCATGGGCACTGCAGGGGCCCCCGTAAGAGGGCCCCACAAAGAATTTCAGTGTCTGCTGAGCAGACACTGAAATTCGCAACGGGTGCAACTGCACCCGTCGCACATCCTCCACTCCGCCGGCTCCATTCGGAGCCGGCATCCTCATGGAGGGGTGTTTCCCACTGGGCTGGCGGGCGGCCTTTTGGCGGTCGCCCGCCAGCCCAGTGGGAAACCCAGAATCACCGCAGCGGTCTTATGACCGCGGAGCGGTGTTCTGGAGGGGGGAACTCTGGCGGGCGGCCTCCGCCACCCGTCAGAGTTAGAATGACCCCCTAAGTGTTTTTTTATTTTTCTCCCCATGCGCTGCCCCCTTTTTCACCCTGCGGTGCCGCACAACTTTTTTTTCACAGCGGCTGCTACTGAATATACCTGAGCCCATTGTAAATAGGCATCTTCATGAAGTCTGCCTGAAGTCTTGTGAATATTACTTCCAGTTTGCCTATGTGACTCATAGTAACTAGTGTGTCGTTATCCTTATTTATGATCTGAGAAGTAGTGCACCTAGGACACAAATCTTCTGCTACACTACTGAACTTTGTGCTATGCCAATAGTCTTTAAAGATCCTGCCCATATTGTCGCTCCCTGAGTTAGTCTGTCAGTGGTGGAATCTTGCCACGTTCTGCAGCCTTGAATCAGGAACATCTTATCCGGAGATACTCAAAGATCATTATAATCCCTCTTACAGTCTGCTGTTTCCCCTCTTTTCCTTTCATCCTCTGGTACCACCTCTTGCAGTTCTCTGAGTTCACTTAATGTTGCCTTTATTGCATTCAATAAAAAACAGTTCACTTTCTCTATATCATCAGCTTTCATTTCAGTTTCACATTGTTCTCATTTGTATTCTTGTTTTTGGTTCATTTGATTCAATAGTTATATTTACAAGACCACAGGGTTTCACAAGTTGGTCAGCATGGTGATTGCCCATGATGACCATGTTGTGACGAGACTTGTGAGCAACGCACTTTACAACTGATATCTCTCTGTGTTGCTCTATGGCTCCTAATTGATCTACAATGTACAATCCATTCTGCATGGTGTATCAGAGGATGTTATGTAGCTACTTTGTGACCATAATTGCCGAAAGTTGTTTACCACACAAAATCTATGTAGGCTCTCTTTATAAATCACCACACTCAATTCATTGACTTGACAAAATGCTCTTGTCAATGCAACCAGTTTGGCTACTTGTGCTAAAATTATGTCACACAATTATGATTCTTCAACAATTTAAAAAAATGGAACAAACTGCATAAGCTGCTCTCAGTATTTGTTTGGAATCCAAAGTAACGTTGCAGGTACTAAGACATTACACCTTATTACAATGCTCTCAGCTGCTGGGATTGTTTGTTCATTTTTGGCAAGCCAGCGTTTTGTCTGATGCTGAATTTGTGTACAAGTCAGCAAAATCTCAATTGAATGGGGACTAACACATTAAGTATATGAACCGTGACAATTCCCTCACTTGGTTTTATTGCAAGTCAAACAGCTGCTATTAACTTCAAACAACCAGTAAGAGCTACTGTTACGAGATTTAATGTAGCAGAAAAGTAAGCGACAGGCCACTTTGCCTCACCATGCTATTGAACTAAGATGGAGATACAACGTCCTTCTTTTCCTTTGCAATGGAGTAAAAGTGTCTTCTCACAATTGGCATCCCTAGAGTGTATGTGCTACAAAGATTTTTTATGAGCTTCAGGAAGGCCTTCATGCATTTGCAATCAAATGGCACCAGATCCTTTACACTTCTGCCCACAAGCCTAAATAAAGTCTTGAATATCAAGGAAATGTTTGCAATCCACTGATGGCAGTAGCTAATCATCGCCAGGAACATCATCACTTCCCTCTCGGCAGTCAAAGGCTTCCTTTTTCAATCTGGTGGCCTAGATAGTTCATTTCATTTTACAGTATTTCATCTTTGTACGTGAAACCCTATGACCATTGTCAGCAAGATGGTTCAAGAGCACATTGCTATGTTTCTTCATCTTTGATGGCACTGAAAGGTCATCAATGTATTGCACCAACATTAAGTTATAGAGCAGTTGCAAATTTTCCAAATCTTTCTATAGAGTCTGACTAAAGATTGAAAAACTCTCTGTATATTCCTGTGGGATTCAACACCAAATGAGAACTTTATTGAGAAACTGAAATGCAAAAATATATTGCCTATCCTCATGAAAAGAAGTGACAAAAGAATGCTTGGCCTAGGTCAATGACTGTGTACCATTCTGCATCCACCGTAATCGGAAACACATTCACAGCAGGATTCTGAACCATTTGGCAAAAAGGGGGGACAGTTTTGTTAATTTTCATAAGCTCTTGGTCTACCCTTCATTTTTCACTTGCTTTTCAGTGCCCACCACAGGTATGTTGCAATGACACCCAGGCACCTCTGGTAAATATGCTAGTCTAACATCTTTTCTATGACAGACTTCATTTCCTTCTTCTGCTTCTTGTGAAAGCTTTTATTGTTGAGTTATAGGATAAACTGCATCTGGTTTGATTTGAATCTTACATGGTTTTGGGTACTTTATTAATCCTATTTCTTTATCTGTGAAATGCCATACCTCCTCTTAAATGTGTGTCTTAAATCAAGAGGCAAGTAATATTTTATAAGAACTGGGAAAAACTGAACACTTAACTTCTGTGACTTTATTTTAACTACTGAATCTTCATCTTCTGTTTCAATTGCAGCACTATCTTGTGTGCAATAGAGCTCTCAGAACATATTTGCCAAGTAAATTAGCAGGACTGGAATCACACGATATGAGTTGGTGGTAATTTTCCATGGACTCTATTTTAACTGGGACATTTGCTGAAACCTTTCAACTGGAACATTTCTGAAACCTGATTAGTGATTTGTCTACTGCATATTCAGAAAACTTGGACCTCTATTCCAAAGAGGGGTAGGTTAGAGACCTCTGTGGAATGACTCAAGAATCAAGAAGCATCAGCTTTTATTATTTATGGCTATTAACCTCACCGTAGTTAAGAGTCATCATCATCAAAAAAACTTTATTCGATTGTTTTTCAATCATAAAAGTCATTACACATAAAAGAAAAAAGAAAACGGTTTTCGGTCAAGGGAAAAGAAAAGATGCAGGGAATGAAATACACATAACTATAAATATAAATGCAACAGCTAAGAATTTAAGAGAAATGCTAAAAGTTAATGGATAATTCAATTAAAACAAATAAAATATTCTCTTACAGATCTCGCCCATTTGCCTCAAGGCATTGTCTGACCTTAATCACTGAGCAGAGGAACAAGGCTAGTCCATTACAAACCATAATAGAGGGAAGGGATAAAAGGTACAAAAAAGCTGGGCGACATTGTTTAAAATGCATTAGTTTTAAAAGTGGTATCACAAACATTTTCCTAGGAAATAAATAAAATTTACAGAAAAAAAGTGTGTGCATTGTATTTTGATCAGAGACATTATCGCAGGGGCATTTTTGCAGCTGTAAGGACCAGTCATTAATCAGGAGAAAACTAACGAGGCGATGGAAAGACTCAAGTCTCAAGCGCGTAAGGACAAACCAATGTCTTGGGTTCGTGACTTTACATAAGTATGGTTCCATACTATTCGTTTGCTGTATCATGTGGTTTCTCCTGACACTGTGTTTCTTTGCCTCCACATCCCATCTCAGCTCGACCAGATGGCTAAGGCAGATATTTTTCAGGTCTTTCCTGGAAATTGTTTTCAATTCATCTGGAGTGAAAAACAGCTCGGGGTGACCTAATTTAATAAAAAAGTGCTTTATATAGTCTAGCCATGGGATTTTGGACGAGTAGGTAAGTGCTAGCGTATCTGCTATGATAGCCCTGTTCAGCCTTGCAGGATCCGAAGTCCATACCAGAGTAGAATTGGTTGGACACGAATGAGATCTGTGAGGTGTGTTACTCCCATTTCTGAATGGCATACTGCTATTGACGTTGATTGCGGGACACTTAGAACTGTTTTCAGGAGAGCGTTTTCAGTCAGCTGTAGGGTAGTGCAGTCTCGGTGTCCCCAGAGTCCAGCCCCATACAGTGCTACTGAAACGCATTTCGCATTGTAAAGAGTCATCATGTCTTTAGGGGTTGCTCTCCCCACCCTTTTAGAATTTTTTTTTATTGCCATGACGATTTTTGTAAATAACAAATTCCTCGCTTTTATAGCTTGTACCCATGTGCCTCTGTCATCAAACACAATGCCTAAATACGAAAATAAGCCTGTATCGACAAGCTTCACACCTTTTAAGTCTATGTGGCAGTTCTTTGTGCGGCATCTGGAATATGTCATGGAAAAAGTTTTAGTGTGGTTAATTTTAAGGCCCAAGGCATCCATGCAATTATCAAAGGTTGTTACTAGTCTTTGCAAAGCAACTGGAGTGCGGGCCATCAAAACGGCGTCATCCGCATACAAGAGGGCCGGAATCTTCCGGGAGCCTACTTGTGGAAGATCACCACAGGCATTGGAAAGAGTCCCCTCTAGACTATTGATATACAAGGCGAACAATAGGGAAGCTAGCACACAACGTTGACGCACCCCTCGTTCAATGGGAAAAGATGAAGTGCATTCACCTTGACGCCCATAGCGGACCTTGGCGTTTGCCCCAGCGTACAAATCCCTAATGAAGTGGACTATGGTAGTATCGACCCCCATGTCCAACAGAATGGGCCACAATTTTGAATGCACCACACAATCGAATGCAGAGGTTAAATCAACAAATGCAAGGTATAGGGCTCCAGGCTTGGCCCTTGTATATTTGCCAAGTATAATCTCTAGGTTGAGGGCCTGTTCCGTTGTCCCTATTCTGGCCCTAAACCCATATTGTAGGTCAGAGAGGATGTGATTTTCCTCTATCCAATCTTGTAGTCTATTTAAGATAATACGTTCCGCAATCTTTGCAAGTGTGTCGAGCAATGAGATGGGACGATAACATGCGGGATTATGGCGATCTCCCTTTTTGTATATTGGAATAATTATGGATTCAGACCAGGTCGAGATGAAGGTAGTTGAACAGCAGGCGCGTAGCACCTGCGTCAATAATGGCCCCCAAAGAGGGACGTTAGATTTGTAGATGTCAGCTGGAACTCCATCTGGACCTGGGGCTTTTCCGCTTTTACTTGCATTGATAGAGTCAGTAACCTCGTTTAGAGTAAATGGTGAGATGGGTTCATGAGAGTCTAGTTTAGGGAGATTAATTTCCGGTGCCAAATTTTCTAAGGAGTATATGGCAGAAAAGAAGGCAACCCACTCGTCTTCAGTGATGGCGATTTCGATTTTTGGTATTTCTTCTTCGCATAGGAGCGGCAAGTTCACAATGTTCCAGAATTTAACATTATCGTTCCGGAGACTCGCATCGAGGAGGGATTGCCATGCCTCGTTTTTTAAGTTCTGGTTTCTTTTCTTTATGGCATTTTTATACTCCTTCCTCTTTAGACCTAATTGGCATTTGTCCGAGTTTTGTAAGTGTAAGTAGCTTTTTAGGTTCTTACGGGCTTAAGTACATTCAGCATTGAACCAGCCTTTGTTCTTCGGTTTCGATTTGCTAACATTTGCCTTGAGAAACTGTTTTACACCAGCCGTAATGACCATAAAGGCCTTGATGCAGTCTTGTGGGCTCGTGTTATCTGCAAGGCAGATATTAAATTCATTAGCATAGTTGGTCAGTAGTTGTTTCATAAACCCTGTAGGTTCAATTTCCGACCATCGGATGGTATAGCCATTTCTTCCTCCCAGATCAATATTTTCTACTATCTGCTCTATTTCCCTGTGTATAAGAAGGTGTTGGGGAAATGTGAGGCCTACAGTTTGAGGGTTATGGTCGCCGTATATGGTGTCTTGGATGTCATATTCAAGTACATAGGGGAGGAGGTTATTGGAGAGTAATATAAAATCAATTATCGTATTAGCTTGCCTACCATTAAAAGTGGGTTTCAGTTGTGGCCTGCCCTGGATCAGACAGTTACACAGAGTGAGGTCAAGACTAAATAGAGCTTCATTCAGCATGTTACCTGAGTTGTTATGTATGAAATGTAGTGCGTTATCATCACCATCAGGGGCATAAGGGCAATAGCCCTTGGTTGAACTAGGACACAAGTATATGTTAAAATCCCCTCCCCACACAATATAGGACTGTTTATCTGAGGAGTCACGTGCTCGGTCTATGTCATCCTGGAGGAGGTTAAATACAAATCGGAGATCTTGAGAAGGTACATTATTGTAAAAATGAATGACCACCAGTTGTGCAATATTTTTTAGATGACAAGTAATCATTTGGTAAAACGTATTAGATATTAAAATAATGTCCTTAATTATATCGCACTTATTGGATATAAAGGTACACAAACCACCCTTAGCCCTGCCATGTACAGAAGGAACGGCAGGAGTATGTAGTGTCCTATATCCATTTATATGAATCGGGTTCACAGACCAGGTCTCTTGGAGGCAGACCCAGGGGAAGCACTGGATGTATTCTAGCCAGTCGTCATTTTCCATCTTAGATCGAAGGCCAGCCACGTTCCAAAATAAAAATGAAAGATTGTCTTTACGCATTATTTTTGGCTGACCCACAAGGGACTTGTCAGTTATCTGAGTTTTGCCTAGGATAATATTACTTTCTGTACATGCAAGAGGGGTCGGGGCACAGATAGAGGTTTTTGTTGCCAGGGCTGTTGGAGACAGTTCATCATTGAGAGGTTGTCTAAAAGAAGATTCCATGTCCAATCGTTCTTCTTCAATAGCTCCTGCAGAGTTAACTGTGCCCAAATGAACGAAGTCCAATGCTTCTTTATGGTGCTTAAGCCTGCAGGATGCCTTGCCAGATGATAGTCAATCAGTATCTTCCATGCTAAGCCCCCAGAATCTATTCTAGTCACTGTGGTCTACCTATTGTACTGCACCAGTGAAAAAAGGACACTGCATGTCTTTGTCACTAGAAGTGAACTGATGCCAATCTTTTAACCACACACACCTATAAAGCCCAATGTCTGCCATCATTTTGAAAGCAGAAACCCCTTCAGGAGGAATCTTCTCACCCTTCAATATAGATCCACCTGAAACTTTAGGCTTTTTAAATGCAGCACCCACTATTTTCACTCAAATTAATCCCAGAAAACTCACAAAATAAACAATCAATGAATCCCAGCTCAGCAATGGCAACAGTCAGCCAATCACAGCATGACTTAAAGTGTCAACCAGTCAATGACAGCATGACTCATGATGACACCTCACCAATCCTAGCACGATTCTCATTGTCAGCCAATTGCAATCTAAACGGTTTAGAGGCGACGGACGCGACTGACTGAACCTCCTGGCCAGGCTATTTTAGCCATTATTTGAACTTTCGGATTTGTCAATATGGTTCAGTTCATGACTTGATGCAAAAATGTATCACAATTATGCCTTGAGAAAGCCCTGGTGAATGCACCTCAAAGGGAGAAACATGTGTTGGCTGAGTACTTACTTTGATCTACGTTCCATTCACTCGCTGTATAATATGGAGCCACTTATTTCTGATTAAGAAATTCTAAATTGGATCACACATCCTGGAGTACTTTTCCTTTTCTTTATGGAACTTTTTTGGAGAACTGGCAATTGGATGCCCTCAAATTATTGATACTACAGTGGGAACATACCAGATATTAGCAAGTTTACTTAATAGATGGGGGACTAGGGTCCATTTCCCCCGGTTCAAGTTCCCACGTCCACCTAGTGAACTGGCATTCTTCACGGGAAGTACTATAACTGGACCCTTACTAACGTTTGACTAAGCCAATTGCAATGCGACTTTTCCACTTTTCCCTGAATAGAAATCAAAGCAATGCATCTCATCACCAACACATACAAATAAACAAACAAAACCTTGACTGCTTAACCTGAAAGGAAACAACAAATTAAGGAATTACATCTTACAATTAATAGAAACAGAAGTAGTACCTCAGCAGCACTTATTATTCACAAAATTCATTCTAAAGCACATTTCTGTCCAGCTGTAGTCCACCCCTCATTAGTGCATTTGCTCCTGTGCACCGAAGAATAAACAACTACCAATCAAAGTGAAACACATTTAATCTAGATATTATAAAATTCTTGTTAATACAGAAACCAAGGCAAATATGTATATGTGTGTATGTGCCGCTTCACAACACATACTACCTTGGAAACAAGTTCAACAACATCTTATGATACTGGACTGAGGCAAATCTGATTGCCTTAACCAACTATAGGCATAATAATTAAACGGTTTATATGCAATTCAATTAATCAAAGCACAAAGACAAACACAACAACAAAGACAATTCTTTAATTCATAAATATGAAAAGAACTTCAAAATCACAGTGATTATACCACCTAATGAATTGCATATTATCCATGCATAAAAACAAATCTCACCAACATTATAATTCATGATTTAACAGAAATCGTCACTCTCAAACTACAAACCCCATAATGTATAAGTAGCATGTCAAAACCACTCTCAATCACTCACATTCATTCTGCCCTACTAATACTCACTTAGCATGGAGTTCCAGCCAAATTCCGTCAATTGCAGCACAGTAGATTTTTTCTCCTGTTAGGCTCCAGAAACTGCAAGCTGGCAAGCATAGAGAGATTAGATGTCACCTAGCATGATTTTCTAACACAGGCGGTTGCAATCGGTCAGAGGGATACTGCTTGAGTAGATTTGCTGCCACTCAAGTAGATTTTCTACTGAAGTGGCAGCAAAATCAACTTGAATGTTGCGCTCTCCCTACCAGTGCTACATTGCAGTGTAAGCCATAAAGAGTGCACATCTTGCTTCATACAGTGTCAAGTGAGAAATGTAAACACAGAATGAACATCGTGACATGGCAGACATTTTAACAAATATGCTGTTGAGGCTGAACTGAAGCCTTATTAGCCAAGCCAGAAAAAAACATCATACATCATAATGACTTTGTTTCATTTGCAATAGCACTGTTAATACATATGTATGAACTCTAATCTTCTTACTTAATCTAAATTTCCACATCCCTAATCTTGGTCTCTTGATTCTGTGTCTCCTCCTCAACACATCTACACTGAGATTGACAGTTTCACTTCTCAGGATCTCATCCTTTAGTTCTCTTTCTTTTACCTGTTTGTGCCATTATTTCCTCCAACCCTTACAATTACTCCCTAATAAGGATGTCCATTAGCCTTCATGACGCTGATGGACTCAGGCCATCCTGGTATGTTCTGTCTAATTGGAGCTGATGGTCTTCTGGCCAACGTTCAATAAAGTGGAGAAGCTCCTCTTTCAATCCCTGTATATTCCTGCCTTCTAGACCTCAAGGTAGATCTCTCTTTCGGGCATTATTTTGCAACAACACTTGTCCAGCTCTTCAAGTTAGAGTTGCAACTCAGTGTAGTGGTCTTTTAGTTCATGAATAACACCTCACATGTGTTGTTGCTCTTTGGAATGATTATCTGCCATCTTCTCCAAATCATCAACTCAAGTTCTAAGATGTCAGGTCACCTTTCAGCTCCTTGAAGCAAAATTTGAATTTCTCCCTGAAAGTTAAAGATTCAGATTTATGTTCAGCAGAATTGTTGCATATATTACCTTGTGACATCCATCTTCTCCTGTTGCGACTGTCATCCATCGGAGGCGGCATCCGGGGACTGAGAGGCTAATAGTGTTTTGTCTTTTTTCCCCCTGTTGTGGGAGTATCTCCCTCACTTATAGTCCATGCTTCGACTTGCTGCTTGTCATAATGTGTTGTGTTTGTAGCTTTGGTTAGGGGCCCAAAGGCATAGGCAATTCCATAAGGTGTACTACACTACCACCAGCAGAGTAGATCGGGCACCACAACTTCCCCACTCTAGAGCAGCATCAGTAAGGGCTTCCTCCACTTTGTACTTCCTGAGGTTCATGCAGAGCTAAATCACCTAGAGTGGCAAGCATTTCAAATAGCAGTAGCCCAGGGAGATGTGCCTTACAACTCAAGGCAAGATGGAAGACTAACTTCTTTCTCCACTTTCCTGAGACTTCCCATGGTCCATTTGTTCTACCGAGCCCCCACTAAGCTGCTTTTTTTGCAAGGGGCACAGGTGGGTTATTTCCACCCCTAAGACTTCTGGGCCTTCAAGATTAGCCAGTACTCCGGAACACACTACCTCTTCCCTCATCTAAAATGTCTGCAGAGGAGCATTCTTCTCTCTCTCTCTCTCTCTCTCTATATATATATATATATATATATATATATATATATATATATATATATATATATATATATACACATATATATGTGTGTGTGTGTGTGACTAACCACAGAGGCCCCTGATGCCTCCAGGCACCATCGTGGCTTACTCATTAATCATGCTTGTGTTCCTCATTTGCTAGGGGAGGTGCAACAAGACCCATTTCTGTGACATCCAGCACTTGGCACCAACCTGCGTATTTTACTTGCAGGTTGCCAAGCAGGCCAGGGATCAGCTTTGCAGCATGTTGTTTCTGTTCCTTAAAAGTTGGCTGGGACGAAGCCATGAAATTAAAAAGCTTAATCCGGACACCAGCAAACTTTTTGAGGTCCATGGGGTGCTCTCCCACTCTCATCTTGAGTTCCAATGTATTGCATGTGGGGGGGGTGTTCGCAACAATACACCTACTCCATTATTGCCTAGGCCATGCCCTCCAACAACACATTTTTAACTTAATTGATTGCACACTTTTTGTTGAGACTCACCACCCTTGTGAGACTTTTCTACTGTTGTGTACACTTTAACCACCGTAACTTACTCATGATGTACAAGACCTCAAATCTCTCACATCAATAGCAAACAATTTTATCAGTTGCCGTGAGGGAAACCCAGTATGTACAATTTCAAATATATCTCTGTGACTTCAAGGACTTAAGGTGAGATTCTGAACATGACGCCCACTAAAACATCTACAATGTATTAATCCAATACCTGTCATCTCTTGTTCAACCCTCTCTGTATGCCTCAATTACGCGTGCATTGGTTCCAAATGTGATAAATAATGTACGCAATAAAATCCAACACTGAGGTGTTCTGAATTTATTGTGTGCAATAATTCTGCATTTTGAGAGCGTTTTCAGAAAAATGGGGCAAAATGTGCAAATATGAACTACCAAAATTGTCCTCAGGGGAAATTGTGAGTTTTGATGTTTGCTATAAAAATCATAATACCGATATGTGAGGTAACATAAGTTTTTACATAATGGAACTCTTAATAGAGGTCTAAGAATCCTGACACTCTAATGTGACACAATCAGACCATGCCTTAATTCAAGAAAACACTGTTTACAACTACTGTGAAGGCACATTTTCTGAGCCTAGCCTGTTGTCATAGTAACCCATTGATCCAGTCTACCCCCTTGTTGGAGTTTCCCATATTTCACGCTTCCACCTTGGTGCAGGGACATAGCTTGGTCAGTAAGACAGGTGAGAGGTGAGCTTAAGATTTCCCGACAGTCGTGATCGGATGTGTTGTTACAACTCTAAATATGAGAAGCAGGCCATGAAGAGAGCTAAAGGAGCAGTGAAATGTTAGAGGAGTTTGGGTTGTTAGGGGCACTTAAAACACCACACTTTTCAAAATAATCCACTTTTTTAAGGTGTTTAAAACAGAGAAGAGAGAGACTGAGATGAGAGAGATACTAGAGAGAGAGAGGAGAGAGAGAGTTTTTGGTCAGTGTGGGCATGTAAAAATCCCAGGTGAAATCCAACAGACTTTTCACTATACCTGTTAGACCTGACAGCCTTACGGTGGTCACCCCTAACTTTTTGCCTGCCTCCCTCCACTTTTTGGACACTGTTTTTGCTGGTTTTAGGACTCTGTGCACTTTACCACTGCTAACCAGAGCTAAAGTGCATATACTCTCTCCCTTAAAACATGGTGACAGTGGTTCATATCCAATTGGCTTATTAAACCTACTTGTAAGAGCCCAGTAAGGTGCACTAAATGTGCGCAGGGCCTGTAGATTAAATGCTACTAGTGGGCCTGCAGCACTCATTGAGCCACCCACATAAATAGCCTCTCAACCATGTCTCTGGCCTGCCATTGCAAGGCCTGTGTGTGCAGTTTTACTGCCACTTCGACTTGGCATTTAAAAGTACTTGCGAAGCCTTAAACTCCCCTTTTACTACATATAAGTCACCCCTAAGGTAGGCCCTAGGTAACCCATAGGGCAGGGTGCTATGGAGCTAAAAGGCACAACATGTACCTGTGCAGTTTATATGTCCTAGTAGGGCAAAACGCTTAAATGCATTTTTACACTACTGTGAGGCCTGCTCCTTTCATAGGCTAACATTAGGGCTACCTTCATATACACTTTGAGTGGTAGATTCTGATCTGAAAGGAGTAACAAGGTCATATTTAGTATGGCCAGAAGGGTAATACAAAATCCTGCTGACTGGTGAAGATGGATTTAATATTACTATTTTAGAAATGCCACTTTTAGAAAGTGAGCATTTCTCTGCACATAAATCCTTCTGTGCCTTACAATCCACGTCTGGCTAGGTTTAGCTGACAGCTCCTTTGTGCATTCACTCAGACAACCCCAAAAACAGGATGCTCAGTCACACTTCCATACATCTGCATATAGAATGGGTCTTCTTGGTTCGGGGGGGTGGGGGGATTATGGGCCTGACACTTACATGTCAAAGGACAGTAGCCTGCCCTCACACAAAGGACTGCCACACTCCCTACTGGGACTCTGGCAGACAGGATGGAACTGAAATGGGACCTTGTGCACTTCTAAGCCACTCTTTGAAGTTTCCCACTTCAAAGGCACATTTGAGCATTTAAGCAGGGTCTCGGACCCTACCAACTCAGACACTTCCAAGAGAAGAAACCCTGAACCAGAACCTACAACCTGCCAAGAAGAACTGCCTGGCTGTCCAAAGGACTCACCTGGACTACTTTTCTGAGAAGGACTGCTGCCTTGCTGTTGTCCTGCTGCCTTGCAGCTCTCTGGCTGTGCTGAGAAGTGCTGTCCATGGGCTTGGATAGAGTTCGCCTCCTGTTCCATGAAGTCTCAGGACCAAAAAGACTTCATTCCTGCAAAAGAACTCCTTATGCAGCGAAAATCGATGCACAGCCTGCAAGAAACGACACACAGTCTGCATCGCAGTGAGAAAATCACTGCATGCCAAACAGGAACGATGCAGTCTGGCTTAGCAAGGAGAAGATTGATGCAGCACCAGCGTTGCGACTGGAAATTCGACGCACGGCCCACTGGATCGACGCAAAGCTGAGCCGGAACGATGCAGCCCGACTTCCTGAGAAGAATCGACACAGCACCTGCCATGCAGCTGAAATTTCCACGAAACGCCCACTGGATCGACGCAGCCCCTGTGACTTTGTCCTGCAGGCCCAGGTTTTTGACGCATCGTCCCCGGGGCGTCCGAAAACCCCGCAACCTGAAGAGGATCCAAGTCTACGCACCAGAAATTAACGCAAAGCCTACCCTGTGTGAAAACTCAATGACTCATCGTCGGTGTGCGATAGAAAAATCGACGCACACCTCCCCGTTTTCCATGCATCTCCTTCTCTGCGGTCCCTTGTGGAGAATTTGAATGCAAACGAGGTACTTTGTGCTTGCAAGAGACACTTGTTGCTTTCTAAAAGACTAAAAGACACTTTATATCATTTTTACAGTGACGTTTCAACGTATACTTATTGAATCTTGATCGTTTTGACCTGAATTTCACCAAATGAATATTATATATTTTTCTAAACATTGTGTGGTGTATTTTTGTGGTGTTCTACTGTGTTATTGCATGATTTATTGCACAAATACTTAACACATTGCCTTTTAAGTTAAGCCTGACTGCTCAGTGCCAAGCTATCAGAGGGTGGGCCCAAGATAATTTGGATTGTGTGTGACCTACCCTGACTAGAGTGAGGGTCCTTGCTTAGCCAGGGGGTAACCACCTGACTGCCAACCAAAGACCCCATTTCTAACAATACCCTATTGAAAACCCTTGTACCCAAATACTTACTACAGAACACACTTTTGTGGGGGTGGGGGTATAACACTCTAAACACTCACCTGAAGCTACACCCCTGCCTTTGTGGCAAGTGGATCAGTCTTGTTCACTTCATAAAATTGCAATATTAATAAAAACATTCATTGAAAATATATAATTTGCCATCTATGTGTAAGGACACACAGCCCTAGGCATAACTCATACATTGCCTGCTTTATACTTAGAATTCTATACCTTCAAAGATCAGGCCCATCCTTTCTCTGTAAAAGGTTTTGTTATGCGAAAGCAGTGGTTTAAGGAATTTCATTGCCAATAAAAACTACCCACAAAAGCTAGGGGAATTACAACAAAATATTGACATCTTTCCTCATTTCTAACAATTTTATTATAAACCCCCAATGTGCAAAATGAACTATTTCCCTAAATATATGTAGAGTGCCTCTGCCCCTTATCTTTCTACAGACTTGCTATGTCAACCGAATAAACAGCGACTTGTAGTGCACATGGGCGTCAATTCACCAAAATTCCAGGGGTAGCGGGAAGAGACATCACATGCCACTTCAACTTTACTCTTTATTGCGACTCACACACGCATGCTTACACACACACACACATTCAAGTATTCTCATTCACATAGCCACACTCACCCGCAAGCATGCATACCACATATATATGGAAGCATTTTTACTTACTTTAACTGCCAGATAGAGTCATATTCCAGCAAATCGTACTCCATAAATCATAGTATTCACTATTTGTTTTATAAACGGTTGACAGAAAACCAGGAAAGTGGAGCCCCAAGGTAGGACCATTAGGTCGAGCTGCCCCTGTGTTTCAGGCACTGAATTTTGCCACCTCTGATCGCAAAGGCACTGCCAGTGGTCGCAAGGGGTAAGCCAGGGTTCGTAGCTGCGACCCCTCAATGACGTCTATGGTATTGCAGTCTCCCCTAATGCCCACATAAATACAAGGGAAGCAAGTATCAAATGTAGAGGAAAATGCTTCTTATATGTTTTTCACAAGTGGTGGACCTGGGGAGCAAATGCAATTATAGGCAGCTCCTTTCGTGGCCGTCCACAACTTCCGTCTGGCTTCTGCACATGCCTAGTTTTAATATGAGGCTGGCCCGTATCATTGAGATGCATCGTGCTATCTCGCATCTCGCTTGTTTCAGTATTCGGCGAGAGGGGATTGCAGTGTAACCTCCCTGGTTGCATTTCATGAGTCAGGCACAACTGAGCTCGGATCTGTGCCGACTGCGTCTGTACATTTAACACTTGCAATTCATTGGATCAATCAATCACAAGAAGGGACGTTATTTTATGGGGGCTTTATAAAGCGCGACGTCTGCCATTCACGTGGCCTCTTGGCGCTGACGGCTGTCTGGGCTAGCAGAGTGCTGTCAACTAACGCACATTCATGTCCAATGATTCACATCTTGTCGCTTTGGTCTGCAGGAACAGCAAAGTAGTATTTGTTTCTGAAATGACAGCCATTCTGTGCTGCAATTGAATTAATTATTAATCCACTCTTTAAAAGGAAGAGCTGGCGCATTTCAATACATGCCCAACGGCTTTCATAGATACAAGGTCAGAAACCGCGAGGTCTGGATGACAATCAGGTACGAAACGCACGAGGAATTAAATGACTAAGCCAGCAGCTCAGCAGAACCACTGGAAAGTCTGGATGTGTCTGCTCCTTGCCTGGAGCGTGCACACCCATATAAGGTTTGCAGGGCCGGACTGGGGAACCAAAAGCAGCTCTGGAAATGTTTTTTAGAACAATCTCTGTCCCTTCATCTTCTCGCAACATCGCTCTCTTTCCATCCATCCAGTCTCATTTCCCCCTTCTCCCCTCTCTCTCTTATCCCTGTCTGATCGCTTTCTGTATTTCTATCTGCTCCCTCCCTTTCTCTCTGCTGGAACTTCCCCATGCCTGCTGCAATTAACTTCAGGGCGCTGTGAAAAGTGATAAATGCACGAGGAGTGGCCTACGCTTTTTTACGGTTTGCCTAGTATTTTCATATATCAGTCAACAAATACTGCTTGTTCTTTTATTGGCTGCCAAGACGTCTTTATTGAATAACCATAAATTCAAAATAGACTAAGCATAGACTAGTCAAAGAATCAATAAGCGGCTAAATACTGCATTTTCACAGTGGTCCTGATTCACAAAATCGTTTACAGGTCTGTATTACTATACTTCTCAAATTTGCCCCTGTGTTTGGAGTACATTGCAAACATGTAAGGACCTCCCAAAGAAGTCTAGTATACTTATGGTTCTTTGACTGGCGCACAATCCTGGGGTACTACTGTTTTTAATATATAGCACTTCACACCACAGATCTGATGTTTATAAGTGTTTTAAGAATCAGATGTTAATACTCTCTGATTTAACACCACTCAGTTTACTGGGCTGCACTACCGAATATCCACACCGACAATATTGTGGCATGTTAATATCGAAAACAGAATATTGAGGGACAAAATATCAAAAGTCAAGTGCATATCGGGAAGCATAGATTTACTATTCCCAACTCCATCTACCTTAAAGATATACGTACAACGTAGGCCCATAGATGTGGAGTTAGTTATAAAAAATCTAGACATACTTACCATTAATTTTTTTTTAGATATTCTATCCTCACTGTTCTGTCCCATGTACTGTTGATTTGATATACAGGGGGTACGCCAATTTTCTGATCTGTGGTTGGATTGAAGACTGAGTAGAAATTGCCAGGATTTGTTGCCAGGATTTCAACCTGTGACTTGTTGATCTTCAAGCTTACTGAGTTATTCCTCCTCTACTCAGGTGTCTAACTATATCCACATACTGTAACGTAGCAGGTGTCAAATGTTGGAGTGGGTAAATGTGAAGTAGTATTGAATATGAACATTAATTATTTTCCTTTTATTTGCTATGAGGATAATATTTGTCCACAGAGTATTTCTTGTTGTGTGTGGCAGGGCTTTCCTGGTAATACAGGGATATTACATACAAGCCAGGCCTGAAAGTATAATAATATGAGACTATTAAATCTTTACAGTACATGTGTGCATGTCAGCCTTAGACCTGAGAAAACTAAGGGCCATATTTATACTCCGTTTGCGCCGAAATTGCGTCGTTTTTTTTGACGCAATTTCGACGCAAAACTAACGCCAACTAACGCCATATTTATACTATGGCGTAAGGGCGAATAGCGCCAAAGTTCCCGGAATGTGCGTCATTTTTTAGCGTGAACCCCTTCCTTGCGTTAATGATATGCAAGGGAGGCGTTCCCGTCTAAAAAATGACTCCCAGGCCTTTACGTGGTATTTATACTCCCGGGCAAAAGAGACGCCCGGGAGTTGGCGTGGCTAAAAACGGCGCATTTGCGCCACTTTTTAACGCCTGCTCAGGGCAGGCGTTAAGGGGCCTGTGGGCTCAAAATGAGCCCACAGGTGCCCTCCCATGCCCCCAGGGACCCCCCCTGCCACCCTTGCCCACCCCAGGAGGACCCCCAAGGATGGAGGGACCCACCCCAGGGACATTCAGGTAAGTTCAGGTAAGTATAATTTTTTATTTTTTATATTTTTTTTTGGTGGCATAGGGGGGCCTTATTTGTGCCCCCCTACATGCCACTATGCCCAATGACCATGCCCAGGGGACAGAAGTCCCCTGGGCATGGCCATTGGGCAAGGGGGCATGACTCCTATCTTTACAATGATAGGAGTCATGTTGATGGGGGATGGGCGTCGAAAATAAATGGCGCAAGTCGGGTTAAGACGATTTTTTCGACGTAACCTGACTTGCCCCATTTTAAGACGCCCATGCGCCATTTTCCCCCTACGCCGGCGCTGTCTGGTCTACGTGGTTTTTTCCCACGCAAACCAGGCAGCGCCGGTCTGATTGCGCCGTCTAACGCCATTCCATAAATACGGCGCCCGCATGGCGCTTCAGAATGGCGTTAGACGGCGCAAAACTTTTTGACGCTAAACTGCGTTAGCGCAGTTTAGCGTCAAAAAGTATAAATATGGGCCTAAGATTCTAAACAGTGTGTGCAAGATTGCCATGTGATTTTCAGACATTTTTAGAGCTGCAATTTGACATTCGTCGCTCAGACAAGATAAAGAAATTAAATGTGCCATTCTCTGAAAGTTTCAGGACTGGGTGCAATGATTAGAGCTGCAAGGCCATCCAGCCTCACATAAATCAGGCTTGGAAGGAAATACAAATGGCAATATTTGTGTAACTAGAGTGGTATCATTCTAAGTTTATGCCAAAAGTGTGGCTTGTCTGAACGACATCTTAATGGAATCAAAGTGGAAAACTGAAAGCATTTTTGACAAATATACTGTAGTAAATGAGGAAATCAGGGAGCTTCATAACAAATAAGTCCCAAAAGAGCCCTAATGTAGCACAAATATCACCCAAATGTAGCCCAAGAACATCTCAATGACAGAATTGTGCAAAACACCTAATTATATTGGTTTCTTTTGCAGTTTTTTATAGCGCAGACTTGGCCCAAAGGTATTGGAGTGCTTTACATTAGCTTCAGTTACATTACACAGGGACACATTCATTTTGGTATTAGGCATGGGGAGATTAAGTGCTTTGCTGATGCCGAAACCCGAACCTGGTTCCCCAGTTGCAAAGTCTGCAGCTCTGGCTGTAAAGCCACATCCTCTTCCCTGAGTGTAGCAAATATTCACATGAGCGAAGGATTACAAAAATAAGGGTAGCAAATAATTTAAAAGTGCTTTGTTGATATTTGAGAACTCAGACAATATGTCCTCAATTTCGTTTTTTTACAGCACTAACTATAATTTCTATGGGAATAAGACCCTCTCATGTTTATAATTTCTAAAGGAAATGCTTTAGGTATTACAGATTTTCAAGCCCCGTGGCTACCCCTCCAAAGTAAAATAGCCCAGAGGAGGGGATGGTCCCCGGGCTGTTGGGGGGGTTGTGCGCCCCCACCTTACATTTGATTAAAGCCCCAGGGAGGATGTAGTCCCTTGGACTGCTGGAGACCCATGTTGCTCCCCTGCATTGTATATGATTAAAGCCCCTGTGAGGTGGCCATCCCTGGGGCTGCGGGGGAGGGCCACATGGCCCGTGGGCATTGTATTTGACTAAAGCCCTGGGAAGTGGCAGTCCCTGGGGCTGTGGGGGGCTGTGGGCCCCCTGCACACAACTTATTGTTTGCCCCAGGGAGGTGGTGGCCCCAGGGCTGTGGAGAGGCAGACCCTGTGGTCAACACCCCTAACCACCCAACCTCACACTGCACATGGCCCTTTGGTAGTATGTATCCAGAGTTGGCTGTGGCCTGTCTCTCTCGGTGTGAGAATAGGTGTGAGAGGGTGTATCTGGAGGTAAGAGTGGCTGTGAGAGTGTCCGTGTGTGAGAGTCCGTGCATCATTTTCTTAGTGGGTGCGTCCATGTCTGTGTGGGTATGTGAGTGGGTGCATGACAGTTTCAGTTGGTCTGTGACTGAGTGTGTGTGTTTGAGTGGATCTGTGAGTTGGTGCGTGAGTGTCTGAGTGGGTCTGTGAGTGGGTGCGTAAGGGTCTGAGTGTGTGTGAGTGGGATACAGAGATTGAAAAAAGAGAAATTGAGAGAGCGAGAGAGAAAGAGTGAGGAGAAAGAGAGATTTTCAGGCTTTAGTGAATTATATACTTGGAATGAGATATTTCTGGACAAATTGAAAAGAAAAATGTATTTGTCAATTAAAGAGTGAGATCACCTTTCAGTATATACCTTAAATGTTTGTATGTTCAAAATAAAGTAAAATAGGGAAATGACCAATAAACATCCCTGAACTAGAGCCCTCAAATTTCAGTGTGAGGGTCTGTGACCTTAGCCAATTATACCACTGGTGACCCTTGCCAGTGTTAAAAGTCATGGCATGGAAAGACCATTGCAATGACCATCTCTCTCTCTCTCTCTCTCTCTTTCTCTCTCTCTCGCTTCCATTCTATTAGGAGATGGAAAAGAGAGAGAGAGAGAGAGAGAGTGACAGGACCCTGGAGGGAGCTTCAAGGGCCCCTCGGTCCTAGCCAGCTCCCCACATCCTATAATTACTCCCACAAGCAGGTAGCTGCTTTTAATAGCAGTTACCTGCTTGTAGGAGCAATGTTTTCATCTGTTTCTCTGCATGAATATTTGTGTGCATAGACACAGATGAAAACCTCACTTTCTATAAGTGAGAGATGTTTGAAATGGTTGCTCTGCCTTGGCAGGAGCTGTCAAAACTCCTCCCAAGTCAGAGAAAACAGCTGTGTCCTAGGGGTGGGCACCCCGGGACATAGCAGGAGCCGGCCCGGGGGGGTGGCAGTCCCCAAGTCCAACAGTGTCTCCTCGGGAAGGTGCATTGGCCCCCTCCAATGAGCATAACCCCAGGGAGGTGGTGATCCCCAGGGCTGCGGTTGTCCAAAATGGAGGGCCCTGGGGCAGCGGGGTAGCCGTGTGGCCCCATCATAATTGTTTTAAGCCCCAGGGTGGTGGCGATCACCAGGGCAGCAGGGGGCTTGTGGCCCCATCCATTACATTTAATGAAAGCCCTGGGGAGGTGGTGGTCCCCAGAGCAGCTGGGGGGGGGGGGGGTGTGCAGCCTCCGCATTGTATTACTTAAAAGCACCAGGGAAGTGGTGGTCCCCAGGGCTGTAGGGAGGCTGGGCGCCCCCTCATATTGAATTTGTTTGTAGCTCCAGGGAGGTGGCGGTCCCCAGCGCACTGGGGGCCCAGCAGCCCCCTGCATTAAAATAACAATCCCCTTGGGAACTGGCTTACCCGGGGGCTTATTAAAAAAGGAGCCCACACTTGGGTTTATAAAAAAAATTCTTGGATCCGCGGATCCGTCGTGACGTCCGCTGAAAGTTTTAAAACAAAATGCTTTTTTGTCCTGGGGGGCCCTCTGGAAGCCCACCACCATGGCTAAGGGGCCAGGGTGTCCCTAAATTGGCTGCTTTTCTTACTTTTTTAAAAACAATTCTGTGACTCAGCTGAAGCCAAGACCCAACATGGCTACCAACACTTCCTTGTTGAAGTGTTTGCAGCCAATCAGATCTCAGCACGAGATCGGGAGGGTTCACGAATCCTTCCCATCCCTATCTATACAAATGTGGATTTTCTTTAATTTCTCAAAAGCTACTAAATAGATTTACACCAAATAACAACAAGCATTTGCAATGCAATGGGTCTCACGTTTGCTCAAGTTACAGCTCTTAGCATTGTAAACTCCTAACCGGACTTTTCTTGCCTCATAAATTGAAAATGAGAAGTAAAACAGTTTCACATAACTAAGCAGACTTTTTTTGCCATATAAACTGAAAAGTAAATGTTTCACATAAGTGAGCCGATGGCACAAAGCAGACACAGAAAGGGAATAAAAGTTTGCTCGCAGTGAACCTATTGTCAAAAGTGCAATTATCCTTGTAACCGGCAAAAAGGCAAGTATCATATGTAACCGACGAAAGTGCAACTACCTATGTAACAGGATGAATGGCTTACAAAGAGCTCGACTACTGCCCACCGAGATCGCGCTGTGAAATAAAAAGAAAAAGTAGTCCAGAAATCAGACGGAAAACATAGAGCCTCATGTTTTCAGTAGTTAGTTGGTGCACTTGTGCAGGGCTAAACATTGGAAAAGGCATGACGTCTGCATGTCTTTCACTAATGAGAGCAAGCGAATTTTAAAATGCAAGTCCACAAACCAATGAAAGTGACTGATGTGACATGTGCGTGGTTAGAAGCCCAAAGAGAGGTTACAACAGGGGACGGAGTGCTTTGAGCTCGCCTCCTAAAAAGGTTGGTTTCTAGACCAAGAGCTACCTTTCTGCCAAATTTTGTGTAATTCTATCCCATGGTTCGGGCGCTATCACTGTTCAAAATCCCTATGGAAAAATGAATGGGGAAAAAGCCTTTGGAGACCCCCCTTTTTCTCCGCCCTGCTTGATGGATCACCCCAAAACTTTCCAGACATATGCCAAAGTGAACATCATATTTTCTTGAAAAAAGTTCGTGAAAATTCATCAAACGGTGCCAAAGTTATTACCAAAACAAAAATTCATTTTTCTATAGAGACTAGGTCTTAACTATAACTACCTAGTGGCAACCGCAGTAAGTAGTTATAGTTAGGACCATGTTTCTATAGAAAAGGTGTTTTTTCCCTTGCCTATGTCTTTGGCACTAATAACGATTCTGCATGACATTTTCTGAAAAAAGTGTGCTGGTGATTCTTGTTGCGCACAATAACTTTCGGGATTAATCGTCAAGTAGGGGGCGAGAAAAAGAGGGTAAAAAACATGCATTTCCCATGTTAATTCCCATATGAAATTTGAACACGACTACAGCCCAAACTGCTGGACGGAATTACACCAAATTTGGCAGAAAGGTAGCTTTTGGTACGCCGATTACTCTTTCAGTTATTTGCTGTAATTCCGTTCAGTAGTTATTGAGAAAGATAAGGAAATCCAAATTTGTATATCTGTGGCTGCAACGACTTTGCAAATAATAATGAGCTTGTGCAGAGATCTTCAGAGCTCTGATTGGCTGCCAACATTTTAACCAGGAAGTGTTGGCAGCCATCTGAGGACTCGGTTTCAGCCGAGTCCCCCAAAAAAGTAACAAAATAAGAAAAGGGGCCAGGATAGAGTCACCCTGACCTCCTAGCTTTGGTGCTGACGTCCCAGAGGGACCCCACCATGGCTTCAAAACCCTTTTTTGTAAAATAATGTTGCCAAGATTTCGCAATGACATTTGGAATTTGCAAGAAAATGTTTTTTTTTAAATGTGGGCTCCTGTACTTGTTTTTAAGAAGTCCATGGGTGGGCCGGGTCCCAGGGGCATGTGAAATTTAAGGGCAGGGGGTGCACAGGGACCCCCTCCTAGGGCACTTTTATGCCCCAGAGACCGCCAACTCCAATGTGAAATTTTATGCAGGGGGCTGCACGGGCCACCACAGCCCCAGGGCAAACAATCCTTTGTATGTGGGGGGGGGCATTCAGCCCCCCACATCCCTGGGAGGCACCACCATAGTGGAGAAAGCAATCAGTTGTGTGCAGGGCAGCCATGAAGCCCCGCTGACGCCCCGGGGAGCATATACTCCCTGAGGCAAACAGTTGTGTGCTGGGGCCCCCAGCCCCCTCACAGCCCCAGGGACCACCACCTCCCTTGGGCTTTGGTCAAATACAATGTGGGTGAGCTGAGAAGCCCCCCGCAGCCCCAGGGACTGCCAACTCTTCAGGGCTTTAGTCAAATACAATGTAGGGGGCCACATGCCCCCTCCGCAGCCCTAGGGAGGGCCACCTCCCAAGGGCATTAATCAAATACAGTGTAGGGGTGCTATGCGTGCCCCCCGCAGCCCCTGGGACCTCCACCTCCCTGGGGCTACTTTACTTTGGAGGTGGGCCACATGATCCTCCTCGAGGAGCTATAGATGGCCTTCGGAACACCACCTCCCAGGACTGGCTCCCACTATGTTCCAGGGTGCTCACACCTGGGACATAGCTGTTTAATCCGACTTGGCAGGAGCTTTGACAGCTCCCACCAAGTCAGAGCAAACACTTTACTTTCTACAAGTGATAGCCGTCAAACAGCTCTCACTGACAGAAAGTGAAGTTTTCATCTGTTTCCCTGCACACATATATGAATGTTGGCTCCTGCAGGATGTGTGGAGATGGCTAGGACCACATGGGCCTTCAGGCTCCCCTATGGTCCTGTCATTCTCTCTCTCTCTTCCCATAAAGGGATGAAAGAGAATGAGAGATTGTTATTGCAATGCTCTCTCTATACAATAACTAGCAAGATATTTGGTAAGAATGTTATAGTCACATTTGGATGGAGCGCAGGACAGAGTCCCTTCATTTCATTATTATTTTTTATTCGGTGCAAAAAGACCATAAAAGACATAACATAAATAAATAACATACAGAATTTCACATTCCTAAAAATTTCTAAAAGCATTGTTCATACATTTTCCGAACACCAAAAGCAGCATGTATAAAATTTAGCACAGCCTGAATTATGTCCATGTTTCCCAAATCATGTAAGTGGGAGTAAGCAAGTTGGCTAGTTCTGATACTGTTAGACTGAAATAGCGGACGTAAAAACCTTTTTCTTGGAACAGTATATAAAGTACAGAAAAGCATAAAGTGTAATGTGCTTTGAGATGTCTTTCCATCGCAGCAACAGGGAGGGAGGATCTTAAACCAGGTTCCAGCAACTGGGAATGCTACCAGATAATGTAAGGTGTTTAGGCGTAGTCTTGTGAGTAAAAACCTTTGTCGCTCATGAATAATGATGGTCAAGTACAACTTAGGTTGAGGTTGTTGTGTCTCATAGCTCGTCCGTTGACTCATTAGACTAGAGGCTGGGTCCATATACTGATTTTTCTGCCAGAATATGTCTTTAACCTTCTTAATGTCCTGTCTTGTTAAAGTATCTGGTTTAAGGAAAAAATCTCCTAATCCTAATGATAGGAGAGAAAGATAAACATATCTGAGCCAGGGTATATCTAGAGATCGTGACAGATGAAGGGAGTCCTGTATCACCTTTCTACATAGAAGCGTTTCAGGCTTAGTCCAGATTTTTATCCACATTATAAGAGGTTGAAGTTTTATATAGCTAGATATATATCTTAAACCTACTTCTTTGTGACAGAACTTTGAAGGTGTAGATTGGGGGACTGATAGTAACCTTCTTAGAAATTTATTTTCTATAATTTGGAGC
This sequence comes from Pleurodeles waltl, assembly GCF_031143425.1. NCBI lineage: Eukaryota > Metazoa > Chordata > Amphibia > Caudata > Salamandridae > Pleurodeles > Pleurodeles waltl. Next base: position 649,987,540 of record NC_090447.1, read on the forward strand.
CCTGTACATTCTGCAAGCCCCCAGACCCCAGCTCCAAATGTCGCGACGGAGAGGCATTTAGAAGTGAAGACAGTCATCATTTCCTTAATAGGTTTAGGTCGAAGTCTTCTTGCAAATCTAAAAACTGCTTCAATGGCTTTTTGGAATTGTATTGAGCGTGTAGTAACTAAAAACTTCCAGTTAAAATCTACATCAATAGGGACCCCCAGATACGTAAAATGTGGGACCTTAAGTATCTCATGCCCATTTAAAGTAAAAAAAATCGTTTTTGCTAATTTAGGACCACACTTCATAACAAATGACTTGGTTCTGTTAACTTTAAAAACCAAGATTCCTCATAAAGGTATTAAAAGCATTCAATAAATTCTGGAGGCCATTCGCTGTCCTTGAAATTAATACTGCATCATCTGCATATAAAAGTACAGGGATTGGAGAGTTATTAATAACTGCAGAGTCTTTCCCTAATTCGCATATAAATTTCTCCAGCCCATTTATATATAAGAGAAAGAGGAAAGGGGCAAGAACACAACCCTGTCTGACCCCTTTTTGTGAGGGGAATTTCTCTGTTAGGCCTCCTTCCCGAGAGTAATGGACCCGAGCCTCTGTGCAGGCATGAAGTTTACTGAGTAATATAACTATGTGATTATCCACGCCCATATCTAGCATTACCTTCCACAATCTCTCCCTGCTGACTGTATCAAAGGCGGAGGAGAGGTCCATAAATGCTAAGTGTATACAGCCCCTTTTGGCTTTAGTATATTTCTGGACTATAAGTGTCAAATTAAGAGTTTGTTCGACTGTGCTCACCCCTGGGCGGAAGCCAAATTGTACCTCTGAGATGGAGTGAGTATCATTCGCCCATTCTTCTAACTTATTTAAAATTACTCGGCCCAAAATTTTGACTGAACTGTCCAACAAAGAGATTGGGCGATAGCACAGAGGGTCTGCCCTATCTCCCTTCTTAAAAATCGGGACAATGATCGCTTCTTTCCAAGAGTCTACTAAAGGGCCCACACACAGCCGATCTCATGACATTGGTTAGCAGTGGGCCCCAGAAGTCTGGAAGTGCTTTATATAAGTCAGCAGGAATTCTGTCTGGACCCGGGGCTTTCTCAGATGGACTATCTTGGATTGCCTGTTTAACATCATCCACACTTATAATGTTACTAAAAGCCAAACTTAGCTGATCATTTCCTGCAGGTTTTAGACAATTTAGCATTTCTGATTGGGTATTTGTCTCTATGGCGAAAGTTTTTTTTAAATAGTCCACCCAGGTCTTGGCTGGAATGACAGTGTCCATGGGCGTCTCACAGTTATCGCTCAATAATGAAGAGTTGACCACACGCCAGAATGCAGTTGTATCTTTAGGCTTGCTTGCAGCCATCAGTTCCTCCCACGCAGATTCACTTAGTTCAACTTTCCTTTTGGCAAGAACTTCTTTATAGTTTTTCCTGGCGATCTTAATTGCTTGTAGATCTTTGGGAGATGCATTGATTGTTTTTTTTAACTTGCTTAAAGATGAGGTACATGCGTGGTTAAACCATCTTGGGCCATGGACTTTATTAGCTCGTCGAGGCTGTAGTTTCTCCGCCATATAGTTTGTCAGGGAGGAGAATGCACGAATGATTTCACGTGGGGTCTTATTTTCATCCAGGGATGTCATAACGTCTGGCCATTTATTCAGAAATACATCTCTAAAAAAAGTTTTATTGTTTATCTTCCCCCATTTGATTGTAAGCCCTTTTTGGGACGAGAGCTTCATGGCAGGGTGTCGCTTCCCTCTTTTTGAATCATTTATCAGATCTAGATCAATCATAATGGATAAGGGATTGTGATCACTAAAACAGGTCGGGGTAACCCTGAATTGACCTGTAATAGGGGACAACTCTCTAGAGTAAATAATATAATCAATAGTGGTGTGAGTGTCCCCCCTTACAAATGTTGGTATCCCTCTGATAGTGGGTGTGGGGAAGGAAAGGGAGTTTACTGTTATCAAAGAGTTGAGGGCGTTCCCATACGGGGAATGTTTGAAGTGTTGAATGGGAATATCAATCTCGTCCAGGAGTCCACAACAATCAAGGAGTTCTGGCTCGCAGAGATGGGCATTAACATCACCAACCCAGACTATTCTTGTGTCCTTTTTACTGGATACTGTTACCTTATGTATTAGGGTCTCCAAGCTACTGACCACGCTAGTGTCTGAGTTATCAAAGGTGTTGTTATAATAGTTGATCAGTAGTATATCGAATGGTTCTTCTAGTTTCAGAGATAGAGCCAGAAAAAAAGGCGATATATCTACAGCACGTGCTTCCATCCTTCCAGCCTCCACAGATAAGAAGGTGGCCAGACCGCCCTTGGCTCTACCTGCATGGGCCTTGGTCGCAGGGACGTAATATGTGGTATAGCCATTAATATGTGGTGATTCTGTGAGCCAGGTCTCCTGGCAACAAATAATAAGATTTCCCATCACTAAATCTATCCAATCGGGGTTTACAATTTTTGATTTTAGACCTGCAACATTCCATGAAATAATCCCTAGGGGTGTCATACCCTGTATTTCACATATATTAGGGAGGCCTTTAGATTCTAAGGGGGACTGTGAGAGTACGTTTGTTTCCAGGGGATCTTGCAAGGATGGCTCAGTTAGTGATTGTCAATCTAACTGCTCTAGTGTGGTCAGGGTCTCATACCTATTAGATAATGTCAAAGCAGTGTCAGAGGGGTTAGGGAGACCAAGGTAACTGGGATTCTGGGTCCCAGAGTAGGTTGAATCAGAATAACTTGGGTTTGATAACGGATGGATAAACTTAGTCAAACGTTGGACTCTTATAGGCCCTATGGATGATCTCATAGGTGAGAGGTGGTGATACAGAGCATTAACGGTCCGGGGGGTCCTAAAATTTATTATAATACAGTCCCCAGGTGATGTTTTAGGGGATGAGCCAACCCAGGGTGCCCTTCTTACAGTTAAAATGTCCCTGTGGAAGTCAACCCGCCCTCCCGTGTGTTTTCCTACCCAATGAGTCACTTTATTCAGTAGGGACATGTGGGATTCGGGGTGGGTGCTTTCCAATATAGGGGCATTTTCCAAGATTAAAACATAGGGGGTACATGCCAAAGGTATCCTTGGGCAGGCTGCCTGAGTACTTGTAAATTCCTGGCCCCGGCGGCCTTCCCGTTTGTTTGTGCCCCCCTGATATTGTGGGTTTGTAGAATGTTGTGAGGCCTCTACATTCAGGGGTTTGTGGGTTGGGGTCTGGGCAGGAGATATTCTAAAATTCTGAAGGTGATGAGTAGGTGGAGCGGGAGAATGTTCGAGAATGGTATGAATGTTCTGAGATTCTGCCTTCGGTGGTTCAGGTTTTATATTCGTTATAGATTCAACCTTCTGCTTGAGAACGGCCACTTTCTCCAGAACTGAAGAGCATAGCTTTTTAATGTCTCTAAGTTGGTCTTCAATTTGCAAAAAACAAGTTTTAATTGTGTCCAGATTTTTACTGTCTTTTGGTTGTTTCCCTATAGTTTGTTTTATTTTTTGGGTTTTTAAAGGACATTTGCTCTTGGTCTTCTTAGTTCCTGATGAGGACTCTCCAAAGCCTTCCCTATCTACAGGAGGTCCCACTTTGTATATGGGGGTTACTGCCGTTTGGGGGGGGATTATTTGCCTGCTTTTTTTGGGGGGTGGACTCTCTGAAGTTGTAGGGGTAATTAAATCGATTAAGTCAATTTCAGCTATTACACAGGGGTTTCTTTTCTTGGTGTTGCTCGGCAGCAGTGTTGCCGACAGGTTCCATCCCCCCTCCCCAGCCTTTCCTGCTTTCTCAAGAGACGATTCTAAGGTAGCTTCTACCCTCCATATCTCTGTCTCAATGGCACCCATTACAGACTTGTAGCTTGTTATTAGCCTGGGTGGGGGGGCCTCCTGGTTGGTTCCCTTCCCCCATTTTCTCCCTTACGTTTTCCCATTTTGAGAGGCTAGTCCCTTTGTCCAAGATAGGGCGCTGTAAATTACTTTGACGGGTATATCAGTCCTTGCGTGAGGGGGGGGGGGCGTTCTTCAAATTGGAGATCAGTGCTCCTTCACAGCAGCACCAAAAGCGCACTTCCCGATAACCCTTATTTATTTGGAAGAATAATCACCGGCACGGTACCTTTAGGTAGCCCTGTACATTGGGCTAACTGATCCAGACTTCTTTTGGGCGGATGTCAGGGGGGGGGGCCCTGCCCTGCCTCTTCCTGGCAATGACGGGCAAGGATGGGCCCGCCCTGGGCCCGGGCTTTGCCCGGGCGCGTCCCGCGCGGCGGGAGCGCGGTAATGTTTTTAAAGGGCTCCTGCCCCTCCTCTCGTGACACAGCGCTTCCCGCGACGGCGGGAGCACGGTAATGTTTTTAAAGGGCTCCTGCCCCTCCTCTCGTGACACAGTCACTTCTGGCCTAATGGTCAAGGTCTTGTGCTGTCACTCAGTAGGCTGAAGGTTCGAATTGTAGTATCACTTGGCAGTGTGTCTGTGTATTTCCTTGTGTTTTGACTGTTAAACATTTCTAGTGATAAAACATTGAAGTCTTTTCCCCGTCAAAATTTGTTGGTTGAATGTCATAGCTAAGTATGGAAACTGCACAGTAAAGCGTCACCTCTGGCCTAGTGGCAAAACATTTTTCTTTTCAATTTGCCCGGAAATATCTCATTCTAAGTATATCATTCATTGAAGTCTAAATCACTTTATCTCTCAGTCTCTCACTTTCTCTCTCTTAGGGTTGGGTGGTTGGGGGTTCGCCGCAGGTACTGGCCTTCAGCCAGGCCCTGCAGCCAATCCCATCACCCACAGCTGAAGGCTGTGTATGGCGAAAGGTTGGGTGGTTAAAGGGGGTTGGCACAGGGCCTGGCCGCAGAACAGAACAGAGTACACTCTCTGCAACAAGTGGCCAAAAAGACACTATTCATTTAAAATCGGAAATATTTGAAGGCACTGAAGATTATACTAACTGCAGCCTTTAAATTGTGGTGAAATTGTACAGATATATCATCCTCAGAATGGAAGCAAAAATGTGTGTTAGACCTTACAGTCTCAGGGTGGTTTTCCCCCCAACTTTTTGCCTACCTCCTCTACTTTTCTTACCTTGTTTGTGCTGGCTCTGGGACTCTGCCCTCTACCACTGATAACCAGTGCTAAAGGGCTTGTCCTCTATCCCCTAAATATTTTCATAATTAGTTTACTTATAAGTCTATATGCCCAGGGCCTGTAAATTAAATACCACTTGTAGGCCTGCATCACTGATTGTGCCATCCACTTACATAGCCCCTTAACCATGACTCAGGCCTGCTATTGTGGAGCCTGTATATGCAGTTTACATTGCCATGTCGGCATGGCAAAATAACCCTGTTGCCAGGCCCAAACCTTCCCTTTTTATACATCTAAGTCACCCCTAAGGTAGGCCCTGGGAAGCCCAGAGGGCCGGGTGCAATAAATTCAAAAGGCAGGACATGTACTTTTTAAGTTTTACATGTCCTGGTAGCGAAAAACTCCAAAAGTAATTTTCTCTACAGCAAGGCCTATGTCTTCCATAGGTTATCATTCAGAATACCATACCTTATCTTACAAGTGTAGTTCACATCCTGGAAGAGATGGGTTTTTCGAGTTTGGTGTCTCTGGAAACACAATTAAAAATCACTATTTACAGTGAAGTCTGATTTTAAATTGCAATTCTGAAAATACTACTTTTAAAAAGTTGGCATTTTCTTACTTTAGCCATTTGGCACCTGCTGTCTGTCTCTGAGCATTTGTCGGGGTGGGTAACAGCTGGGATTTGTGGATTCACCCTAGATAGCCATGCACAATGGGAGATTAGGTGGGACTTTATGGGCCATCCACCTCCTGACAAGCCATCCTGGGCAGGATGGGAAGGAGAAGCTGGGCACAGCCTCACACTTACACCTGAGTAGGCTGTGCCATGTCCACACACAAAGGGCTGCATTGCCCCCTTTAGTGAGTCTGGAGCCAGGGCAGGGCGGGCAGGACCTCTGTGTACTTCAAAGCCCTGTCGTTGAAGTCTCCCCCACTTCAAAGGCCAAACTAGGTGTAAGTAGTGGACCTCTGACATCACCAAGACATGGCACTTCTGGACCTGTGGATACCCTGCCAGGAAGAAGAAGTTTGGTGCTGCTACAAGAACTGCCACGCTGCTGGACTACTGATCTGCTGAACCCCTGCTTTGCTGTGCTGATCTGGTGCCTACTGCTCTCCTGCCTGTGAGGGAGAAGGACTGAACCTGCATCTTTCCAACCCAGAACCTAGAGGGACTCCAAGGACCAGCTGACTGATGTCCCAATTGAAATTTCGGGGAGATAAAAGACTTCAACCCAGCTACATATACACCTGGACTCTGTCATCTGTGAGTTTACCCTGAAAAGGGGTTCCACCCGAATCCTGGACCCTTGGAGCATGGCTTCTGGTGTTTGCTGTGCTGCTGTTCAGATCAGAATTGGCACATCGTTCTTGTTGTGAGGATCGCAACCGAGGCATCGGCCCCCTTGCGTGGATTGGAGTTGATGCATCGATTCACTGTGGATCAACCTCAGTGCATTGCCTTCCGAACTGCTGCATCTCAGACCGGACGCATCACTGCTGTTGAGTGGACAAAATTGACGCATAATCATTACTGTATGGGAAGGACACATCAAACAACTACAACCCATTCAGAACGTCACCACCAGGCTCATCCTGGACCTCCCACGCTGACAACATATCTCCCAACACCTGGGGGCCCTCCACTGGCTTCCGGTTAAAAAATGAATCAACTTCAAGCTACTCACCCACACGTACAAGGCCATACACAAAGCAGGACCAGCCTACCACAACCACTGTGTCTCCTTCCACACCCCCGCCAGATCCCTTTGCTCTGCCCTCGTGGCCCTGGCCACCAACCCTCCCATTTGTAAAACCACCACCGGAAGAAGATCCCTCACCTACATTGTGGCAAAGAGCTGGAACAAACTCCCCCTGCAACTCAGACAAAGCCCATCTTCAGGAAGAACTTCAAGATGTGGCTCTTCAGATGAGGCCCCTCCAGTGCCTTGAGACCCTCACGGGTGAGTAGCCGTGCTTTATAAAAACTGATTGATTGAAGGACAGACGCATTGCTGACACTGAGGGGATCAACACCAACGCATCGCTCCAGCCAACTCCCTGTATCTTCAATGTTGACCCAATCAGGATTAAAGTACTTTTGTTCAGCAGGCTTAATGGAGTCCTTGTAACTGGCCAAGGCTCCATCACGGTTGGCTGTAACTTTTGGCCTGGTCCAGCGTGACCATATATCCCTGGTTGGTGCTTCTTGTTTATAAGTGCTATTTTACTACTTATTGTTTAAAAGCTATAACTCAAGTTCTACTTGTTGTCCGTTTCGCCTTATTTAATTTATTATAGTAAGTTTTGTTTTTCTAACGAAGCGTGGTATGTTTTTGTTTGGTGTTTTCACTGTTTTACTGTTTGAAGTGTTGCATAAATACTTTACACGTTGCCACTTAAATTAAGCCAGCCTGCTCTGTGCCAAGCTACCAGAGGGTGAGTACAGGTTAATTTAGGGTGTGTTTGTGACTTAGCCTGACTAGGGTTGTGATACCTGCTTGTTCAGGGAGCATACCTCTGGCAACCAGAAATCCAATCTCTGACAATGTATACATAGTTTTAGCCTGATGCACACAGTTGTCATACAAATTGTCATGCTGAGACAATTCTGCCTAATAACTAAAGGCTGCTTAAAATGCTTAGCATGTTGTTTTTAGAGTATACAGAATCTTTGCCTTGTTGGACATTTTTTCTACAGAGCCTTAAAAACTTGTGTGGAACATGCTGAACACAAGTTGTCAACTATCACCTGCAAACATGTATAACATGTCCAATACATGTAGACAGCTATGATGTATAAGGAGCATATGTGTTTTGTGAGCACACCCATTAGCTGGACACAGGCTGTACAAAATTATAAAACAAATACGATGGTAGTTAGGCGCCACTATGTAAACTATAAATCGAACTAACACAGCCATATGCAAATCAGTCTTGACCTGGTTAACCATAGGTGGCATGGTGAGCAAAAGAATTGATGGATTAAACCCAGATCTGTCACTGGGGGTGAATGTTTGATTGGTTCTGCATTCTGTCCATCATTTGTGTTTGTTTGCTTTTGTCGCCATAAATGTGCCGGGTATGCCCAGACATGGGTCCCAGGCTCACTATGCCACTGGATTCAAGCTAACCTGGCTGATGAAGGGTGATACCCTGAAACTGGTCCCAGGATGCGAGTTTCCGGTCCATGGAGGACCTTTCCTGGTAGTTCGGGCTGGACTGTTTCCATGGGGAACAGTGTCAAGACTGATTTGCATTTGGCTGGGTCCAAACTGGGGTGACATGGTGAGCAAAATAATTGATGACTTAAACTCAGATCTGTGAGTGGGGGTGACTGTTTGATTGGTTCTGCATTCTGTCCATCATTTGTGTTTGTTTGCTTTTACTTAAAATGACAACCTTTGTATTGTTAAATAATATAGTCAGCATTGTGCATCCAACCCCATGCCGCTCACTGACAAAATCACTGACATTCAACAGTAATAGTTATCTAAAATGACTATAATTAGTAAACTAAATTAACTACTCTCATACCCTTACCATGCATTGCTAATTACCTCACATATTGTACATTGCATCTTCTTTGACGTCTTTGATAACTTAGCTGCTACATCTAAAATTACATCAATGGTTACAAGACTATGCTTGGCAGGGCACAAGTTATACTTACTTTAGGCATGAGTATAGTTATTCAAGATAACTGTAACTGTTTAATTTCAATGGTTTTGCTTGTAAAAAATTGAATGTTCTAAAATACATTTTAACCTAACTATATGTACACACATACACACACCCACACACACACATTCACACACACACACACACACTCACACACACAGAGACTAGCAGAGTACTAGTGTAGTTATCGTTAAGTTCCATAAGAAAGACATTGTTTGTTTTCTCAATAACTTTGGCACAAGTTGATGAATATGCACAAAATTTCAGAACCAGTCTATGTACAACACATTCTTCTTCCCACTTTCTGTCGCAGAGGCAGCATGGTCACACATCCCCGGAAAGCATTGGATGGCCAGTAGGAGAAAGTGAGTGCCAACAGATACTCCCAAACGAAGGGGGTTTGGGAGCAAACAATAAACTAACAAAACAAACTACAATAACTACCTGATGTATGGGTTTGGATACCGGAGAGTAATTTGCCTGGGAGCAATATATATAGGGTGCCACTGGAGCTGTGGAGTTGAGATATATTGCGTAGCCGTATAGGTAACTCACATATCAACATGGAAACCTTAATAGAAAGTCACAGCACAGTTACCTGACCTTACCCATAGGGTCAAGAATGCCTCACTGTTGTTCCTGAATTCCTTAGTATTGCAGTTACCTGTTCCAGGACCAATTCAACTGGTAACCCAAAGCACAGAGTCCTCACCTGATAGGAACCAGCCTTTAGATGAGGAACATCCCTGCTAGGAGCCACATGGAATATAAGTCAGACAGGGTTAAGCAATAAATAGCTGAAGTCACCCCTAAGAGATTAAGCACTGTAATAAAATAACTCACACGAGCACTCACACACTCTTTTCACGACACACTGATGGAGGTGGTCGTGAAATCAGAATGTTCCTTTGCAGGCCTTTCCCCATGACACTCTAAAACACTGGGCTTTAGAAAGTTGGTGCCAAAACAGTCTTAAAATCAGGACTTGCAAAAGAGAATGTACCAAATGTTTAAAAAAAACACCAGCAAAGTCTTGCAACAGGGAGTGTGCTAAATGTTTTAGTAAGCACAAGCAAAGTCTTGCAATCGGGGATGTACTGAAGTTCAAATAACCTACAATGGGAATTCCGGTATCACTGTAAACATGCACAATTCCTTGAAAACTTTGTGCACCTGAGGTCTGCAACGACCATCCTGAAATATAATGGAGTGCCCTATAGGCTGTACTCACAGTACCGCAATGCCAGGTCACCGACCGATGAAGTCTGCAAGCATGAAGTTGTCAGATTACAGCACAGAAGTCAGGGGTGCTGTTCCATGGCTTTCAGACACTGCCCAAGGAAAAGTTCTCAGGACCGGGAAGTCAATGGTCTACTCTGGATGCAAGATGCTCAATGCTAAGCACTGAGCACTTCCTGGATGGGGTTTAAATACCCCAGGAAACAAAATGGCTGCTGGGGCTTTCTAATGCATCCCCAGCTGCAAAGGGCCATCCAAGCTGTTAGGAGTGCAGCCCCAGACACTAAGGGCCAGCTGAACTCTGCTGCTCCAGCAGCAAAGGTCCAGTAGAAATGAAGGTTCTAGTGAGAACAGCAGCAGGGAGCTGTTCAGGACTGCATGCCCAGTCCTGCTGCGTCAAAGTAGTCCTCCAGGGGTTCTTCTAAGGCATAGATTCTACAGATTGGGGGCCCTAGCAGGCATCTGGAGGACAAGTGATTAAAGAGTAATGATAGTGCCGCTACCCCAGGTCACTGCATGCACCACCCACTGAACACATACACCACTACCCATGTCACCACATGCATCACCCACTGAACACATGCACCCGCAGATATCCCCCAGCGTAGTGTATGCTGTAGAATGGTGTGGACCAGGGTATCTGAACTTTAACTGGTGCTGAGGAATGGGTGATACAATTCACTGTGCAGCCTTGTTTCTCTTTCCTGACACAAAACGTTGGAAAAAAAAAGGTTTATCAACTGTGGTTCCTTCATGATTCCTTCATTGAATGTTTCATGCTCTTCCATCAAGTGGGGACCAAAAAAAAAGTAGGGTTCCCAAAAGAGTTCTTTGAAATTTTAGTTCTCAGCGGAAAGTTTACTCTCTGAAATAGAAAAAAAGACAAGATTGAGTTACAACCCGTTTGGCACCAAGTTAGAACATTCCTCAGAAAGGATTCTTTTTGTGAGTTGAAGTAAATCTGGTCAGATTGGCTTGGGTTGGAGATGAGGAAAAAGTTAGATGAACTACCACCTGTATTTTCTGGGCAGTCACACTCTGCTCCCTGTCAGAAATAACTTTGCTGCAGTCCAGACAAAAGATTACAATTCTGGCAAAGCCCAGACTACAGTTCTGCTGTTGGGCTGCAAGGACATTTAGAGAAAGTGTATCACTAGCAGCCATAATATCGTGGAGGGCAGTGCCAGATGTAGATGCCCACTGCTCTTCCTGCCTTCTCCTGTTTGGGGGGTGAACTGGTAATGATGTCATGATTGAGATGTGTATGCATCCCAGAAGTACCAAATGAGTACTTTTTTCCTGTCCCTCTGCTGAACTCCTTGTGATTTTTTACATGTAGCTTTCTTAACAGAGACCTTCTTCTCACTGGGTTAACTTTTGAAGAACTTGCAAGCTATGGCTTTGAGAGGGCCTCCACTTTCCACCTCACCCTCTTCAGGGTCTTGAGGCCAAATCAAAAATGCAGGAAATGGAACTACTTCAAATTGAATGAATACAGTCACACCAACCTATTAGATGAGGTTTTGTTAGGTGTCATTAGTACCGCCAGACCTTTTGTGGGTACAGTAGTTCTTCCACACAAAAATGCAGAAATTCAATAAAAATTTCAGAATCTCTCATTTACGTGTGCCTGCTAGGAACACCTGAGGCTCAACTTTGAAATAAAACACCTTTCAAAGTAAAGTTAACTTTAGTTAAAACTCCCAGACCCAACGATCCTTTATTGGTATGTTGGAGCCCAGAAAAGGAAGTAAAGGCCTTTCAAGAGTCATGATGAACTTTATTAATACCTGTATGGGTATTGCTCGTGTACTGTGGTAACCAAAGGGCAATAACAAAAGAAATATATATGAAAGCAGACATCTGATTGACCTCTCTAGATACACTATTCAAACCATAAGTCCAGAGGCTGCATAAAAAGACTAATTTCCTGAACACAGTATTTACAAATAGCTATTTTGCAGAGGGAGATTGCTGTGCATAGAATCTAAGTCCTTCATGGCCTCAGGACAAACTCCAGATAGCAGTCACCTCCCACTCGATCCACAGACCATTCCCATGCTGTAACATACCATAGTGGTTACTTGATAGTGCTGCTGTCAACATCAACAGACCTTCTTCCAGGCTTGAAAGGGGAACAATGGTCTGGAAACTGTCATGAGTTACCAGGGCACACAAGAGCAGCCCGTCAAGCCAAATAAAACATGCAGTATACTAATAAGAGTCTTGAGCATGGCTTGAAAATGTAGTAGATTTATTCTTTCCAAATTGTGATATATCCAAAGAAAACAGCTGACACGTATTTCATCATCTATACTTTTTCAAGGCTGTAAGAGTTGGTGTACAGAAAAGATATGAAATATACAGTCAGATGTAATAGCACTAACAGGGATTCATATCTAGTAAACATTTTCACACACGCTTCACTTTTGATAGGGAACAGGTGCCTGCAAGAGGAAAATGTGTAGATATAAGTGTGTTATAGTGTTTGAGCAGATAATAACTCATCCATTGTGAAAAGGTCAAAAATGAGAGTTGGGATCAAAACAGAAGAGATTGTGTAAAAATCATTAAGCCGTGTGTATGTGTAAAACATACGTGGCATCGAAATCTTAGTGAACACAAGACTGTCATGCATTGTCGAGACAGTCAAAGAAGGTGATATATCTATTAGTTTCCAACAAAATAGGCCCATGTGACACAATAAAAATATTCATGGTGACTAAATAAGTCATGCACAGAAGGAGACATACCATATAATATTGAACATGAAATCCAACGTAGTTGAGAATATGTTGTAATGGAAAATGACGATTTAGAGGAGAAGGCAAAAAGAAATGGCAGTGTTGTCCATTTGCCCTGAGTAGGGTTTCTTGTACGGTGAGTTGAAGCAGATATGCAGATAATTAGAATTTATTAATAAATGTTTATATGTTATGATTAACAAAAGTTCATAGAGAAATTAATGGTAGAGAAAAAATTGTGCACGTTTGAAAATGTGTCCACGGATAATGGCAGTTACTTGTACAAAAAGTTGTACTAAAATGATAAAAAATACGTGAAATAATGAAAAAATTTAATAATGATGTAGTAATATGCCATATTGAGATGTATAACCTATGTTTGGCATTATATTGTAGAGTTAACTTAGCCGAAGTTGTGGCCTAGTCTTTTCAGGCCTCATGCAGGAGCCGAATTAATAAACGCACAATGTAGAAGTTGCTGGTGCATTGAACTGACCGTGAACTGTTTGCTGCTTAATAAAATCTGCTTCGCTAGAGTTTTCTGCAATGTACCGATGGACAGGAGATGATGGAACTAAAATTGTTACAATTTGGTGTAAGGCAGACTCGATGTACTTTCCCAGGACTCAAACAATAGAAGTACTGACTAGAGAAGAAGATGTAACATTTTCAATACCTGATGAGCTGGATGATGAGGACATCGTACAGTGAACCAATCAATGAACTGAGAACGTTGAAATATTAGAATTCATATAATTGTAAAAATAATATTACTGGTTAGGGTAATAACTGGTGATTGACTGACTGTAGGAAAGTACCATCTTGCCTGGCATGTTACCCCCATATTTCACTGTATATAAGTTGTTTTAGTTGTATGTGTCACTGGGACCCTGCCAGCCAGGGCCCCAGTGCTCATAAGTGTGCCCTGTATGTGTTACCTGTGTTATGACTAACTGTCTCACTGAGGCTCTGCTATCCAGAACCTCAGTGGTTATGCTCTCTCATTTTCTTTCCAAATTGTCACTAACAGGCTAGTGACCAATTTCACCAATTTACATTGGCATACTGGAACACCCTTATAATTCCCTAGTATATGGTACTGAGGTACCCAGGGTATTGGGGTTCCAGGAGATCCCTATGGGCTGCAGCATTTCCTTTGCCACCCATAGGGAGCTCTGACATTTCTTACACAGGCCTGCCTTTGCAGCCTGAGTGAAATAACGTCCACGTTATTTCACAGCCATTTACCACTGCACTTAAGTAACTTATAAGTCACCTATATGTCTAACCTTTACCTGGTAAAGGTTGGGTGCTAAGTTACTTAGTGTGTGGGCACCCTGGCACTAACCAAGGGGCCCCCACATTTTTCAGGGCAAATTCCCCGTACTTTGTGAGTGCGGGGACACCATTACACGTGTGCACTATACATGTGTCACGACATATGATTAGCGTCACAATGGTAACTCCGAACATGGCCATGTAACATGGGTAGACAATTCCATGATCCCCCGAGTCTCTAGCTCAGACCCGGGTACTGCCAAACTACCTTTCCCGGGGTTTCACTGCAGCTGCTGCTGCTGCCAACCCCTCAGACAGGTTTCTGCCCTCCTGGAAGGCAAAACAAAGGACTTCCTCAGAGAGAGGGTGTTACACCCTCTCCCTTTGGAAAAAGGTGTTAGGGCTGGGGAGGAGTAGCCTCCCCCAGCCTCTGGAAATGCTTTCATGGGCACAGATGGTGCCCATTTCTGCATAAGCCAGTCTACACCGGTTCAGGGATCCCCCAGCCCTGCTCTGGCGCAAAACTGGACAAAGGAAAGGGGAGTGACCACTCCCCTGACCTGCACCTCCCTGGGAGGTGCCCAGAGCTCCTCCAGTGTGCTCCAGACCTCTGCCATCTTGGAAACAGAGGTGCTGCTGGCACACTGGACTGCTCTGAGTGGCCAGAGCCAGCAGGTGACGTCAGAGACTCCTTCTGATAGGCTCCTCCAGGTGTTGCTAGCCTATCCTCTCTCCTAAGTAGCCAAACCTCCTTTTCTGGCTATTTAGGGTCTCTGCTTTGGGGAATTCTTTAGATAACGAATGCAAGAGCTCATCAGAGTTCCTCTGCATCTCTCTCTTCACCTTCTGCCAAGGAATCGACTGCTGACCGCGCTGGAAGCCTGCAAAACTGCAACAAAGTAGCAAAGACGACTACTGCGACCTTGTAACGCTGATCCTGCCGCCTTCTCGACTGTTTTCCTGGTGGTGCATGCTGTGGGGGTAGTCTGCCTCCTCTCTGCACTAGAAGCTCCGAAGAAATCTCCTGTGGGTCGACGGAATCTTCCCCCTGCAACCGCAGGCACCAAAGAACTGCATCACTGGTCCTCTGGGTCTCCTCTCAGCACGATGAGCGAGGTCCCTTGAACTCAGCAACTCTGTCCAAGTGACTCCCACAGTCCAGTGACTCTTCAGTCCAAGTTTGGTGGAGGTAAGTCCTTGCCTCCCCACGCTAGACTGCATTGCTGGGAACCGTGTGTTTTGCAGCTACTCCGGCTCCTGTGCACTCTTCCAGGATTTCCTTTGCGCACAGCCAAGCCTGGGTCCCTGGCACTCTAACCTGCAGTGCACGACCTCCTGAGTTGTCCTCCGGCGTTGTGGGACCCTCCTTTGTGACTTCGGGTGAGCTCTGTTTCACTCCACTTCGTAGTGCCTGTTCCAGCACTTCTGCGGATGCTGCTTGCTTCTGAGTGGGCTCTTTGTCTTGCTGGACGCCCCCTCTGTCTCCTCACACAATTGGCGACATCCTGGTCCCTCCTGGGCCACAGCAGTATCCAAAAACCCTAACCGCGACCCTTGCAGCTAGCAAGGCTTGTTTGCGGTCTTTCTGCACGGAAACACCCCTGCACGACTCTTCACGACGTGGGACATCCATCCTCCAAAGGGGAAGTTTCTAGCCCTTGTCGTTCTTGCAGAATCCACAGCTTCTACCATCCGGTGGCAGCTTCTTTGCACCCACAGCTGGCATTTCCTGGGCATCTGCCCACTCCCGACTTGATCGTGACTCTTGGACTTGGTCCCCTTGTTCCACAGGTACTCTCGTCAGGAAATCCATCGTTGTTGCATTGCTGGTGTTGGTCTTCCTTGCAGAATTCCCCTATCACAACTTCTGTGCTCTTTGGGGAACTTAGATGCACTTTGCACCCACTTTTCAGGGTCTTGGGGTGGGCTATTTTTCTAACCTTCACTGTTTTCTTACAGTCCCAGCGACCCTCTTCAAGGTCACATAGGTTTGGGGTCCATTCGTGGTTCGCATTCCACTTCTAGAGTATATGGTTTGTGTTGCCCCTATCCCTATGTGCCCCCATTGCATTCTATTGTGACTATACATTGTTTGCACTGTTTTCTATTGCTATTACTGCACACTTTGGTATTGTGTACATATATCTTGTGTATATTTGCTATCCTCATACTGAGGGTACTCACTGAGATACTTTGGCATATTGTCATAAAAATAAAGTACCTTTATTTTTAGTATATCTGTGTATTGTGTTTTCCTATGATATTGTGCATATGACACTAGTGGTACTGTAGGAGCTTCACTCGTCGCCTAGTTCAGCCTAAGCTGCTCTGCTAAGCTACCTTTTCTATCAGCCTAAGCTGCTAGACACCCCTCTACACTAATAAGGGATACCTGGGCCTGGTGCAAGGTGTAAGTACCCCTTGGTACCCACTACAAGCCAGTCCAGCCTCCTACATTGGTTGTGCAATGGTGGGATAAGTACTTGCAACTACTTACCACTTTGTCATTTTGTACTTTTCATAAGAGAAAAATATACAAAACAAGTTCAGTGTATGTACACCTAACGAAAAAGTTTTGCTTTTCTTCTCTTACTCCCATTGCTAAGTGCTGAAAAGTACCTTTAAACTTTAAAAAAGTTCTTAAAAAGTTTTTAAAGTTTTTTTTTCCGTTCTTTAAAAAGTCCTGAAACTTTTTTCTTTCTTTTTCTGTCCCTTAAACTCTTGTCTATCATGTCTGGTACAGGCCAAACTCTTGATCTGGCCAGCATAGTTTATGACAACCTTAGCTGGAAAGAAGCAAGGAGTCTCTGCATAGATAGAGGTTTAGGGGTAGGGAAGAATCCTTCTAGAGGATTGTTGGTTAATATGCTCATTGAACATGATAAGTCCTTAGGTGGCACATCTGGTGAGAAATTAGCTGATGGTTCACACTCTGACTCTGGGGCACCCCCAGTAAAAGTGTTAGATGGGAACCTTCCCAACCTGCCCATTAGCAGAACACCTAGCAAAGCTGGTACTAATGTGAGTTCTCATCACAGTAGGAGTGTTACTTCTGTAGGCCAGGTTGTTAGAGTGCCATCTGTTAGGGACAGGTCTCCCTCTGTTCATTCACACCATTCTTCTGTGTCAAGGCATGCCCAACCCACCCTCCCTGAAAACAGAGTGTTAGAAAAGGAGCTCAATAGATTGAGAGTGGAAGAATCCAGGCTGAAGCTCAAGAAGCAGCAGCTGGATTTTGATAGACAAGCATTTGACTTAGAAAATGAAAGACAGAGGTTGGGGTTTGGACCACATGGTGGCAGCAGCAGTATTACAGATAGTAATCCTGTAAAAGAGCATGATTCTAGGAATCTGCACAAGATAGTTCCCCCTTACAAGGAGGGGGATGACATTAACAAGTAGTTTGCTGCACTTGAGAGGGCCTGAAATGTACAGGGGGTCCCTCAAAGGCAGTGGGCTGCTATCCTATGGCTATCTTTCAGTGGAAAGGGTAGGGATAGGCTCCTTACTGTTAAGGAAAGTGATGCCAATGATTTTACAGTTAAGAATGCACTCCTAGATGGTTATGGCTTAACCACTGAACAGTACAGGATCAAGTTCAGAGAAACCAAAAAGGAGTCTTCGCAAGACTGGGTAGACTTTGTTGACCATTCAGTGAAGGCCTTGGAGGGGTGGGTACATGGCAGTAAAGTTTCTGACTATGAAAGCCTGTATAACTTAATCCTGAGAGAGCATAATCTTAATAATTGTGTGTCTGATTTGTTACACCAGTACCTGGTAGACTCTGATCTGACCTCTCCCCAAGAATTGGGAAAGAAGGCAGACAAATGGGTCAGAACAAGGGTCAACAGAAAAGTTCATACAGGGGGTGACAAGGATGGCAAGAAGAAGGATGGTAAGTCTTCTGACAAGGGTGGGGACAAATCTAAAAATGAGTCTTCATCAGGCCCACAAAAACACTCTGGTGGGGGTGGTGGGCCCAAATCCTCTTCAAATCAAAACAAAGAAAAGAAACCATGGTGCTATTTATGTAAAATAAAAGGCCATTGGACAACTGATCCCAGTTGCCCAAAGAAAAGCACAAAGCCTCCTACTACTACAACCCCTGCTGCTACACCTAGTGCCCCTAGTAATAGCAGTGGTGGTGGGAGCAAACCTACTAATAGCCAATCGAAGGGAGTAGCTGGGCTCACTTTTGGTAATTTAGTTGGGGTTGGTCTTGTTAGGGAGACCACAGAGGCTGTGTTAGTCTCTGAGGGGGCCATTGATTTGGCCACCTTGGTTGCTTGTCCCCTTAACATGGATAAGTACAAGCAACTACCCCTAATAAATGGTGTTGAGGTTCAGGCCTACAGGGACACAGGTGCCAGTGTTACCATGGTAATAGAGAAACTGGTCCACCCTGAACAACACCTACTTGGTCACCAGTACCAAGTGACTGATGCTCATAACAACACTCTTAGCCACCCCATGGCTGTTGTGAATCTCAACTGGGGGGGGGGGGGGGTTACTGCTCCAAAGAAAGTTGTGGTTGCCTCAGATTTACCTGTAGACTGTCTACTAGGGAACGATTTAGAGACATCAGCTTGGGCAGAAGTGGAGTTGGAGGCTCATGCAGCAATGCTGGGCATTCCAGGGCATATTTTTGCTTTAACCAGGGCTCAGGCCAAAAAGCAAAAAGGACAGGGTGACTTGGATCCTGGAAGAATGGACCAAGTGCTCCCTAAAGCTAGGGTTAGTAAAGGTAAAACACTACCTACTATCCCTCCCTCTACAGTGGATTCAACTTCTGAGGAAGAAGAATTTCCACCCTGTGCAGAACCTACACCAGAGGAGCTGGAAGCAGACACTGCTGAGCTTTTGGGTGAAGGGGGGCCTGCCAGGGAGGAGCTGAGTGTAGCACAACATACCTGTCCCACACTAGAGGGTCTAAGGCAGCAAGCTGTCAAACAAGCAAATGGTGATGTCAGTGACTCTCACAGAGTTTACTGGGAGGACAACCTCTTGTATACTGAGGCAAGAGATCCAAAACCTGGAGCTGCCAGGAGATTGGTGATTCCTCAGCAATACAGAAAGTTCCTCCTAACTCTAGCCCACGACATTCCCTTAGCAGGACATTTGGGGCAAATGAAAACTTGGGACAGGCTTGTCCCCTTGTTTCATTGGCCTAGAATGTCAGAGGACACAAAGGAATTTTGTAAGTCCTGTGAAACCTGTCAAGCCAGTGGCAAGACAGGTGGCACTCCAAAGGCACCCCTTATTCCACTGCCTGTGGTTGGGGTTCCCTTTGAAAGGGTAGGGGTTGACATAGTTGGCCCCCTTGACACTCCTACTGCTTCAGGCAATAGGTTTATCTTGGTGGTAGTGGACCATGCCACCAGATATCCTGAAGCAATTCCTCTGAGGACCACTGCAGCTCCTGCATTGGCAAAGGCCCTCCTGGGAATCTTTTCCAGGGTGGGCTTCCCAAAAGAGGTGGTATCAGACAGGGGAAGCAATTTCATGTCTGCTTACTTAAAGGCCATGTGGAAGGAATGTGGTGTGACATACAAGTTCACCACACCCTATCATCCACAAACAAATGGACTGGTTGAGAGGTTTAATAAAACTCTCAAAGGAATGATAATGGGACTCCCTGAAAAACTCCGAAGGAGATGGGATGTCCTGTTACCTTGCCTCCTTTTTGCTTACAGGGAGGTACCCCAGAAAGGAGTGGGCTTCAGCCCCTTTCAACTCCTATTTGGACACCCTGTAAGATGTCCTCTAACACTTGTGAAGGAGGGTTGGGAACAACCTTTAAAAGCTCCTAAGCAAGACATAGTGGACTATGTTATTTGGCCTAAGATCTAGGATGGCTGAGTACATGAAAAAGGCCAGTAAAAACCTTCAGGCCAACCAAGAGCTCCAAAAGCAATGGCATGACCAAAAGGCTGTTCAGATTCATTACCAACCAGGGCAGAAAGTGTGGGTCTTGGAGCCTGTGGCCCCAAGAGCACTCCAAGACAAATGGAGTGGACCCCACATTATTGTTGAGAAAAAGGGAGAAGTCACCTACTTGGTTGACTTAGGCACTGCCAGGAGTCCCCTTAGGGTGCTCCATGTCAATCGCCTGAAACCCTACTATGACAGGGCTGATCTCACCCTGCTCATGGCAACAGATGAAGGACAGGAAGAAGAGAGTGACCCTCTCCCTGATCTCTTCTCTTCCACAGAACAAGATGCTCTAGTGGAAGGTATAGTTCTGGCAGATTGTCTTACTGCTGAGCAGAAAGACCACTGCATAAATCTCCTGGGTCAGTTTTCTGAACTCTTTTCTACTGTGCCAGGCACCACTTCTTGGTGTGAGCACACTATAGATACTGGAGACAGCTTGCCTGTCAAAAGTAAGATCTATAGGCAGCCTGACCATGTCAGAGACTGCATAATACAAGAGGTTCAGAAAATGCTTGAACTGGGAGTGGTTGAGCACTCTAAAAGTCCATGGGCCTCTCCTGTGGTACTTGTACCAAAACCTCATTCCAAAGATGGTAAAAGGGAAATGAGATTTTGTGTTGACTACAGAGGTCTCAACCAGGTAACTAAAACTGATGCTCACCCTATACCCAGGGCAGATGAGCTAATAGATACACTGGCATCTGCCAAGTATCTAAGCACCTTTGATTTGACTGCAGGGTATTGGCAGATCAAGTTATCAGAGGATGCAAAAGCAAAAACTGCATTTTCCACCATTGAAGGGCACTACCAATTCACAGTAATGCCCTTTGGTTTGAAAAATGCACCTGCCACTTTTCAAAGGTTGGTGAACACAGTCCTGCAAGGGCTGGAAGCTTTTAGTGCAGCATATCTAGATGATATAGCTGTCTTTAGCTCCAGCTGGGATGATCACCTGGTCCACCTATGGAAAGTTTTGGAGGCCCTGCAAAAGGCAGGCCTCACTATCAAGGTTTCAAAGTGCCAGATAGGGCAGGGGAAAGTGGTTTATCTGGGACACATGGTAGGTGGAGAACAGATTGCACCACTTCAGGCGAAAATCCAAACTATTATAGATTGGGTTCCCCCTACAACTCAGACTCAGGTGAGAGCCTTTTTAGGCCTCACTGGGTATTACAGGAGGTTCATAAAGAACTATGGCTCCATTGCAGCCCCTCTTAATGACCTCACATCTAAGAAAATGCCTAAAAAGGTATTATGGACAGCAAACTGTCAGAAAGCTTTTGAGGAGCTGAAGCAGGCCATGTGCTCTGCACCTGTCCTGAAAAGCCCCTGTTACTCCCAAAAATTAATTGTCCAAACTGATGCATCTGAATTAGGGGTAGGGGCAGTCTTATCACAACTTAATTCTGAGGGCCAGGATCAACCTGTTGCTTTTATCAGCAGGAGGTTGACCCCTAGAGAAAAGCATTGGTCTGCCATAGAGAGGGAGGCCTTTGCTGTGGTCTGGGCACTGAAGAAGTTGAGGCCATACCTGTTTGGCACTCATTTCATTGTTCAGACAGACCACAAACCTCTACTTTGGCTAAAACAAATGAAAGGTGAAAACCCTAAATTGTTGAGGTGGTCCATATCCCTACAGGGAATGGACTATACAGTGGAACATAGACCTGGGAGTACCCACTCCAATGCAGATGGACTCTCCAGATATTTCCACTTAGACAATGAAGACTCATCAGGTCATGGCTAGTCTTATTGTCCTTCGTTTGGGGGGGGTTGTGCAGGAAAGTATCATCTTGCCTGGCATGTTACCCCCATATTTCACTGTATATATGTTGTTTTGGTTGTATGTGTCACTGGGACCCTGCCAGCCAGGGCCCCAGTGCTCATAAGTGTGCCCTGTATGTGTTACCTGTGTTATGACTAACTGTCTCACTGAGGCTCTGCTATCCAGAACCTCAGTGGTTATGCTCTCTCATTTTCTTTCCAAATTGACACTAACAGGCTAGTGACCAATTTCACCAATTTACATTGGCATACTGGAACTACCTTATAATTCCCTAGTATATGGTACTGAGGTACCCAGGGTATTGGGGTTCCAGGAGATCCCTATGGGCTGCAGCATTTCTTTTGCCACCCATAGGGAGCTCTGACAATTCTTACACAGGCCTGCCTTTGCAGCCTGAGTGAAATAACGTCCACGTTATTTCACAGCCACTTACCACTGCACTTAAGTAACTTATAAGTCACCTATATGTCTAACCTTTACCTGGTAAAGGTTGGGTGCTAAGTTACTTAGTGTGTGGGCACCCTGGCACTAGCCAAGGTGCCCCCACATGGTTCAGGGCAAATTCCCTGGACTTTGTGAGTGCGGGGACACCATTACAAGCGTGCACTATACATGTGTCACGACATATGTATAGCGTCACAATGGTAACTCCGAACATGGCCATGTAACATGTCTAAGATCATGGAATTGTCACCCCAATGCCATTCTGGCATTGGGTAGACAATTCCATGATCCCCCGAGTCTCTAGCTGAGACCCGGGTACTGCCAAACTACCTTTCCCGGGGTTTCACTGCAGCTGCTGCCAACCCCTCAGACAGGTTTCTGCCCTCCTGGGGTCCAGCCAGGCTTGGCCCAGGAAGGCAGAACAAAGGACTTCCTCAGAGAGAGGGTGTTACACCCTCTCCCTTTGGAAAAAGGTGTTAGGGCTGGGGAGGAGTAGCCTCCCCCAGCCTCTGGAAATGCTTTCATGGGCACGAATGGTGCCCATTTCTGCATAAGCCAGTCTACACCGGTTCAGGGATCTCCCAGCCCTGCTCTGGCGCAAAACTGGACAAAGGAAAGGGGAGTGACCACTCCCCTGACCTGCACCTCCCCTGGGAGGTGCCCAGATCTCCTCCAGTGTGCTCCAGACCTCTGCCATCTTGGAAACAGAGGTGCTGCTGGCACACTGGACTGCTCTGAGTGGCCAGGGCCAGCAGGTGACGTCAGAGACTCCTTCTGATAGGCTCCTCCAGGTGTTGCTAGCCTATCCTCTCTCCTAAGTAGCCAAACCTCCTTTTCTGGCTATTTAGGGTCTCTGCTTTGGGGAATTCTTTAGATAACGAATGCAAGAGCTCATCAGAGTTCCTCTGCATCTCTCTCTTCACCTTCTGCCAAGGAATCGACTGCTGACCGCGCTGGAAGCCTGCAAAACTGCAACAAAGTAGCAAAGATGACTACTGCGACCTTGTTACGCTGATCCTGCCGCCTTCTCAACTGTTTTCCTGGTGGTGCATGCTGTGGGGGTAGTCTGCCTCCTATCTGCACTAGAAGCTCCGAAGAAATCTCCAGTGGGTCGACGGAATCTTCCCCCTGCAACCGCAGGCACCAAAGAACTGCATCACTGGTCCTCTGGGTCTCCTCTCAGCACAACGAGCGAGGTCCCTTGAACTCAGCAACTCTGTCCAAGTGACTCCCACAGTCCAGTGACTCTGCAGTCCAAGTTTGGTGGAGGTAAGTCCTTGCCTCCCCACGCTAGACTGCATTGCTGGGAACCGCGTGTTTTGCAGCTACTCCGGCTCCTGTGCACTCTTCCAGGATTTCCTTTGTGCACAGCCAAGCCTGGGTCCCCGGCACTCTAACCTGCAGTGCACGACCTCCTGAGTTGTCCTCCGGCGTCGTGGGACCCTCCTTTGTGACTTCGGGTGAGCTCTGGTTCACTCCACTTCGTAGTGCCTGTTCCGGCACTTCTGCGGGTGCTGCTGCTTCTGAGTGGGCTCTTTGTCTTGCTGGACGCCCCCTCTGTCTCCTCACGCAATTGGCAATATCCTGGTCCCTCCTGGACCACAGCAGCATCCAAAAACTCTAACCACGACCCTTGCAGCTAGCAAGGCTTGTTTGCAGTCTTTCTGCACGGAAACACCTCTGCACGACTCTTCACGACGTGGGACATCCATCCTCCAAAGAGGAAGTTTCTAGCCCTTGTCGTTTTTGCAGAATCCACAGCTTCTACCATCCAGTGGCAGCTTCTTTGCACCGACAGCTGGCATTTCCTGGGCATCTGCCCACTCCCGACTTGATCGTGACTCTTGGACTTGGTCCCCTTGTTCCACAGGTACTCTCGTCAGGAAATCCATCGTTGTTGCATTGCTGGTGTTGGTCTTCCTTGCAGAATTCCCCTATCACGACTTCTGTGCTCTTTGGGGAACTTAGGTGCACTTTCCACCCACTTTTCAGGGTCTTGGGGTGGGCTATTTTTCTAACCTTCACTGTTTTCTTACAGTCCCAGCGACCCTCTACAAGGTCACATAGGTTTGGGGTCCATTCGTGGTTCGCATTCCACTTCTAGAGTATATGGTTTGTGTTGCCCCTATCCCCATATGCCCCCATTGCATTCTATTGTGACTATACATTGTTTGCACTTTTTTCTATTGCTATTACTGCACATTTTGGTATTGTGTACATATATCTTGTGTATATTTGCTATCCTCATACTGAGGGTACTCACTGAGATACTTTGGCATATTGTCATAAAAAATAAAGTACCTTTATTTTTAGTATATCTGTGTATTGTGTTTTCTTATGATATTGTGCATATGACACTAGTGGTACTGTAGGAGCTTCACTTGTCGCCTAGTTCAGCCTTAGCTGCTCTGCTAAGCTACCTTTTCTATCAGCCTAAGCTGCTAGACACCCCTCTACACTAATAAGGGATACCTGGGCCTGGTGCAAGGTGTAAGTACCCCTTGGTACCCACTACAAGCCAGTCCAGCCTCCTACACTGACCAATTAGGAATCAGGGGGATGGACTGAAAAACTCTAATAAAAAGTCATGACAAGGGGCTAAAACTTCAGATGTGAGGGGAGAATTGATGATGTCAGAAGGCGCCATTCGAGATTCTGTCATTGGGCTCATGCTCTTGAGAGCCTGATGTGTTGCTGATCGATTGATGACCTGAAGACGAAGACTGACTTTGTTGCTGATCCAATCCGTGGATAGGCAGCTATGACAATGTGACTGATTAACTTTGTGCCTTTTCTCCTAGGTACCAACTGTGCTGTTTAATAGTTTTTCTCTTAGCTAGATGTTTTCCAAATTCACGTTTCTAAATTGTTTTCGCATGAAGTCCCACAAATGCGAAATGCTAATCTGGGTTAGGTAGGATTATTTGGGTGAAGATGACAGTGACAAATGATTGACAAAATGTTTGCAGAACTCTTCTATTGATGTTGACATATTCATCTTTGTTGGCTTATGCTGAAGCATTAGAGTATATGTTTTCTCAAGTTCTGATTAGATTATGTTATTGGTTGTCGCTAATAAACAAATTCTGAGCTGATTGAATAAAGTTTGAGTTAACCTTATGCACTAGAACGTGTAACTAATAGGGAAATAAAAATTGTTAAAACTTATATTTAGTTATGGTTATTCATGAAATGTTGATATAATTGTCTAATAATTAATGATTCTCCTAGTGGTTATTGATGGGTCATATTGAATATTGATATCATTTGTCACTACATGGCTAAGACACTCCATTCGATCCAAAAGGTTAATCAGCTTATACGCAAAAAGCCGGCACGAGCAAGCCGGTAATTATAATTTCACCAAAATAAAAATAAAAATAGCACGCTCAGGATTCAGGAAAAGTGAAAGCCATATTTAATCAAAGAACAACGCGTTTCGGCTGACACTGCAGCCTTGGTCACGTGATATTCACCACCAATCAACCAATACTAAATACTATTCATTCATTGACATAAAAATAAGACTAACAGCAAAGGTGCTATTTATATTTTTATTTTGGTGAAATTATAATTACCGGCTTGCTCGTGCCGGCTTTTTGCACCACCCCTCTTGGGCCACATGAGTTTACTTCGAGCGCTTGTTGCTTTGTCTATTTTAAGGAACTCTGTGGCCGGCCGCCAGAGAAATATATGCTGCAATTATATCGATCTGTATTTGAAACGTTAGCACTGTTTCCGATCGTGCTATACGTTAAACAGACCCGGCATTTGTATCCGCGTCTGTTTAAAACATTTCATTTCTTATTCTGTGGCTGGGCGGTGCCTTGCAGTGACTCGCCGAGAGCTTGGAATACACCGTGTTTTTGTTTTGTTTTGATTCCTTTCGCTGTCTATACGGCAGCGTTTTCGACGCTGAGCTTCAATATAACTCACGGCTACATCTGACTTCTGCTACGTTTCACCTGGGTTTCCCCGTGGCTAATATTCTTTGGAGTTGCACTCTAGCCACGGCTGTACGTGGAGGAGTGCAAAACGGGAAAGCAATATAAAGACCCGTTCCTTTCCTCGTCTTGGAACAGCCCCTCTTTTGTTTGATCGCTTATTTTTCACACTGAGGAATGCAGATTGTGAACATATACGAGTATATTTTCCACTGATGTCGAATGGTTTCGGAAGGATTTACTTGTATTATCGAGGTATGTGACTCTCCTCGTTTTTCCTTTTTTATATATTTTTGGAATCAACAAACAGTGGTTTTTCCTCTTTTCTTTGCATTATTTATTAGAGCTTTGCCACAGTTTATATTTATATTTGACTTTTGAATGCAGCTATAGGATTATTAATATTTTTCTGGCTTATTCAGGCAAGGGGAACTAGGAATTTTCCTAGGGGATTCACAGCATTTGTGCTTTCCATTTTTGATCTTATTCATTGCAGTTATTTTGTGCAATGGATGACGACATAGAAAATGAGAGGCGGCTGGCAGCACAAACATTATTTTCTAAAGACACAATTAGGAAGAGTCCCTATACACAGTGTCAGGAAAGTAACAATGATTTAAATGCTATGCTAAAAAATTGGAGAAATTGAGCAAAGCTGAAATATCAAAATGGTGGGAGGCCACATCTTTGCAAAATTATGTTGATCAACAGATGGTTCCAAGGCGCCTACGTATTTTTATTACACCATCATATGAGACACCCAATCCAGAGATGCTAAAGGAATGGGCAGAAAATTCAGCTTTAAGCTCCAGGCATATGCTTCAGATACTTATAAAATATGCGTGGCAGGACCGGAAAACCCTATTAGGGGACATCAAGAGATTAAAAGATGACTTGGCTTTACGCTCGGAAAAAGAAATGATATCAAAATTTATGGAGACAATGAATACAAGACTGAAGAAATATGAGGAGGAAATCAAAATTAAAAAACAACAAAAATTACATAGAGACATAGGGGACTATGAAAGCGGAAGAATTTTGACTTTGAACAGGAAATATGATCATCTATACAAATCATCCCTTGTTTGTTCCCCCATGGAGGAGAGACAATCTTCCTCGGAAACCGATGTGGAAAGCGTAAGGGAATCTGATACCCCTAGTTCCACTGAGAGTGAGAAATCTATCGAAGAAGTCACAAACAAACCAGCAACTTTTTTAGACGAGTATCGCCTGCTGCGCCGCGGCAGGCAAGTATCCAAGAACCAGCACGGACAAAGCTCCAACTACAAGGGCAGGACATCAGGCCGAAGAGGAAGACGGGGCGGAATCAGAAGAGGCGAGAGAGAGTCAGAAATCGTAACAAGAACAAATTTCGATATGGGGCAAGTGGGAAAAACAACAAGAAGCTCCAACTTACAAACACAATGGATGAAGATATGGTGAATAAAACTATTGTGAATTTATCTAACTTTGTGCTATCTGACAGTGATAAATCCACATTATGCTTAGGTCTCTCTTTCTGCCCTACAGAACGTTTTAACTATGCTGAGACAAGGATTGACTTCTTTAAATTTATTAGAAAATTGAAGTTGAGAAAATGGTTCAAACAAAAGAACTCGCCCGATGTGGTGGTTGGTGGCCCCCATAGGGATGTCTCTTATGATGTATTGAATATTAGTGATGTGGACTCTTTGATTGCATTGTATGAATTGAAGAACAATGTTGTAGATTCTATTACAACTAGGAATGTTTATCAAATTCTGGATGATTTAAACATTACGTATGACCTGTCTGTCCCTACTGGGTTTAAGCCAAGATCCACATTTTTTCCCATCATGAACCATGATAATATCGACACATTTTATGACTTGGTGGTAAAAGATTTGACCCAATTTCGACATAAAACATGGTTTAAATCTAAATATAATTATAATTTAACACAATCTCAAAAAAGATTCATTACAACTTTGGCTAGTGATATAGACACAATTGTCTGCCCTGCGGATAAGGGCGGAAATATAGTACTTATGGAAAAACAAAAATACATTAAGGAAGTTATGAGTCAACTTAATAATTCATATTTTTATAAGGTTACCACCAAAGAAACTTATACTAACAGTATTCTGAGGATCTGGCAGTTACTCATGGAATGGAAAGACAAGGGCTTATTACTATGGGAAGAGTACTGTTTTCTGAAAAGAGATTTTCCTAAACTACCGGTGATGTATATTCTTCCCAAGATTCATAAAAATAGGACCAATCCACCAGGAAGACCTATAGTATCCTCATGCGGTAGTGTATTGGAAAATGTTTCCAAATATGTTGATTACTTTTTGAGGGAATTTGTTGCCAATCTTCCATCCTATGTCCGTGATACTAAGGATTTTTTGGGTAAGCTTGAAGGAATTGTTTGGGAAGATGATTTCCTGTTGCTTACTTTGGATGTTAATTCCCTATATACTATTATCGACCATGAAAAAGGCATTGTAGCTTGCAGACATTTCTTGGATGCTAGATCACTTAAATATCTGGCACCTACCGAAATGATAATAGATATGATAAGACACTGTTTGACGAATAATTTCTTTCTGTTTAATGGGGTCCTTTATCAGCAGATCCTCGGAACTGCGATGGGCACTTGCTTTGCTCCAAGTTTTGCTTGTCTCTTCTTAGGCTGGTGGGAAGTGAACATTTTTAAAGATGAAGAAAAATATCCAGAAACCAGTCAGGCAATCATGTGGCTAAGACATATTGATGATCTTTTCATTATTTGGAAAGGATCTGAGGAAGAAGCTTCTCATTTTGTTTGTAAATTAAACAATAATGATTTGAATATAGGTTTGACGTACAAAATGAGTATGTCCTCTATTGAGTTCTTGGACACTCTTATAAAGATTGATGAAAATACGGTCAATACTGAACTCTTTCGCAAGTGCACAGCAGGTAACAGTCTATTACATGCATCAAGTGGACACCCAGAAAGTTTAAAGTGGAGTATCCCCTATGGGGAGTTACTAAGGGCTAAAAGAGTTAGTAGCACCAATGAAGCCTTTGAAATTGAGCAAAAAGAGATGATTAGGAGATTCAAACAGCGGGGATACCCTGATTGGGTTATTAAAAAAGCAATTGATAAAATCAAGGGAACAAAAAGAACAGATATTTTATTTGATAATACTCCCAAACAGAAGTTGGATGAAAATGATGATACTAGACTTATTATGACTTTTAGTAAAGATACAAAACAAATTAAGAATATAATTACAAAAAATTGGAAGTTATTGAAAAGTGACCCTGTTATTGGGGATTCGATATTAAATAGACCTCAGATTACGTATAGAAGAGGACGGAGCCTACAGGATATGTTGAGATCTAATGATATCACTACAGTATCACAACTTAGAGAACATGGCTTACAAGGCTTTTTTCCCTGTGGGCACTGTAAAGCATGCTGTAATAGTGTTATGCGCAAACAATACGCATTATGTAAACCCGGTAAAAACAGGTTAATCAATCAATTTAAAACATGCAGTACCCCGTTTGTGATTTACATACTGGAATGCCCCTGTAAAAGATGGTACGTGGGGAGCACTAAACACAATGTTAAGAAACGGGTTTTGGAACACATGCGTGCTATAACCTCAGTTGATGATCACTACCCAGTAGCAAGGCACTTTAAAGAGAAACACAAGTCTGATTGGACACAGTTGTCCTACTTTGGCATTGAACATGTCCCTCCATCCCATAGAGGGGGTAATAGGGAACTAACATTGAGGAAAAAAGAGTCTAAATATATTTTAGATTTGGAGACCAAGACACCGAAAGGGTTAAATAGTGGGGAAGAACTCAATACCCATCTATATGATGATTGAAACACAACCTTAACAAGGTAGAATTCATTCAGTAACTACTATTAATGAATTTACAGAAAGATAATAAGTCTTTTTTTTTAAAAATTTAAAATGTATTAAAAAATGTATGGAATGTTTTTTGAATGTCAATAGATTATAGAATAGGAGTCGATTTTTCAGTTATTCTTATATTTCTTATTTTTTCTATTTTTCTAGTATTTTATCTATCTCTAT
The DNA here is from genome assembly GCF_031143425.1 of Pleurodeles waltl. Classification (NCBI taxonomy): domain Eukaryota; kingdom Metazoa; phylum Chordata; class Amphibia; order Caudata; family Salamandridae; genus Pleurodeles; species Pleurodeles waltl. The sequence goes on from NC_090447.1 coordinate 650,017,795, forward strand.
TAATCAGTATAATTCTTTATGATAATGTTTTTTAGTAGTCGATTAGATTGGTGATATGGTCACTTACTATATGTATTTATTTATTTATATATCTTTACAGATTTATTGGGTCGGATGAAATTAATGCTGATGTCTACTTGCCACCGCTCTCTCCATAGTACACGTTATTGGGTGTTGTCAGTGCAGGTTACAAGATAAGAAAATGTTCAATGAACTTCTGTTGTACTGTTGGTCTGTTGTACTAGTATTAACCATGCAAGCAGTGATATATGGGTTTTACTATCGCAGTTAATGTGGTTTAGGTTTATTTACTTGAATTATCCTTCACACTGTGGGATTTTAGTTCACCGTTTGGCCTATAGATGATAATATTTTATTATAATATATTTGCCCGGTAAACTATTTATAATATAATGATTTTACCTTCCGCCTCTGCAGGATAATTTACCCCATTACATGTCTATTTTATATGGTGACCTGCTTTTATATGATTATTTGCATTTGTATACTTATCCATAAATTTATATATTTATATATTTATATATACTCATTTATTTATAATTGTGACAAATGTGTGGTACAGATCTTATCAGTTATTATAATCTAGATGTAAGTCAATGTATTATAAGGTTTTGCTCTTGGGTTTTCTATCTTGTACCTTGCATCTGCTGTCAGTCTTATTTTGATGTCAATGAATGAATAGTATTTAGTATTGGTTGATTGGTGGTGAATATCACGTGACCAAGGCTGCAGTGTCAGCCGAAACGCGTTGTTCTTCGATTAACTATGGCTTTCACTTTTCCTGAATCCTGAGCGTGCTATTTTTATTTTTATTTTGGTGAAATTATAATTACCGGCTTGCTCGTGCCGACTTTTTGCACCACCCCTCTCGGGCCACATCAGTTTACTTCGAGCGCTTGTTGCTTTGTATATATATATATATATATATATATAAACATATATATATATGCACACAGGCCCATCCTGCTTATAATGGAGCATGCTGGGAAATGTATCAATAACACAACTTCAAACAGGTGTTTGATGTACCTGAAGCATCACTGTTACCAATTTCACGGTTGTAAGGAAATGCCTCCTTGGCATGGTTACCCCTTGACTTTTTGCCTTTGCTGATGCCAAGTTATGATTTGAAAGTGTGCTGAGGCCTGCTAATCAGGCCCCAGCACCAGTGTTCTTTCCCTAACCTGTACCTTTGTTTCCTCAATTGGCACACCCTGGCATCCAGGTAAGTCCCTTGTAACTGGTACCTCTGGTACCAAGGGCCCTGATGCCAGGGAAGGTCTCTAAGGGCTGCAGTATTTCTTATGCCACCCTGGGGACCCCTCACTCAGCACAGACACACTGCTTGCCAGCTTGTGTGTGCTAGTGGGGATAAAAAGACTAAGTCGACATGGCACTCCCCTCAGGGTGCCATGCCAACCTCACACTGCCTATAGGTATAGATAAGTCACCCCTCTACCAGGCCTTACAGCCCTAAGTCAGGGTGCACTATACCATAGGTGAGGGCATAAGTGCATGAGCACTATGCCCCTACAGTGTCTAAGCAAAACCTTAGACATTGTAAGTGCAGGGTAGCCATAAGAGTATATGGTCTAAGAGTCTGTCATGCACGAACTCCACAGCACCATAATGGCTACACTGAAAACTGTGAAGTTTGGTATCAACCTTCTCAGCACAATAAATGCACACTGATGCCAGTGTACATTTTATTGTAACATACACCCCAGAGAGCACCTTAGAGGTGCCCCCTGAAACCTTAACCAACTACCAGTGTGGGCTGACTAGTTTTAGCAGCCTGCCACACACCAGACATGTTGCTGGCCACATGGGGAGAGTGCCTTTGTCACTCTGTGGCTAGTAACAAAGCCTGTACTGGGTGGAGGTGCTTCTCACGTCCCCCTGCAGGAACTGTAACACCTGGCGGTGAGCCTCAAAGGCTCACCCCCTTTGTTACAGCACCCCAGGGCACTCCAGCTAGTGGAGTTGCCCGCCCCCTGCGGCCACGGCCCAACTTTTGGCGGCAAGGACGGAGGAGATAATGAGAAAAACAAGGAGGAGTCACTGGCCAGTCAGGACAGCCCCTAAGGTGTCCTGAGCTGAGGTGACTCTGACTTTTAGAAATCCTCCATCTTATAGATGGAGGATTCCCCCAATAGGATTAGGGATGTGCTCCCCTCCCCTCAGGGAGGAGGCACAAAGAGGGTGTAGCCACCCTCAGGGCTAGTAGCCATTGGCTACTAAATCCCCAGACCTAAACACACCCCGAAATTGAGTATTTAGGGGCTCCCAGAACACAGCAAGATAGATTCCTGCAACCTAAGAAGAAGAGGACTGCTGAACTGAAAAACCTGCAGAGAAGACGGAGACACCAAATGCTTTGGACCCAGCTCTACCGGCCTGTCTCCCCACTTCCAAAGACACTGCTACAGCGACGCATTCCCAGGGTTCAGCAACCTCTGAAGCCTCAGAGGACTACCCTGCATCTAGAAGGACCAAGAACTTCAGAGGACAGCGGCTCTGTTCCCCAAAGATTGCAACTTTGCAACAAAGAAGCAACTTTGAAACAACACACGTTTCCTGCCGGAAGCGTGAGACTTTGCATTCTGCACCCAACGCCCCCGGCTCGACTTGTGGAGAACAAGCACCACAGGGAGGACTCCCCGGCGACTATGAGACCGTGAGTAGCCAGAGTTGACGCCCCTGAGCCCCCACAGCGACGCCTGCAGAGGGAATCCCGAGGCTCCCCCTGACCGCGACTGCCTGCTTCAAAGACCCGACGCCTGGTAAAGACTCTGCATCCGCAGCTCCCAGGACCTGAAGGATCCGACCTCCAGTACAGGAGCGACCCCCAGGTGGCCCTCTCCCTTGCCCAGGTGGTGGCTACCCCGAGGAGCCCCCCCTTGCCTGCCTGCATCGCTGAAGAGACCCCTTGGTCTCCCATTGAAACCTATTGCGAACCAGACGCTTGTTTGCACACTGCACCCGGCCGCCCCGTGCCGCTGAGGGTGTACTTTCTGTGCTGACTTGTGTCCCCCCCGGTGCCCTACAAAACCCCTCAGGTCTGCCCTCCGAAAACGTGGGTACTTACCTGCTGGCAGACTGGAACCAGGGCACCCCCTTCTCCATTGAAGCCTATGCATTTTGGGCACAACTTTGACCTCTGCACCTGACCGGCCCTGAGCTGCTGGTGTGGTAACTTTGGGGTTCCCCTGAACCCCCAACGGTGGGCTACCTTGGACCCAAGTTTGAACCCCGTAGGTGGCTTACTTACCTGCAAAAACTAACAAACACTTACCTCCCCCAGGAACTGTTGAAAATTGCAGTGTCTAGTTTTAAAATAGCTATATGTCATTTGTGTGAAAACTGTATATGCTATTTTGCTAATTCAAAGTTCCTAAAGTTCCTAAGTGAAGTACCTTTCATTTAAAATATTACTTGTAAATCTTGAACCTGTGGTTCTTAAAATAAACTAAGAAAATATATTTTTCTATACAAAAACCTATTGGCCTGGAATTGTCTCTGAGTGTGTGTTCCTCATTTATTGCCTGTGTGTGTACAACAAATGCTTAACACAACCTATGATAAGCCTACTGCTCGAACACACTACCACAAAATAGAGCATTAGAATTATCTCTTTTTGCCACTATCTTACCTCTAAGGGGAACCCTTGGACTCTGTGCATGCTATTTCTTACTTTGAAATAGTTCATACAGAGCCAACTTCCTACACCGGTCGTCAATTGTCCTGAGCTGTGGATGGAAGACTTCCCGGTCTGTTCAGGATTAGGAATTAGTAACATTTTAGAAAGATGAGAATTCTTTTTGTTTAGCAAAACAGTGCTGTGGCTATTGAAACTGTCATAAAACACATTCCCATTACAATGCACAAGTACAATTACCAGATCTGTATTGAGCAACCATCCTAGAGAGAAATTTGGTGGCAGACTATCAGTCTGCCATCTATTCTCATTACAGTGCCCCAACACACAAACTGAAGATACTAAGGGGGTCATTCCGACCCTGGCGGTCCATGACCGCCAGGGCCGGGGACCGCGGAAGCACCGCCAACAGTCTGGCTGTGCTTCCTGGGCTATTCTGACCGCGGCTGTAAAGCCGCGGTCAGAAAAGGGGTACCGGCGGTTTCCCGCCGGTTTTCCCCTGGCCCAGGGAATCCGCCATGGCGGCGCTGCTTGCAGTGCCGCCATGGGGATTCCGACCCCCTTCCCGCCACCCTGTTTCTGGCGGTTCTTACCGCCAGGAACAGGATGGCAGGAACGGGTGTCGTGGGGCCCCTGGGGGCCCCTGCACTGCCCATGCCACTGGCATGGGCAGTGCAGGGGCCCCCTAACAGGGCCCCACAAAGATTTTCACTGTCTGCTTAGCAGACAGTGAAAATCGCGACGGGTGCCACTGCACCCGTCGCACCCCTGCAACTCCGCCGGCTCCATTCGCAGCCGGCATCCTTGTTGCAGGGGCTTTCCCGCTGGGCCGGCGGGCGGGCTTTTGGCGGTCGCCCGCCAACCCAGCGGGAAAGCCAGAATGGCCGCCGCGGTCTCCTGACCGCGGAGCGGTCATTCGGCGGTAACCGCATGGCGGGCAGTGACCGCCGCCCGCCGCGGTCAGAATGACCGCCTAAGTGCCGAAACATCATTTTGAAATGATTGTTTATGTGCAAGAAGGGACACATTCCCGCACATAAACAGTCATTTCTGGCATTTTACTCTTTCTATGCGTGCTGCAGAATGCAGCACACATAGGAAAGCCAAAAACGAGGAGGAATAAAAGTATTCCTCCTCATTGCACCTTGCTAACGCCACATCTGTGGTGGCATTAGATTTTGGCGCTGCCTCAGGGTTACAAAAACTCATAAATCTGAGGCAGTGTCAAAATGCGATGGGTCTTGTTGTGGCATGCCGACAGCAGCACCCATTACACAGCCCTTGCACACAAGATGTGGCTTAACTCTACCTTGTAAATACGGTACAGGGCATAGCACCACCGGATCGTCTGGAAAAGTGACGCTCCAGTGGCATTAGGGGCTCATAAATATGTCCCAAAGTACTTTAAACAAGGTAGAACTTACTTAAATATGGCCCTTTTTTATACACAGAAGGAGCAGCAGGGCAAGATGAACACTTCTTTAAATAAATATATGTAAAGTATCTAAGTGCTGGTCTACAGGATGGCAAAGGAGACAAGGATGTCCCCTTTATTTATTACAACAATTATAATGTATGTTCCAACCATGAGGGCACTTTACATAGCGCAAACAGCTACAAAAAAAGGTTAAATCAAGCATAACATTTTCGCAGAATCACAATGCAGTCAAAGTATTTTATGTGTTAAGAAGCCTTGTGATAGAACCACGTGAAAAAGAGATTGTGTCTAAAATGAAAAGGATTTAGATCAGGAGGTTTGGACTAAGTATGTCTTTGGGGAGGACCATATGGGACTGCTTCAGTGAGTAAAATAGTTCTTCTGTACGTTATCTTCTAGCAAATCTGATTAATTAAGGCGACATATCCATATAGCCCCTGTGCAATGAGGATTTCTAGACTACTGATGTTGAGACAATGTCAGCTCAAATTAACAATGGTCTACTGTATAAGAAAACATTGGCAATGTCAATAAATATATATTGTCATCAATGTGATATATAGAAATTGCTTTGTGAAAAATATTTGAAGGGAACGATCCTGTGTTATATTTTTGTTTCCCAGTAGATACATATGTTTACTTGAAAAATGTGAATAAGAGTATTGGAATTTTAAGATTCAGGGGAAATAAAAAGCAAATTATAGTGTTCTAATCCAGTACCATGTATGCATTTGTTTAGCTGAATAGTTCAAATGTTTATAATTGTAAAGTAGCTCAAAGTTAGAAAAAAGGACGAGAGCAAAGGAGGAGTGTTGGTACAAATGTGTTACTTTTATGTTTTGCTTATTTTATAGTAGAGTTGATGTTGTAGTGTTTAGGTTGCTGGAAGTGTGGCTTATGTTTTAGTGTTGTTTATTGTGTTGAGGTGGAGAGTGGTTGTTGTGAGAACTTTGATATATTGTTAGTTTATGTTTTTGTAAAGTATATTGTGTTTTTAAAGTGTTATGCATGATGCCTGCTAAAGGTGATTCACAATTGCTGTTGGGTGTTAGAAGGATAATATGGTGTTAAAGGTATGTGATTAGTATGTGTGTGTTGTATTAGTCTAATTCGAAGTCTAATCATTTTCAGGAAATAGCAAAAGACTACTTCAAATTTCAAATTTAATAGGGAAGTATCCCATGACTACTTGAATGTTATCAAAATTAACCTATACATAACCTGCCCATTTTGAAAAACCGTATACTATTAAAGGATGTATTCAGATTTAATTGAATTAAAACGGATACCTGTAAGGGATACCATAAAACACCATCGACATAAATTTCACAAACTTATCCACAACATTAATTTTACAATTAATGCTGGAACTGAGCAGCAGCACTTTTAGGGAATAATTGGAAAAATCTTTATAGCCACAAATATCTGTACAAGAAGGTGCTACACAAAGGTAAGGTAAACTGAAAGCGCAGTGCATGTGTTTTAAAACCATGTGAACCTACAAACAATAATTCAAAGCAAACATTAGTTTGTCTGTTTATGTTGATAATGAGAAAGGAATATGTAATGTAGCAATTGCACTATGGGAATTCATCAGGCAAAATACATTTTAAAACTATATTTATGTCACTGTAATGTCTCAAAAAGCACAGCATCGCCACTACAAAACACAATACAGCAAATTTGCACATTTTGTCACACATTAACACGTCCAAATGTCTACTTTCAGAATTGGTAATGGTGTTTGCACCAGGCACTAACATAGCTACCACCAAAGACGTACTAATAGCTACAGTAAAATGTGTTGTTATCGGACTCTGAATCTTATCCAGATCCCTTTTGCACCCTTTAGAAACACTTGGAACAATGCACACGATTAATACCCTTTCATCATGCACACTGCGCTGGAGTTGTGATTATATAAAAAATAGTCATTAATTTCAGAGCCTATCATGTCCATAAAGCTACTTCTGGGTATATACATAAAAGCATCGCGCGTTATTTCTTCGTTTTAAGTATTTTTTCAATCATATAGTCAACCGCCTGTAGCAGAAACAAAACCAAATAATTTATACAGCACGCTACTGCCACCTAAGGTAACTCATCGCGATCTGGTGTCTCACGCGGCTTTCATTAACTGTTGTCAGGTGACATACATTCCAGGCAGGGCAGCGGCCTGATCGTGGACAGGATTATATAACAAGAGCAAAAAAATACTTCAAAGCGCACGGAATTAAACTCTGCTATGACACGAAATCATCCTAAAAGCCGTGCTTATTGCCTTTTGAAAGGCAACGACTTTCTGACACAGGACAGCTCTTATGAACGAGAAACCAGCCAATAAAAAGTCATGAAGCTGTCACCCGTCGTTCTCTGCAACGCTGGTCAATAGCAATAAATGAGATTGAGCTTTGATCAATTTTAATATCACCATTGCACTCAGGAGGCTCGTTGCAAAATGACCAGGTAACCTATATAATTTATTTTACCCCGGTCAGTCCCATGATGTGGGGGGGATCTGTCAGAATTAAAAATTATATTAGCCTGTGCCATGAGTAGGTATTTCTTAAATTAACAGTTAATGTATGTGGTCTATATGTAACATCTGCCTTGCTTGACATGAGCATGCCATACAGCATTCGTGTTCCTATATCCTGGTATTTTGTAATATTGATGAAGCTGTCTGATACTGATTTGAATGTTCAATGAAAATGATGGAAGGCCAGCGGTTGTGTCACACGAAGTGCCCCGGGCGTCTAACGGACCTGTTTCTACAGTGGTGTGCCAAGTGCAAACAGGGACAGTGCATTCTGTTAAAAATATTGCTCTCTTCACCCAGGTCAGCTGAAAGCTCGCCTGTCTGGGTGCAGCATTAGTGAAAGGCGAGCTGTTGACAGCAGCCATCTGTCTCGCGGCCTGCATTTCAAAGGAGATCAAAGACCCCCCTGCCAGAGAGTGCAGTGAGTGACTGCACCCAATAAGCAGCGAGTTGTCTGGGAGTCTATGAGACCTACTTTCTCCCCTTTGAGGGGAAGCCCATGGGTGCAGTCTGATGACACGCTATATCTTTGTGGGACGCAGTCCGCACACCTCCACACCCACTTCCATAATATGGCATGGGGTTAGAGGCAAAGTGTTTCCCTCATTAGCATGAGGCATGTCCCATATTAATTAGGGAACACTCCCTTAGAAGTGCACCAGCACTACATGTCCACTGGCACATCTGTATTACAGAAAGGCAGTACAAGTGTCTGTGGCCTCTTCTGTAATACTTAAGTGTCCCTGGCATGCAGAAAGCACTGGGCACTGCCTCTAATATAGCGCAGGTGTGCAAGCGTGTGGACTTGAAGATTCTCAATTAAGGGCCAACTACAGCAGTTCAGTTTGCATGAATGCACAGTCTCTCTCCTCTGCAGAGGAACACACATGTACTAGCTTCTTCTATATGTCCCTGTCACATGATTGATATAAGTACTTAGAAAGTTGCAACTTGTTACTTATACATGAGGTGCCACATTGACCACTCATCTTCCACACTGGATTTGATTCATCACCACTTTTGCATATTTATTAGTCTTTTTTGCCAATTTCATCCCCGCTGCCACATTGACAGACTGTAAATATATCCTCCCTTCACCAGTACTCTCTTCCATGACAGCCTGTCTGAAGAGTGATTTGGCACTGCTGTGAATGTTGCTGTTTCCACCTCTCTTTAGTCACATAAGTCACAATCACAATCTGAGCTCTAGTCCGATGTCTGCTGCTGAGTTCCAATTGCCTCAGGACAGAATTAAAACCAGGGTGAAAATTGTGTGGACGTGGGTGGAAGTGGAGAGCTTTCTATTACCTTAAGGTCATACCTGGCACAAATTAGCAGAACAAACAGTAGAGCACACGTACTACTTACATGCCTTGGAATGTGGACTATTACATGCTAGTGCTTTGATCCCAAATCCAAACTGCAGAAAGAGTGCCTCTGATGAACACATATCCTGCATACTTAGGAGTCAGTGGGTGAGCATTTCGCATAAGGGGACCACTAAATTTGCAGCCCAATGGTTAACCAAGCCTTATTCTCGTAGCCTGTTTTCTGACGCTAGCAATGCATTTTATTTATGTATGTATTTATGTTTTATTAATTTATTAATGTATTTACTTTTTTCCATGAGGAGATTAAACGTTTTGAATGCAATTGTATACATTCATGTTTTTTCATTGTGTAATTGCAGGCATATGTAAAATTACACACACAAACACTTTTGCATTCCTGTAAATGGGGAAATCTGAAACGTTTTCAAGGATCGTTTCTGAAATCCTGGAACATTTGCATCTTTGCACGCATGCCCTTTGAAAGAGTCGTAAATTGCAAAAAATTGAAATTTCATCCAAACATGGTCAATTTGCAATTTTTATCAACCACATACCTATGCTAAAATTGGCAGTTTAAATAACAGCGTAGACAAACGTCACTTCCGGAATGTGAGCCTGTCAAGGAAAATAGTCAATATAACTGGAGTGGGTTTTTGGAGAAAGTTTTGCCGAATATAGAATTTGTTTTTATACAAAATTGCACAGGTGTTTAATATTGGTGTCCTCTTTAGACAAGGCCAAAGAAATATCATTCCAATCATTTTCTCTTTAATCCGCACGACAGTGCATTGAAGGATATTTGGGCATTTTATTGCGATCATGACTATAATGCCCAGGACTAGAAAAGTTTTCTTTCTTATTCCCCTCATTGTCATCATCTGCATGTAAAACATTAATTTGATGATGTTTTCTTTTAGTCCTGCTGAGACTAGTTCCAGGGTAGCTGAGTAAAGACTCACCACATGACAAGTTTATTTATGAAGGCTGTTGTAAATTTAATTTCACCATCTCTTACTTTTATGTAGCAATATGAGACTATGAATTGTACGAGACTAAGCTACATATCCGTGTTTATAAGTAATCATCTGTATCCGAGGCACGTATCTAGTTTAGTTAATGTCTAAAAAATACCAATTTAGCAGGTAAACAGTGAACAGCCCAACTCTAACAAATGTTTTAATGCTGCACAAAGTATTCGCATATTAGAACAATCACAATAAATCTGTTCTGCTACATCTCTTGGTAATAAATATCAACAAATTCTTGCAACTCATGATAGTACCGCGAAATAATGCACTGTTGAAGGTTCTGGAAAAGATTCTCAACTTAAAAACTCCACTAATTGTGACCACCATTTTTTCAGAAGGCTATCAATTAAACAATGCACTCAAGCTATGAAAACCTAATTGATTGAGTCCTACTTGTATCTATAATTTACAATGTTTTGTGTTAAACAAAGAATAATGTGCAATATATGGTTTATCTACTTTTAGGGTTGGTAATAAGATCTTCTGAACCGAGCGACATTGGTACAAAATAAAACACTGTTACTCAAGGACATGGCCAGACCTTTTAACAAACAAAATAACACGCTGAAGGCTTTGATGTCTTCCAGTGTCTGTAAATGCACAACTGTATCTCTCTACTAGAAGTGTCATTTGTTCAATCAAAAGCTCAGTGTATTTGCTTTTAACCCTACAAAAAGATGGTGATCTGATCCTTTCCGTAAAATCGATTTAGACTGACTTCATTAATAAGTGAAAGGAAGGTTAAATATACATAAAGCACTGCATCAGATTTGGCAGACCACTGACTTGAATTTACTAATTAAATGCAAAAGACCTTTAGAAATCAATGAACTGAAATCTGAAACAATACACTTCATACAATTTTACAACCATTGACAACATTTTTTGACTAACACTAATCCAATAACAATAATCTGATAGTATAATAAAATTGCTAGTAAAATAGATATTGTTAGCTATGAAGCAAGACGTTGTGTGTCAAAATGTATGCACTACTGTAAGGAAATCCATTGGCCAATAGTGAATCAAATACTGGCTTTAGAACTGCGCTGGGGCCTCAGAGTTACTAACCACCTCCCAGTCTCTGTTCCATCCTCCCGGTGAAGGCCCAGTTAACAAGGTTCGAAATGGACAATTTAGCAGCCCTCCAGACTAGCATTAGGAGATGTTAAGTATTCATAACCAGCACACAAAAAGTTTACTGTGAGCAACGTGACCCCCTGTCTAGTCTAATATTTACTGTGGTATGCAGCTAATTTGTAATAAGAGCGACCATACATGTCTCTTGTACCAGAACTGCTAGACCAGCTCCCCTCCAACGGGGAACACGAGCAATTCCAAACTTATTTTGGATAATTTTGGCTTTTTGAGTGAAGTATAGTGTGATTCCTGCAGAAAGGTGTGCAAGAGACTGAAATGCAGTCCAGGTAAACCCCAATGACAGAGATTAGTTCAAGAATTCCACCCATTAATTATTTTAAGCTTTGTCCAGAAGAAAGCCTGCTCGTCTCTGTGGACCCACCAGCTACAGAGGTTATCCATCTTGTGATTTCTGTAGGTGGATGTGGAATCCCTTTGTATTTCAAGTGAATGCATCCACTGAGAGGTCTTTCTCATGGAGAATACCACCAGACATCTTGGTGTGGAGAGTGCATCATGTGAAACTTCCCTGTATCCCAAGATAAGGGCAGCCGTCAAATGACCTAGTGTGCAAATCCAGTGCTCTGCTGCTTCAGTTTCATTGTCCTGCTGGTGGGTAATTGTATGCTCTGCCTGGCCCCGAGGCAAGGCCAGGGAAAAATGTGTGTAGTTTCACTTCCTCTCATAGAGTACGTTTTGTGTTCTGAGGGGGAGGAGGTTGGCATGCTGATGCATTCCTCTCCAGCCCTTTGTCAAGATCAAGAAGAATGTGTCTTATTTGGACACCTGCTTTGGAGGAGCTGGGCTGGGGTACTCTTTTAACCACCCCTACCTCCTTATTTCGGCCATGACAGGTGGTTGGACTTACAGTGTTTCTGTGCCAAATCAACATTCACCAGTTTCTACATCAATTTGACTGGTATAGCAAAAGCAATAAGGTTCTGACTGTGCTACTGGGCTTCTTTTCATGCTCTGGATTTTTTAGGAAAGGGTGTTTAATGTAAACCAATCATTGAAGGCAAAGATACTGGCATAACAGCAACACGTTTTCCTATATATTGTGTGCCATTCTTAAATAAAAAACCTACTATAGAAAACCACACCAAGGTTAGTGGGAAGCTAGTCCTTGGTCCACTTAGTAATCCTTTTCCTGGTACAGTGAAAGGAACAGGACAATTTCTCAAATATTAATCGAAAAACAAGTCGTGCACCAATGACAGTTTGATTCTAGATAAAGGTTGAGCACAAAACTTAGAATTTAATACCAAATCCGTTTGGGCGATACACACAAAATCCTGCTGTCCATTGCAAGGTTTGAGAACTGCAAAAGCGTATTATGGACCCTCTGTAATCTGATTGGTTAGAAGGAGCTAAAAGTGTGCTACACTCTGATTGGCCTACAGGAGCTTGACATTTGGCAGATCATAAAGTAGTTTAAAAAAATGAATCCTGAGCCCACAAGGGGTGGAGGGGTGGGGGGAGGAATGAACACTACTCAGACAAGACACCTGTACACACCCCAGAAGGGGTGAAAATGCCGTTAATCATAAAATGAGATATAATTAAGATATGATTCCTGATTCACAAACCAGTATGAACAAAACAAAATAGAGGATATAAATATCTTTGTAAACTTGTAGTGTGCCAGGCATTATGTATGCAAGGGTGTTGTTCCCCCGTTTGGGGGGGGGGGGGGGCGGAAAAAAAGGCACACAGACATTTAAAAGATTTCCTTGTGCTATTTTTGGTGCCATTTTTAACGCCTGCTCAGAGCAGGCGGTAAAGGGGGCACACCATTATTTATAATGGTCCCCTATGTACTGTTCAGGGTTAGTACCAGGCGCTAACCCTGAAGAGTACATCAATAGCATCAAAAAAATGTATGCTATTGCCCCCTACCTTGCGCCATGGTGCGCTGTATTTTAAATATGGAGCACACATGGTGGCGTATGGGGGGGTGCTAAAGAGCATAAGAAAAGTGGCGATGCAGTGGATGCAGCAACACTTTTCTTAAATCTTCCCCTAAGTGTCAAACACGTCACCTTAATAGCTAATGGTTGTGAATTTTCAGGAAAAATGTACTCAGAAGAAATAACGTGAAAGCTAGCTATTCCTTTCATTGTCCTGCCACTGTCCTCGAGACGTCAAACCTAAACTGCAGGTATTACAATAAGCTACCAATGCCAGTTTTGTATTAAAGATGAACAGTGATGTTACAACCAGACTGCAACGAGGGAATTAGAGACAGTTTTCGATTTATTGAACTGCAACAATTGTGCCTCATCAAATAATTATGTCATATACTATTATTCAATATTATAAGTCAATATTTGTGTTATTATATTAATATTTATATACATTTGTTCATGATGTTAAGGGGGATTACAACAGCATGTCAAAAGGCGGAGTATAGTAGACCATTTATTTAAATAGATTAATATAAATTCCTTACTATGCCAGATTTAGTGAAATAAGTATGTTTACAAAGAAAATGTGTTGTTTCTTAGGCACTAAGCGCTTGTATGCCCCCTCTATATTTTGTTACACCGATTTAGTTGGATCTAAAAACAAATGACCCAGGCCATGCTTGTAGTGCACTGTTACATGATGAAAAACAACCCTCTCTAGCCATAGCATAAGAAAGGTGTGTTTTTTTAAAAGTGACAGCAATTTCCTGGATAATAAAACGTGTGCAGGAATAAAAGTAAAATAAAATGATAGGCTACGCCTTCTTTTTGCTTATCTCACCCTCATCCCTGAGGGTAAGAACCTTGCCGTGTCTCTGTATTTCATGTTGCTAAATATAAGCACATCTTATTTCATTTGCCTAAGCATTTGTTATTAAGCTATTTATTCAAGCATTCACGTCTTCTGTGTGGTGATGCACGGCAGCAAAGCAAGCGAGCAATGCCAGGGAGCTGCTGAGCCGCAGAGAATGTTAAACTGCCCTTCAGAGGATGACATGCAAAGAAGGCTGAATAATTTATTCGGCCTGATATTTATAAGTTTAAGGGCTGGCCTGCAGTTGTTTGGCTCGCAGCTCCTCATCTGTGAGTAATTCTGTTGAACAATGAGAAATGCCTCCCAATTTCTGCATTAGTTTTTATAAAGAACGCGCAGAAGGTTGATTTTGCATCTCTGCATGACCCATTTGAGGAACACAGTCTAATGAGTTATCCTTATTCAGGGAATACTTTCAAATGTAGATGCATTTTAAGATCATACTTCCTAACTCTAGAAGGAGCAAGGCAAAGCATAACTTTTATTGACTTAAATATTTTAGCCTTGACAATTATTATTTGAAAATAAAGCACCAAATTGACGCATCCCAAAAACAAAAGAAATCTATCATGTACACCATTGACCTAAAGTTTCTCCTGTCCTTTTATCTCTTGTAGTTGCACTCGGCGGTGACCAGGATCCAAGTACAGAGACCAGGTTTCAATTACACCTTTGCCCATATCTGCGTCTTGAACAACGACAAGACCTGCATTGTGGATGATATTGTGCACATTTTGGAGGGACTGAAGTCAGCCCGCTCTTCAAATCGAACAACTTTCATCATCACATATCCAATCACCCAGTTAAAGGATGGCAGGGAAGTGTACAATGGGCATCAGCTGGGCGGTGTCACCATTCACAGCAAAGACCGGGTAAAATCCGCAGAGGCCGTTCAGCTCACCTACTACCTTCAGGCCATCAACGCTCTCAACGACGTGGTCGCTGAGAAGTGGGAGTCCATTTTCTGTGACACTGTGGACCACTTCCAGAGGGCCAACAGGGAAGTCAAAATGTATCCCTTCACTTCTGCCTCGCTGGGGGAGGACTTTCAAAAGACCAGCATTGTGTCTCAACGCTACCTGATCACAAGCTTGGCCCTGGTGCTCACCTTGGCCGTACTCTGTTGCTCCATGCAGGATTGTGTCCGCAGCAAACCCTGGCTCGGCCTGACTGGTCTGGTGACAGTGAGTCTGGCCACCTTAACCGCAGCAGGGATCATCAATTTGACAGGCGGGAAGTACAACTCCACCTTCTTGGGCCTTCCTTTCATCATGCTGGGTAATATGCAATTTAGTTCACTTATTTTAATGTGTTTGGTGACAGTTCTTTATGCTGAGCAGGAAAGGACATTTTGTCACGCTAGCAATGGAAAAATGATAGCAACATTTGCATTTTGGCAGAGCTTTCCTGTTTTTTGAGACATTATCATTGCAACTCAAAGTGTCATATTCAGTTATAGCAGATGCTGTTTCAGAAGCACGTGACAGTACTTCAAAAGTATTTTCCATTAAGTGAAAAGCTATGTAAAATATAATCTGCCATCAGGCCATATCAACCATGGCCATTACATGCCAATTCAGGTCTTGTGTGGGATCTATGGAAACTATGTAGACATGACCTTGGGTCATCCTAAGAGATTACTGCCTGCAATATTTACATTTGAATACATCTCTACACTTGTAATGCAAAACATGTTTTTCGAAGACATATCCGGATTCCAGTTAATCTAAAAAGGGAAAAGTTTTCGTACATGTTGAATCATGTTGTAATTAATCTAACATTGCCATTGCCACATATACTTAAATGTAGATTTTCATAGTTATTTATGAAGGAAAGTCTTAATTTTATTAAAGCCATGGAGGCGAGTATTATGCTTTTCTTTTCTTGCCTAAATTTAATAGCAGCAGTAAAGAAAAACAAATAAACTACAAATCCCAGATGGCGAATGTTCTAAGCTAACAGGAAGAGAAACGTAGTATATGAATGGTAACCAATCAAAACATCCTACACAGTATTAAGACATCACTTGACTGTGAACAGCCCTCTTTTCTTGCTTGAGAAGTTATAAAGAACAAAATACCGGCAAAATAGAAAATAAACTACGTAGAGCCATAATGAGAGAAAGAAGCTTGTGACAAAAGTTCATAAATCCAGTAAACAGTAAGCTGCCTGCAAAAACGGAACCACCAGGACTCCCGAGAATCATCGTATTTGGAATTGACGAAATTGCCAGCAGGGTTATGAGGCAGGTTGATAAGTAGTTGAAATTGCTGTCAGGGTGACAAAAAACAAGAGGTTAATCATTGTGGTGGGATAGCAATCGCCTCTGTGTCTTTAATAAAATGAAGACTTTCCTTCATAAATAACTAGGAAAATCTACATTTTATGTCAAGACTGGAGGCTCCTATTATTCTTGTTTAAAGCCAATTAATCACAGTTGTAGAACCATTGTAAACAGGTTTACAATAAAATACTCTAAACACATTATCACTAGACCAATCAGCTGATCTAAGAATGTCCTCCAAACGGGAACCAGCCCAGAATGCTTTGGAAGCCATAGCTCCTCTGGAAGAATGGGCCCCAAATATGGAAGTATCAATACCAGCCAGGGACATTATACATTTTACCCAGCGAGCCAAATTTGGGCAAGTCACTGTTTTTTTTTACAGAAGATAAGAAGTTTAGACACAGAGGACATTCTTAGATCAGCAGTTTTCTGTTCATAAATCTTGTGTAACACACAGTTTGGGATGATCAGAAAAATAAGGGTAAAAAAATGATGTGAGGTTAGTTTTGGTTCGTCAAACCACTGTGATCAAAACACCTGTGGGAGTAAATTGACGAGAAGAAACGTCCAAGGCTCTAACATTGGACAATCTTTTAACAGAAATGAGGCATAACAACATTGTTAATCTTGCAGATAGCATTTGTAGAGAGAGAATAGAATTATTGGGCCATGACAAAAACAGGAATAAAAAAATATTTACATCCCACAGCTAACTGTATTTAGGAAGAGAGGGATTAGAGAATTTACTCCATTCAAAAGCTGGCAGACGAGAGGATGTTCTCCCACTGGTTTTCCATTGATGTAGGGATGGTTAGAAGAAATTGCTGATCTTTACAGGTTCTGCTGCTAGAAAGTCAATAATAAAGACTACATCTGCTGAAAGGGGATACATGTCTTTTCCCAAGCACCAGTTGTGCCATAAAGACCAAGCTGACTTGTAAGTTTTTGTATTTTTCTGGGCCTAGGATTGTTTAAAATATTCTGAAGCCTCTGATGAAATGAGTGGGAAAGGTTGAGGATTCCCGAAATTTTCCAAACAGAAACAGAAAAAGTAAGAAGATTGTCTAAAATTAGGTTGTGAGGGTGATTCAGAGGGTCCAACAGAAGGTTTGGAAATTAAGGTAGAAGAAAGGGAAAGTCTATGGACAGTTCCAGAAGGGTTGGAAACCATACCTAGGATTGCCAGAACGGAGCTATGAGTACAAGGGTAGCTTGTTGCCGCCTCACCTGAGCGAGTAACCTTGTGATCGTGAGGAAAAGAGGAAAGGCATAATTCAGAGAAGTTGACCAGTTCTGCAAAAAGGCATCTAAGGCTAACGCTAATGGATCTGAGCACCAGCTGTTAAATTGCGGAAGTTGGGAGTTGAGCTGAGAAGCGAAAAGATCTTTTATCAAGGACCCAACTTATTCTGAATTGACAGGAAAATCGAGGGATGAAGTTTCCAGTCGCTTGAGTCTCGAAGATGACGTCAGTGCCAATCTGCTACAGAATTGAGATCACCTGGAAGATATTCTGCATGAACCGAAATTTTGTTTGAAAGGCAAAATTCCCAAAAGCCTTTTGCTAGTTCCGCTAAGGGTTTGGATTTTGTTCCTCTTAAGTGGTTTATATACCTACAGCTGAAATGTTATCCATCCTGTGAAGTATAGCACAGCATACTCTGTTTTTTGCAAGGGTTCTTATTGCAAAGGAGCCGGCAAGCATTTCTAAACCATTGATATGCAATATGGACTCCTCTAGTGACCATCTACCTCCAGTCAATATTGGACCACAGCGGGCCCCCCCAGCCCGTGCGGCTTGCATCTGATTCTAATACCAGATCTGGTGGTGATGCAAAGATAGTTCTGCTGTTCCAGGCATCTAAATGGTCTATCCACCATTGAAGTTCTATGCAAGAGTCCTGATCTAGGGAAATAGTGTCTGAATACATTAGACCATTTTTTAATGTTGGATCCTTAGTCTTTGTGAGCGCCCGGTAGTGCAGAGGGCCTGGGAAGATGGCTTGGCTAGAGGTGGAGAGAAAACCTACTGTTCGCGCTAGTGATCTTAGAGAAATCAAAGAGCTGCAAAGAATTTGAAAAATTTCTGATTTTATGGATTTTACTTTTGCCAACAGGAGATGAAGAGTGGCCGATACCGAATTTATCTCGAAACCCAAGAATTCTATTTGCTGGGTTGGAAACAAAAAGGATTTCTCTTTGTTGAGTATGAATCCTAGGTCTGATAAGAGTGAGCATGTTAGGGTGATGGGAGATTGAAGAGAAAGAGGACTCTGGTTCATTATAAAGATATCATCTAGATAGATTATAAGAGCTACCACCGGTTTCAGTAATTTGGTGAAGCACCATGAGGCTGAAGAAAGACCAAAGGGAAGGGAAATAAAGAGGAAGAATTAGTTTAACCATGGAAATTGTAGGAATTTTCTGTAATCTGAATGTATAGGAACCGTGAGGTATGCATCTTGCAAATTCAAATGAACCATCCAATCATTGAGGAGCAGAGTGTCCCTGAGATGAAGAATTGTTTCCATTTTGAAATGTGGATAGACTACAAAATGATTTAAGTGTTTGAGGTTGATTTCTGGATGCATCTTTTTGTTTTTCTTCTGAACTAGGAAGATGGAACTGGTGAAACCTGATGAGTCGGGTTGACAAAGGGAAATTGCTTGTTTTTGGAGAAGGGACTGTACTTCTAAGGAAATACAGTTGAACATTTTTTTTGAAAAATGTGGAAGAAGAGGTAGGGAAGGCTGAAAAGGATTTAAGTAAAGCTCGATAAGATAACCTTGTACTGTGTCTAACATCCAATGATCTGCAGTGATTGACAACTAGAATGCAGCACACATAGAAAGAGGAAATAACAGGGAGAAATAAAGATATTTCTCCCTGTTGCGTCACTTCTATGCCACCTCTGAATTGGCATACAAATCTGACGCATTCCCAGACTTGTAAATCTGGGAATCTATCAGATTCCTTAGCGTTCCATAGGTGTTGCATGGGAACACTCACAGCAACACCCATGTAACGCCCCTTTCATGCAGCAAGGTGGCTTTGCGTAGCCTTGTAAATATGGGTTGGCACACTGCGCCACAGGAGCATTAAGAAAATGACACTCTGCTGGCACAGTGTGCCGATAGGGCCTAGTAAATGAGGCCACAGAAATCTTACAGCAGATCGCTAAAGAGTTCAATAGTAGAAACAACAAAGCAGGCCCACATTGATTAAAATTATGATCACGTAAAATAGGTAAGATGTAGCGTTTACATAGTATAGCATAAAGAGGACAGAAGAACATAAAGTGCAAGATACATTGGGTCAAAAGGCCTTTAAAGGGGTACTTTATGAAGACCACCAACCAGTCATTGACAACTGGGACAGTAGTTAATAGGTAGAAAATATCTAAACTAAAATAAATGAAGACAAACCTATGCAGATGTTTGTGAATGGCAGTGAGATATGGCTGATTCCCATGAGCAACCAATGTCAGTTGACTTTTAATGACACTGGACTTGGCCATTTCCCTTGAAAATCTTTGATCACTGAGAAAGGACAAACAGTGATTTCTTAGGTCTCTTCTACTCACATTAAGTATAACATCTGGTGAATCAGAATATTCGGGGTGACCCAGATTCACACTAAAAAGTTTTACGACCTTAAACCAAGAGAATGTGCCAAAATGAGTTCTCTTTAAACAATCATCAAAAATCATATGGTTTAAAATATTAAAATCGCTAGTCCAAACCCCAGGCCATGTAAAATAGGTTGTAAATTATTCAGATCAGTTAAAAGCGAAGCCCCTACTTGTGCATGGCAAACAAAGGTAGAGCAATTGCTAGGGACGGGCAGAAGTTTCCAAAAAAATGCATTCTTTAGTGTCTGAAGCTGGATGAAATTTTTGAAGCTCCAGATACCCGCCCCATGAAGGGCTACAGATGTGCATTTGGAAATATAAATGGTTAACATTTCTCTGACTGGCTTATCACCTAGCAGATTACTGGCAAGTTAAAGAAGTGTGGAGAAGGAATTATTGAAATACTACACACTGTTTCCTATGTCTGGAGTCCATGCACCACAGTCATCAGTTGAAACTTAACTTGGCGTTAATTATCTTAAAGGCACAATATATCTGCTTATGCCCCCCCACTTCATAAAAAAGGTTTTCTCTATATTAGCAGATAAACCAAGATCAGACATAAAACCTGTAAAGCCATTGAGTTACTGCTGCAGCCCCTGTGGAATGCGGGATACGAGCACAGCTTTGTCAGCCTAAAGCAGACCAAGTGTGAGTCTGTGGCTGAACATCAGGGGTCACTATGTGTGCTGCACAAGGCAGTCTCTAAGCTGTTAAAGTACAGGGTAAATAAAAAAGGCACTAGCAGACAGCCTTGTCGACTCACGTCCCACCCTTGAGACCATAGAGTATTCTGGCCTTACCTTTGTAGTAGAGATGTGTAAGGAAGACTATAATCATAGTCAGTAGGTCCACCCTATCTCTAATAGAAGAGGGCCATAGTTTATTGTGCAGGATGCTGTTGAGGACGCTTGATAAATCTACAAAAGCTAAAAACAGTTGCCCCTTCTTCATAAAAGTATATTTCGCCAATAAGTAAATTGAGATTTAAACCTTGTTCTACTGTCCCCAGGCCTTTCTGAAAACCACATTGGAGGTCAGAAACTATTTTGCACATTCTTCCAGACAATTCATCAAGATTCTCCCAATCACTTTAACCATGGAAACAAGGAGTGAGATGGGGTGATAACAGGCAGGGTCCACATGGTCACCTTCCTTAAAAACTGGTATGATTAAGGCTCCCAACCAAGTTCTAAGAAAACAAGAATGACAGCAGGCCCGTAAACCTCTGGTTATAATGGAACACCATAAATGGATATTAGCCTTGAATAGACCGGTTAATACACCATCAGGGCCAGAGGCTTTACCACCCTTACTCTCCACGATAACCCTATTGACCTTGTCCAAGGAAAAACACACATTACTGGAATCAGAAGTCATAATTTCCAAAGCAGTATTATCAAGCCCAGACGATGGCTGGGTTGAACTGAAATGTATTTTAGAGAAATGGGTAACCCCCTCTGACTTGTTTATTGCTGTCTCTAAACTAAGAGCGAGTTCATCATTTAGAAGAGGGCTATTAATCACCCACCAAAAAGCACAGGTATTTGTGGACACATTAGCTTCAAACAAAGAATCCCAAGCCAGGATTTTTAGTTCCTTCTTCCTGTTTTTCAAAGCTATATTATAGACTAACCTACACCGTTTCACCTCCCAGGGACAGCAGGTGATTTACAAAGGGCTAGCAAAAGCTGTTTATTGGTTTTATAAGTTACTGTCAAACCACCCGGGGCTTCGAGAATGAGATTTGGGCAATGGTCTAGATAGAGTTACTGTAATGTCACCCGCAATTAAAAAGAAATGCAGTCCTAATGTCGGTGTCGCTGGACGAAATATCCTGGCAAGTATCGAAAGCATCCCTTTGGGCAGTAATCAACTTTTCAAAGAAATTATTTGAGTTCACCCAAGACTATTTTATCGAGGTACTGTTACAGACTGTTACAACTGAACTATCGATTATGGGTTCCACATAAATATTTCTGTTCCCATACTCCAATCTGAGTGATATAAAATGAGGAAAATGATCACTCTAAGAGGTTTGATGGGTCTTAAAGTCAGATAAGATAAACTGACAGTTGATGGAAAATAAAATATAATCGATAACAGTGATGTCCACCCCCCCAAAAGAGAGGATTAAAAGGAACAAAGAGAGAACCCATTTAATTTGAGAAACCATGTTTGAATTTTAACAATAAATTGTCAATAACAAGCAGTAACAACTGTGAGAGAAATGAGTAGCAGCATTGTTATTTAAATCAACCATACCACAAATTGCTTTAGATGGAAAAAGACATGGTTGGATTTTAAAATTGCCTCCCCATATTAAAAACATTTCCTTCCCTTCAAAGTAACAGATTTTATCTAAGTCTTGCTCAAGCTGATACAGAACCAAATTGATTTCAAGAGGGGGGGCATTATTATAGAAATTTACAACAATGAGACTCATGTTAGGGGTAAAACGACAAATAATTATCAAATAATATAATGAAGGTGAATCAACTGTGATCATACAGCAAGACAGCTGGTTGGAAACGAAAATGTCCAAAAAGTGGCAGTGCTGGTGGTCCGACCGTGGCGGTAACGATAAGGTCATAATGTCACTGCGGGAAGATAGGGCCTGAATCTCTGGCAGTTTTACCCTATCAGATTCAGACTCAGTATTGAGATAACTGATGTGCACATCTGCTATATGAAAAGGTTGCATATAGTCAAGTCAAGTAAATTCGGTCTGAATTTTTAACTATAAAAGCATAAGATAAATACACGTAAAACTTTAAAGCAATATCACAAAACAATAAATAATAAATACATCATTGGATTAAAAAGTGCCCTTACTAAGTCATAGTCCTTAGTTACAAGGCCTGAATAATAAACTTCAAGACTGCGAAACAAATTTCTGGTGACTCTAGGCGTTGTAAAATCATCACACCTTCTTGATGTGTTAAAACACGCTTACCACTAAAAAAAAGATGTTCTAAAAACAGAATACAGAGTGCAAAACAGCATAAAGTGCCTGGTTGACTGCTTTGAGGCTCCATCACACGGGCAACAGGATAGTGAAGCAAACCAAGACCCCACCACGGGAAAAGCCCCTAGTAAATGAATCGTACAGGCTCTGAGCCACGCTAAGAAAATCCTGTGTTCTGTGCCCTTAATCCACATTAAATAAGGTTCCATACCATTACATGTAGAAATCAGAATATACTACAAAAAACATATCAAGAGCTTTTGCAAGTCTTAGGCTTTCTCTGTGGGCAAGATACATTTCCTTGACCAGAGCCTGAGTGCACAGGCTGATCCTGTCGGATGTCTCATAAAAGCATGGATTAATTCCCGAAGAGTACTTTTTACATAATTAATTTAGGGGATGACTGATGGATTACTAAATTTAAGGCAGTCCTCCAGGATTGAACGAGTAAAAATCAACTCCATGGTGGACCAGATTTTAACCCATAACAGAATGGGTGTAAACCCACTATGTTATCTAAAAATCCTAGCCCCCCTTCATGATGAGAGATTAAGCTTGAGGTAGATTTAGGAAGACCTAAAAGCCTAGTTAAAAACCTATTCTTTACTTCCTAGAGGCAATTTATAGACATGTACCCCTATACACTGGCCCTCTTATCTGACCAGTGAGAGCCATTTGCTTTTATATAGCACTGTCGGTTCATTTGGGGTCTTTTGATCCATCTTCTTTGCAGATCTGAAAAGGGTTTCACACCCCTCCTCCATCCACTGAGCCCTTTCTAAGATTGATTAATCCCAACTCAAGTTTGCATTAAATAAAATGCCCAAATAGCTAAAGCGCATAGACTTGTTTATCGGGGTATCACCAATAAATCATTTTTAGAGTGAGTATTATTTGGGCCGCAAATTGAAATACAAAATATGCTGCTGTTGACCTTAAGCTTCAGCCTCTGAAAAAAATTATAAAACCTATCTAAGAGTGCTTGCAAACCATTTTCTGTATGGGCTAAAAGGACAGCGTTGTCCGTGTACAACAGTACAGGGACAATTCACAAACCTATTTTGGGCACATCTGGGATACACGTGCATAAGAAGGGATCCAAAGCAATAATATAGAATGAAAATGAAAAAGGGACCAAAATGCAGCCCTTTCTCATCCCATGGGTAACTGGTATGGGAGACATCAGGTCTCCAGACTGAGAGTAGTGCACTCTCATGTAGTTGCCCTGATGGAGACCTTTTAGAACATCCACGAGAGGAGGATCAATTCTTGCAAGGGCAATAATATCCCAAAGTTTCTCCCTCTCCACTAGGTAAAAAACACAGAAGAGGGCCATAAAAGCCAAGTGTATGACACGTCTCCTGGCAATGACATATTTGCCTAGGAACAGGAAAAGATTTCATACCTGGTCTGTGCTAACCCGACCAGGCCAAAACCTATATTGCACATCAGAGAAAAATGAGTTTTCTTTTGCCCACACTTACAATCTCTCCATATAGTCATATTATGGTGAGTGGAATTTACTACCAAAAAGAAGAAACAATAGTATTCTATTATTCCTGATTTGTGTACTTTTTTTCATCAAAAACATATTTATACAGACAAAGCTTTGTGAAAGATAGACATAGAATGGATTTTCATTGAATGGTTTTCCCTGTGGCTAGAGCTCAGTGATGAAAAAGACTGTGGATTGAATATCATAAGATGGGAAAAACAGCACTGACATGTTCAACTCAGCAGATTGTGTGGCAGTCCCTACTGTTTATTATATATAGCTGGACATTTAGGGAGTGTAATAACTTCTGTAGCTCCTAAAATGTGCATTTTCTAACTGGCTGGGGCGGCTGGGAATAGCATGCCGGTACATCTGACGCTGAACTTGTCACTACTATTACTAATATGGGCTTCATTGCAAGAGCTCTATAGCATTCTTCAGTAACTCTGCCCCCCAGACTTACTAATATGAGAGGCATCAGTAATTCTGGAGCGAGGTTATTGGTGATAACAAGTGGTATGCTGATGGGTTCCCTGAGAAAGGAGGAATTGCTAGTGAATCTATAATTTTGATTCTCATTGCCCAGTATTTCCACCTGGTATTTCATCAGGGGACTGCATGTGGAGCCTATGGGTAAATGACTGTGAGCGCCGAACTTTCTACTGCTGCGCGGGACGCGCCCGGGAAAAGCCTTGGCCAAGGCCGGGCCCGTCCTTCGCCCGTCAGCGACCGACAGAGGCCGGGCTGGGTCACCCCTCTTAACTCAAGGAATGGGGGATGAGTGTGAGATTATTGCTTTGACATTCTCTGACATTTGAAGGCACTTGTGCCATGCCTTAGTGCCTTTAGGCTCCCTCCCTAGGTAAAAATGTATTACTCCAACTTTTACGTGTGTCTGTTGCTGACCTGCTGTCCCATCTAAAGCCATTCACTGTGCACTGTGAGGATGGGCACGAGAAGAGGCCCGCAAACGGGGGCCCATAGTGGTGGTGGAGGTCAGGGAAGTTCAAACACAACCCTGGACTCCTTTCTCCCAAGAGCTGTTGGGGTTGTGACCAAGGAGATTGACCTGGCGGAGAGGAGGTTTTCTCTGGAAATGGGTGACTGGCGCCAAGCTTCTGTAGCAAGCAATGTTTTGGGGGTTTTGGAAGTTGAAGTGGTTCCTTCCGGGAGGGTGCAATATGCTGCCTCTGTAATTCCCCTACCTGCAGAAATGGAGGCTTGTGGCGGGACTGGGCTCTCGAGGAAAAGTAAGAGGCTCTTGATGGTCACTCTGCCGCTTCACCCCCTGGATATCTGTAGCCCTACCCTGAAAAAAAGAAAAGCACTGAAGAAAGCCGGGAGCAAACTGAAAACGTCTCTGTCTGCAAATTCTACGGGCCTGATAGATGGCATTGACTTTAGCCAGCCCCCGGGTGGTGGAGTAAATAATCTATTGATGAAATTCAAGGAGATGATTGAGGCTAGTTTGACTCCAGTTTTGGCAAAATTGTTGGCTCTTGAAAAAGCAGTCTCCCGGCTGTATGAGCAGGAGAGGCTCAGCCCAGACACAGGTGGTCCCTTGGATCCTAACTGCCAAAACCAACTGTGTGACGGGGAGCTTCTACATGAGGGTGCTCCCAGGACTTTGGAGAGAGCCACACGGCAGCCGGCTAACATTGCAAATCCAGGGGCACAGGGTTTTTGTGCAGAGATTGTTCCGGCTGCACCTTCTGCCCCTGCGACAGGTGCGAGGGAGGAAAACAGGCCAAGAGGTGGTACGCAATTTGACAATGGGACCGTGGAGAATGGGAGGGAGTCCCAACATAATGGCAGAATACAAAATTGGCATTTGATGAAGAAAAGTTCCCCACTGATTTGTTTGGAGCTCTCTCCGGCCTGTGCCCCCTATGTGGTGGTGTTGACAGACGTCCCTGCTCTTGCTCCAGGCTCTAGTGAATCTACGGACCAATTGAAATATAAGACTGGCCATTGGCTGAGTAAAAACTGTGATTTTGCTTGTAAGGACCTGAGCCATATCCTGTTTGTCAGAAGAATTGATTGGGTTGGGCCCCAAGCAAAAGAGAGAAATGGAGACTGTATTATTATCAACTGTAAACATCCTGGACTGGCCCAACGGCTCCTCTCCACACAAAGTATGGTTTCCCAGAGAGAAGGAAAGATTGGTATGGTCCATTTGGGTTATTTTTATAACCATATGTGGCAGGGCGTTGAGTTTCTAATTAGGAATTGTAGGAATTCCCATCTTGGCCAGAGTATTCCACAGTTTGCTAGTTGGAGGAAAGATATTATTAGCACTCCTGACCTGGAGGGGGTGGATTGTCGCTATGCAAGGAGACAGACTGAGAGTTTGGCAGTACCCCCTAATTCTTTTATGACTAGGGAGGTCCAGGGCGAGAAGACCACAAAGTGCTGCCTTATTTCATGGAACATTGCAGGGTATGATACACAGCTTTCAGACCAGGCATGGATAAAGTGCTTGGCGAACTATGATTTTATCATGCTTCAAGAGGCAGGCAGCCTGTGATGGTTATTATAGATTTGCAGTCCCAGCAGTTTGGCCCTATGGAGGCCGCCCCAAAGGTGGTTTGGTTACCCTACTCCGATTCACTAAAACAGCAAAAGCATTTCAAATCAACTGTAATCACCAGGGTATACTGATTTTCTGGGTAGTTTTCCCTAACAAATTCAATATTTTCTTGGTCAATTTTTTTAACACTGTTTGTGATGTGGGGTGCCAAATCAGGGTCCTTTTCTCAGCTCTCCAGATACTGAAGCGCAGAAGGAGGAGGTGAGTTTGGAATTCTGTGCTGTTGTGTCAGGTGGTTTTAATGCTAAGATAGGACAACACAGCACTGTGGTGAATCCCACTGAGTCTGACCGCAAGGTTTATTCAGCAGACGGTGGACAGGATCCCTGGGGCAGGGTTCTGATTAAAGGCCTACGGAATATGGGTCTTCTGAATATTTGTGACATTGAAGTGGTAAGCACTCACCAGATTCCAACCTTTGTAGGTAGAGGGGTTGGTACAACTATTGATTATATTTTTGTGTCCCCAACTCTAAAAGATTTGGTCATAGGTGGAGAGGTGGTAGAGAAGCACCTTACTGGTCATAACCCCCTTACAGTCCTCTTCAACTTTCCACAAGCTCTATTTAAACCAGGTCGAGGAGGGCCTGCTTTGGTGAGGATAAAAGACCAGGGCAGGAGAGTTGGTTGGAAGCAGGTTAATATCCATCAAGAAGTAGTTAGGGTGGTGGGTGACAACCTAAAATTTATTACAGATACACTTCTGGCAAAGACTTCTAGTCCAGGGGAAGTTATGGGTGCGATGCCCAGAGTGAACGAAGCTTTCAAAGGCTGCTGGATCCTAGCTGCTCAGTCCCCCCACAAGGATAAGGGTGGATGGTTCAGTGAGACCAGCTATGACGCTGGGAAAACCCTGAGGACTACCCATGAGACATGGACTGTGTTAGAGTTGTGAGGGATAAGTACAAAAGTGTTCTGAGGGCAAGACAGCTGTCAGTGGAACTTAAGAACCCTGGCCTGTTTTGGAAAGTTGTAAATAGGGGTTACTTTGAATTAGAAACATCTGAGGGCCTGGGCTGTAACATTGTCTCTGAGGTCTGGGTGAATATTTTTTGTAGAATTTTTCTGGGGAGTCCTTTAGGAAACAATTGGGGTATACAGTCTTATGATTTCCCCAGCTTAGCTATCAAGTTTACATTCCATGAGGTAAGGGAGGAGCTTCATGGCAGTGCTAGCAATAAATCTCCAGGCCCAGATTCAATTCCTATGGATCTCTATAAATCTTGTCCCCAGTTATATGCGTCAATCTTGTTAAATGTCCTTAATGCAGCAGTCAGTGTGGGAATTCCTGCTTCATGGAGATCGGCTTGTATTATTCCCGTGTTCAAAAAGGGGAACTGTAATGATCCCAAGTCATATCGCCCTATTTCCCTTCTTGATTCATTTGCCAAAATTTTGGGGCGGATTTTTTTAAGGCGTATTGAGGTTTGGATGGCTGAGAATTAAATTTTGAGCCGGGTAGAGTACGGCTTTAGGGAGGGGCTTGGTATCCAGGAACAGTGTTTAAACCTGTTGATGGTGATTGGGAAATATACGCAAGCCAGGAAAGGCACCCTATATCTTGCATTCATGGATCTTAGCTGTGCCTTTGATAAGGTAAATTGGATTAAGCTGTGGGAGAGGTTAAACCGGTTAGGTATGGATCCCCAAATTGTGGAGTTGCTTCGGTACCTCCACCTAGGAACTAATGAAAACGTGAGGGTGGGGACCATTGGTGAATGTTGGGATACTTTTGAGCTAAACAGGGGTTTGCCTCAGGAATGTGTCCTGGCACATACACTCTTTCTTTTGTATACTAATGGACTGTTTGATTTTTTAGTGGAACACTGTAGGGATGCTCCCAAAATTAATGGTAATAGTGTCCCGTACTATGAATGGCCTTCGGGAAGCAGTTAGAGATTGTTAAACCTTGTGTTTCCAGGAGAGGGGTGCTTTTTAATGCTACATTTGGTGCCACATTTGACTTTGCTGCAGGGGTGGGAAGTAAACCAATTAAGCCCCTGCTTGAAGTTTATAGGCGTAAATGCCTCCCAGTCCTGCCGTATGGGGCTCCACTTCGGGGAGATACGGATAATAGGGCCCCTGTAGTAGAGGAAAATCTATTTTGCAGAAGACTGATAGGAGTTGGTCAAAATACCTCTGGCTTCTGTCTGCTTATAAAATTAGATCTTGAGTTTGTACAAGATACCATCCAGCTTGCGCCCTTCTTGTTATGGATCTCTATTTTGACAAATAAATGTGCCTCTTTTAACAGAGAGGTCCTGCGGGACTGCTTGGCCTGTGATCATGTGAAGGATATCCCGTGGCTGATCTATATAAGAAAAGTAGCCTATGTGCTGGGGCAGCTGGATATGTTTGAGGCTCCTGAGGGTCTGACCAGCTGTGACAAACGTTGGGCTAAGGAAAATTGCCTGAAAATCTTGGGGGCTAAAGGAGAGGAGGAGGAGTTATGAAAAAAATCAGTAAGGGATTTTATAATGTTGAAGATGGGGGTGGGTCCTGAGCCCTATCGTCTGGAGATTAAAAATGTGAGGGAAAGGACTCTTATCTCACGATTCCATCTAGGGGTTATCAGAAGTAATTTATGCTTTCCGTTAGGTCAGTATGATGAAAAATCTATAAAACTCTGCCCCTGTGATGGAGTGTCTCCTAGACTCTGATCCATTTTACCTTGTTCTGCATTTTTTATGCACCCTTCAGGCAGCGTTTTTTATTCTCCCTGCCGAGACCTAGGGGTTTTGTGCAATATTGCCCAGCTTTTCTGTGGCTGCGCAAGGCTTCTGATGCGCCGGTGTGGCGGGAGCTGGGGTCTTTTCCTAAGGAAGCCATAACCTTGCGAAATAATCTAGAGTATTTTTAAATAATTTTATATTTTTATCTTGATTGATTTATTTATTTTTCTTTCTTCTTAATGAATTCTGGACTGCAATCTTTTATTCGTGTATATTTGTCTAATAGGATATGAGGGGATATATAAATATATTGGCCGAATGAATTTTGTTTTTATATGATGTGCAGTTTATTTATTGATATGGTTGATTATTTTCATACCGAATAAAGCGTTTTGATGATGATGATGACTGTGAGGTCCTCTTCTCTCATTGACTAGCATTAGAACTACCTCATATACTTTTAAGTGGGAGATTCTGATCTGGAAGGAGTAGCCCTGTCATGCTTAATGATGAAGTTGGATTTAATATTGCTATTTTAGAAATGCCACTTTTAGAAACTGGGTTTCTTTTCTGCACTTACTGCCACCTGTGCCTTACAGCCCTGTCTCCAATCCATGTCTGGTCTGTGCTTGTTGATAGCTCCCCTTGTGCACTCCACCCAGACAGCCATAAACACAGGACACTCAGTCACATCTGCATTCATCTGCATACTGAATGGGCCTCCCTGGGCAGGAAGGGTGGCAAGGCTGTCTCTTACATTTCAAAGGCCAGTGGCCTGCCTTCACACAAAGGACTGACAACCCCCCGGCAGGGATGCTGGCAGACAGGACTGGGCTGAAAGGGGAACGTGTGCACTTCAAAACCACACTTTGAAGTTTCCCCTATTTCAAAGGCATTTTAAGCATATAAACTGGGTCTCTGACCCCACCAAATCAGACACTTCTGGATCTACACCTGCACTCTGTCAGAGGAACTGCCTGGCTACCCAAAGGACTCATCTGGACTGCTTTGTTAAGAAGGACTGCTGCCCTGCTGGTTGCCCTGCTGCCCAGCGGAGCTCTGACCTTGTTGGAAGGACTCTGCCTTCCCCAAAAGAAAAGTGCTCTCCAAGGGCTTAGATTGAGCTTGCCTCCTGTTCTAAGGTCTCAGGTCCAACAACAACTTCACCAACTAGCTTTTAGCTAGTTTGCCAACTTCAGCGATCCCAAGAACGACTTCAGCAATACCAGTACCAGCGCCGCAGCTGCTCCTGCTCTGTGGACATCGCTGCATGCAATGACCGTGGTCTGCAACGCAATTCCGACATTGCCGCAGTGCCTCTGGCAGCTCGCTGTATTATCGCTATGCTGCGAAGTTGACTCATCACATCTTGACCAACTGGATTCATCGTCCCCACTGGGTGACAAGGAGCCGATGCCTCACCACCAACACTGCACCAGCTCCCTCTACAACTGAACGGAACCGACGCCTAACCTCCACAGCCTCACAGTAGGGAACCAACGCCTCAACTTCCATGCCATGTCTGTGACTGCTTTTTAATAAAGCAGTTGTTTTTTTTTGTAATGCAGCCCATTTCCCTTAAAGGAAAACGAGATGCATTACAAAAATGAAAAATTAAACATTTTCGTTTCATTTTTTCAGAGCAGGCAGTGGTCCATAGGAAAAAAAATGTTTGCAGTGCCATTCTCAACGGGGAAGGGGTCCTATGGGGACCCCTTCCCTTTTGCAAATGGGTTACCACCCATTACAAAAGGGTGCAAACTGCAATTGGTTTGCGACCACGTTCGCGTTCACAAAGCAATCCTGCATTGCAGTGCGACTAGCAATTAGGAAGGGAACACCCCTTCCTAATTGCGACTCGCAAACCCATTTTGCAATTCGGTAACCAGGTTACCGAATCACAAAACGAGGTTTGTGCATTGCAACGTGCATTTTGCACGTCGCAAACAGCAAAATTCACTGTTTGCGACGTGCAGACTGCTTTGTACATCTGGCCCAAAATCTTTAAAAATTCACAACTTGGCTTGTATGCATTGGATTTTCATTGTTCCAACCTTATTTTTTTCAGATAAATATTATCTATTTTTCTAAACCTGTGTGGTGTATTTTTATGGTGTTTTCACTGTGTTGCTGTATGAGTTATTGCACAAATACTTTACACATTGCCTTGTAGATTAAGCCTGCCTGTTCTGCTCCAAGCTACCAGAGGGTGAGCACAGGATATTTTGGGTTGTGTTGTAACTTACCCTGACTGGGGTTGTGGGCCCTACTTGGACAAGGGTGTATACCTCTGCCAACTAGAGACCCAATTTCTAACATGGAGTTTAACTAAACATCAACACCTTTACTTGCATAACAATAGAACTGTTCACCACTAATACCACTCCCGTGCACTTTGGACCATGAGGACAACTGGCTTCACAGTTTTAGCTGTGCAAGAAGTTAAAACAGGCATGTATATCGTTCCTCCCCTTATTCGTACTGTTCATTAAAGGTCTTTGTGAATATACAATGAGCGAACCATATGATTTGCTGAAAAAAAAAGGGAAATGGTTTATCATTTAATAAATACCAATGGTTCCATTTTGATGGAAAGAACAGGAGGCACTCTGCAGGAACAGTTCAATAAAGTTTGAGATCACTACAATAGAAATTGAATTATGGTAAACGGAGGGAGGTCAAAGATAATGATTTGGGCAATCTAAACATAGTCAGATTGGTGGAAAACTATTCTTGGGACAAAAAGAAGTTGAAAAAGATATTAACTTTTAACTATCTGGGAATTACTCAGAATTTGCTTAATCGTCAGGGGAGCTTTAAGTTTATTAGTTTAAGATAGAAAGAAAGTTCTTCTTGCTACGCTCTTGGGTCAAGTGCAGCATCAATGATGGAGTGCATTGTCAGCGACTAACACAGTAATGTACATAAAGTATGTGTTATATTTATTGGGACTAACTTATGTGCCCCTATACAAGATAGAAAGGGCATTATTTGGGGTTTGACAGAGAGAAAGACAGGCTGTAAACAAGTGGACCTCCCACCCCACCAATTCTGCTGTTTCCCCCACTCTGTTTTCAGTTGGGGAAACACTGCAGTGCCGTCGGCAGAGCACTGACTGGTTCTGCTGGTAGTACATTTTTCCAGTGGTCCATCTGACACAAGACCTCCAGCTCACAGTGATTGTCAGTCCTCCCTTATTAAGGACAAGACTAACATCACTCATTTTCACTTCCAATGTTTTTTAAATGTAATTTATTACATTTCTAAAGACAACAAGTTATTGTTATTTCATTAGTTCAAGAGTATTTACATAGGATAATATATACAATTTAATTGCAGTGTTGAAGCAAGCACATCATATAAAGTTGTGATGCAGTAAATGGCACAGTATACATCCAAAATATTGACAAATGAAACAGTACCCCCCTCCCCCCTACACATTCACTATGTTAATCCTATGGCTGTAATGCAAGCAATTAGTTGACAGAAGAGTGTGTGGCATACCATCATGTTGAAGACCATAGGAGTAGAGCATCTAAAATCATTGGCTGGCGTTAAAGTAATACCGAGGGCCAGAGCACAGTAGTATGAAGCCTAGGAAAGCGCGTCTGGATTTAGTCAGTATCCTCCACCTGGGTTTTGAACGGTTCCAGCAAAGTGACCCGCACCATAGCTACAGGCCGTCTGCGTAGCCCATGGTGTTCATCCCTCCGTAGAGCTGAGCTCTCAGCTGATCCCCATCTATAAACTTCCTCATGACAGCCCAGTGTGAGCGGCAGAGTGGGAAACTTCCAACACCACGTTATTTGTCACTTTACCAGCAGTAGTGCTAGGTCAACAAAACATGATTCAGTTTCAGAAATTTTATATTTGGGGTAGAGTACTAGTACACGATGTTCTCCAGGATCCGAATATGTGTTTCCTGTGAGAGTTCTACCAGTAAGATGACATTGGGTAATGTGCACACCATATGCAGCAGGTCTGCCTCCTTGGTGCGGTATCTCGGGCAGGAGGATGCTGCTGCGGGTAAGATTTTGTGTAACTTAAACGTTGGTAAAAATGCTCTTTGTAACATCGTGAACTGAATGAACTTGAATTGTGTGTTGTGGGGTATCATGTTAGGGTATGTTAGGAGGAATTACCTCGACCGCCCATTCCTTGCTGTGGAATGGGCGGTCGAGGTCAGCTTCCCATTGGTTTCTTAGTGAAGTCATCACTACATGTAAATGGGAGTGCAGGCCTCTATTAAACCACTTAACTAAGTGTCTGCCCATGCCCATCTTTTAAACTAGTTGTACCAGTGCATGAGTGGCAGGCTCCATCCCCGTTGGCGACCAGCCCTGGTGAATGTAATGTAGGATATTGGCACGCACAAGAAAGAGGGCTCGGGGAAGTTTGTGTATTTGTATAAAATCCCGGTGTGACAGCAGTATTCCATCCTCAAATAAATCACCAATAGTGGAGACACCCACAGCTACCCAAGTTGACAGTTTAGCAGATGTGAGAATGCCCACTGGGGTGGGTAGGCTTCAGAAAGGAATGTTTGAGGTGTAAGGATTCTGTGGCCCATATTTAAACTTTTTAGTGCAAAACTGCGCTAATGCAGTTTTGCACTAAAAAGTTTAGGCCGGCTTGCGCCATTCTTGAGCACCAGCCAGGTGCCATATTAATGGAATGGTGCAAGCCAGTGCTAAGCTTGGGCCAGCATCAACTAAAATGACTCTAGCCAGGTGTGAGTGGCAGGAGAGGAGATGGAGGTTGAGCGTCAAATATTACGCTAGGCTGGTTATAGGCATAAAAAAGCCTCAGACCAGCCTAGCATCATTTCCTGACGCACCACCATCCATAACACATGACTCCTGTCTTATAAAATACAGGAGTCATGCCCACCGCCCCAATGGCCAGCACAGGGGACTAGTGTTCCCTGGGCATGGACATTGCATCCAATGCCATGCAGGGGCCTCTTGTTAGGGCCCCCAATGGCACTTTAAAATAAAAACAAAAAATACTCGACTTACCTGGGGTGGGGTCCCCCATCCTCTGGTCTCCCTCTGGTGTGGGTGGGGGTGTTTGTGGGACTTGCGGTGGGCAACTGTGGACCCGTTCAAAGGGTGTTTAACCACGGAAATGGGTTCACGAATCCCCTAATGCCTGGTCTTACCCAGGGGTTAAATAATGGTGCAAAGCAAGCTCTGCACCATTATTCAGCCCCTCCTCCCACCCTGCATAATTTTTTGCACGGGTAGGTTCACACATCAAAAAAATGGTGCAAACTCCAATATTTTGACGGGAGACATGTCTAGCATCAAAATACAAAAATGGATTTAAGTTTGGACTGAACTTGTATTAAAAAATTATACAAATTAGGCACAGAGTATAAATATGCCCCTTAGTGCAAGTGAGACAGAGTGCACTGTATCTGTATCTGAGAGAATTGTGTAGCAGTAAAGACAGGTTGGGGGGCCTCATACTCTCAGGTAATAGTGATGCACGTAAACTAGTGATGCACAGTTTAGATGACTTATACCCTATTTCTAGTAGATGTAGTCCTGCCAACCAGTATGAAAGCAACTGTGTTTTGGCTGCAATGCAATAAGTCCAAAAATCAGAGGCACCTAGTCCAGCACTCTCTGTAGAAAGCTGCGGCTCAAGAAGACCAAGTCGGCAGCAGCCACAGCCCCATATAGGGTCAGTTAGAAGGGAGTCCAAAAGTCTTAAAAAAAGACCATGGGGAAATTATCCGTATAGTTACAAAATAGTTTAAGAATTTTGGGAGCATCACCATTTTGGAAAGGGCCTGTGGGCCTGCCACTGAAAGCTGTAGGGTAACCCATAATTTCACCTGGGCTGCCAATGCTGAGATGGCCTTATGTAAATTCCCTTCAAGTAGGTCAATGTGTCATCTATAAACCTGGATGCTCAGGTATCTAAACTTGTTATGGGCCACTGGGACAGTTCCTGTGTCCAAAGATATTGTGTCATGGGTCATGTTGTTCTGAAAGGAAAATCCATGTGATTTGGCATGGTTGACTCAGATGCTGGATAAGTCTCAGAATTTCTGCAGTAATATAGAGACAGGTGTGAGGTCCATTCTGAGGCCTTACATGTATATAATTATGTCACCTGTGTACAATGATACTGCATGTGGTTGGGGCCCACGTGGGATGTTTTATCCTGTGGCCTATTGTCTAAGTTTCTGCTCTGGGGTTCCATCCTCAACACAAATAATAGGGGCAATAACGGGCATCCATAGCACGTACCACAGGATATCGGTGTTGTGAGGAGATGTGTGTGCCCGTTTTGGCTCATGCTGTGGATTTAGTGTAGAGTGCCCTGATCCAGTTCACAAAGGCTGAAGGAATGTTTAACTTCCACAGCATTAAGAACATAATCTTAGTCCAGGGAGATGAACACCTGCCAAATGTCTATTGAGAGGTAATCTGCATTCGATAAGGAATCATGCGCTATCTCCGTAACTTTGCATAGATGCCTAATGTTCAGCAAGGTGCTCCTGTGTGGAACAAAGCCACACTAGTCAACATGGACTAAATCTGGAAATAAGGGGAGCAGTCTATGAGCCAGTATTTTGCTAAGGATTTTCTATTTGGAGGTCAAAAGTGAAAGTGAGTTGTAAGAGGAGAGATCGTCCAGGGCTCAGCCAGGTTTAAGGAGGGAGGTAACAAGGGCCTGACTAGTTGTTTGGGATAAGGATCCTGCCTCTAGAGATGCCTTATAGATTTTCTCTACGAGGGAATCAACTGTGTGGCAAAGATAGAATAAAATTGGATGGGCAAGCCATCTATGCCCGATGTCTTGGTCAGCGCCACCCTCATAATGGCCTGACACAATTCTTCCGGTGCCAAGAGAGCCTCCAAGGATGCATGCGCTGTCTCTCAAATCCGTGGGAGCAACAGGTCACCCTCTCCATAGGGGACAGCGTGGGCCTAGTCCTGTACAGGTCAGCGTAATATCGATGATTTCTAATTGTGTAGGCGTCTCCTGTCTACGAGTCTCTAGTTGTGTCTCTTTGTGTTGTAATTCTTGGAGAACGGAGTGCCTAGTACCCGCTGCAGTGGCTATGGACATCTCGTAATCACAACCTTGAAGATCCCCCACTAAGTGAGAGGTGTGGAGGCCCAACCCTCATTTTAAGTAAAGTATGTATCGATGTCGTTGCCCAGGGTTTCCCTCAAGACCTCATTCTCTAGGAGTGTGTGTTGCATCTTCCACATGGGTAATGGTGAGGGGACCCTGCCACTCAACAAGACCATTTCAAGCAGATTGTGATCTGAGAAGGTTTTACCCACATAAGTTGCATTGGTGAATTTCCCCACCATGTATGCTGGGCAAAAGACACAATCCAAATGGGCATGGAGGCCATGAGGTGGTGAGAAGAAACAATAGTCTTGCAGACCCCTGTTATGAGCTCTCCATACATACATCATTGATCATAGTGTTAACTAGTTTAAAAAGTACTGGGCTTGCTTGGTAGAGTTAAGATTTGGTAAGGGTAGATGTGAATGGTCCAGGTTGATGTCTAGGACTAGAATAAAATCATCCCCTAGTAACCACTAAAGGGAGATGTGACCAATCCGACAGGACAGTGAATGCATGTTGGAAAAAAAATTCTTGCTCAGTTGGCACATATACACTGCCCAGAACTATCATCCCACCGTCTAGTAGCATAAGGACATAGATTTTAGTGACCTGTGTCTCAAATGGGACCCCCCCTCAGCCAGACATCCACCCCAATGGCAAACCCAGAATATGTCATTGCAAATAGTTGTTCCCTCCATTTCATGTGCAGCTTCACGGAAGGAGAGGTGGGCCTCCTCCAAACATGCTATATTTGATTTCCGGCGTTGGACAGATGACATTTAATCGCCTGGTAGGTGGTCGCAACAGGGCTACTACATATATAGTAAAGGTGATGTATGGCATAGGAATACATTTGGTGCATCAAAGAACAATCCCCCAATACTGGGTCCAACAAGAAACAATTGTTTGGCCAAACCAAAATTGACAAACAAACCATGATAACCAAATAACACTCTTGAGGGTGGCCTTCCGGAGACCACGCAGAGACTTACATCACTGCCCTTGGGTGTCTGCCTCCCACGTGGTGTACCAAGCATCGAGCGGCAGACCCTGAGGTTGCGGCCAACACAGCGAGAAGCGTCATGTCTTCTTAGCAAGCATACGAGTGACGGACATGCTCCGACTACCTAGGAGATGCAGAGGTGAGGCTCCGATGGCTAGAAGATCTAGCAAAGGCCTTCCTGACCTGAAGCAGTCTGGGGTTAGTGGCCAGGGGTCACAGAGGTCTTGTTGATCTGGGCTGTGCATGCCAGCGTCTTGCATGGGCTGCTCCCACTGCCTCCATGAATTCCCTTGATCTTGATTAGGACTATTAGGGTAAACTAGATGGACTATGGTGTGAGCTGGGCCCTTCATATACATGGCAGCAGGTACCTGGGAGGCATCTGGGGGAAGTGCAAAACATGACGATGGGTGCCTTATTCATGGCACACAAGACCTGCTCAATAAACACCCAACTGGCTGGACACCTGGAGCTGCCCCGGCCACCTTCCCTGTCCAACAATAATCTGGAGGATTGTGTGGGAGTGTGCAGGCTCCCATGGCCAATGTGACCATGCTCTCCTGATACTCCCAACAGGGGTTCCCTTATGATCTCTCCTGTCCTGTCTGTGCTGCTTCCAAAACACAGAGCCCCTACGCTGTTGAGACGGCCAACAAACACTGAGAGGGGTCACTAGTTGACCAGTGCCTCATATATCCCTATGTGAACACTCATCAAGGATAAAATGGATCATTGAGCCATGCAGTACATGGCCTTCCCCTGGTGAGTACTGCACAACCTATAACACTGTACTGGACCTGGCCCCAGCCCGCTGAGACCGCTGTGGCCTGCTGCGGGGCTTGGACCTCACGTGCCTGAGGCTCTGTGTTTGACCTTGTCTGGGGATGACCAGACATAGCCAAGCCAAATCAGGGAGGCCCATCTAACCTGTCCTTGGGGTGACTTGATCCCTCTGCCTTAATTAAGGAGGATTCGCCCACAGCTTGTGACTGCTCTGCCTGCCCAGCTATATCCAAAATACTCTGGGGCATATTTATCATCTGTTTGCGCCGAATGTGCGTCAAAAAGATTTTGACGCATAATCGGCGCAAACTGTGCATCATATTTAAACTTTGACACCCAAAGCCCACGAACGCCAAAATTCCACCGTGTGCAATCAATCAATTTTCTGGATGTTGGAAACCGCCTTGCGTTAATGACATGCAAAGTAGGCGTTCCCGTCCAAAAAATGACTTAAACTCCTGCGCGCCTTATTTATGCTACCGTGCAAAAATGACGCAGGGCCGGGAGGCGGAGGCGGAAAGTGACGCACAGCCCGATTTGCATCACAAAATAATGCCAGGGTCAGGGCAGGCATTAAAATGGGGCAAACACACCTGTATCTAATGAAAACACACAGAAGCAACAGCATAGCTCCTAATGGAAGACATGGATGTGCTTTTCATCCAGCATGCACGCAGACGCAGAGCACAGGACCAACAACAGCAGCTTCCACAACACCAGCAGGGACCCCAAAGGCAAAGTAGAAGGCAGGAGAGGATATTCCGCACCAGGACAACCCTTCTGGGACTCCGCCAACAAGACATCATTCAGAGGTACAGGCTCAACTAGCAAGCCATTCAGCAGCTGCTGCGCAACATTGAGCCACAGTTGGCACCCAGCTTGCAGACACCCCGCACCATTCCACCAGAAACTAAGCTGCTAGCTGTACTCCACATGTTGCAAACCACTGGTGCCCTGGTTGCCAGGATCTCACAGCCATCATTCTCCGCCTTCCTACCCAAGGTACTGGATGCTATCATCTCCCTCACACCCGCCACATCAGCTTCCCCAACACACAGCAGAAGCAGCAGAAGACAAAACAGGGGTTTTACCAAATTAACGGCTTCCCACACGTCATTGGTGCCATTGACTGCACACATGTACGCATTGTGCCACCTGCTGCAACCAAACATCTACACCGCAACAGGAAGCACACACACTCCATCAATGTGCAGGCCATTGTCGATCACCGGGGTTTGATCACCAACATCGTGGCAAAGTATCCTGGAAGTGTACATGATTCATTCATCTTCCGCCACTGCACCATCAATCAACACTTCCAGGATGGACGATATGGAAATGGACTACTTGTTTGTAGGTACAGAAACCCAGTTATGTACACACTGCACAGCAACCCTCTAGGACACACAACACATACACCACAACATCGACACGTGGACAGGAAGACAATGAGGTAGTGACACCGCTAGGCATGTTTGATATCCTCACCCAATGGGATGCACACTTAGGGACAAATGACAGTTCAAAATAACAACAGATGCCACTCCAGAGCCACAAGGGGACAATTTAAAACAACACAATGACAAAGACATGGCACCAACTGGAAGTACAATTTGGAAGATTAATCTTTCAATATCACATCAATTACACTCAATCAAACACCCTTCCAAACAATACTTACTGTGTAAGGGGTGTGTAATGTGTTTTTGCTGCAGGTCAAACACCATGACACACATAGCATGATGATGACTACAATGAAGGTCACATGCAATCATTGAGGATATACCAATATCTCACATCACTCCTGCTGTCACATTGCCCACTACCAATAAGCAAGTGGACTGTGTGAAGAACACATCTTCATGGGACAATATTGAAAGTGCACATTCCTACACATACGCATTGTGACAAATTAACACACACAACAGATGTACAGGCATTCGGACCTTCTGAAACCAAAAATGACAACCTCACAACCAAGTTAGCCATCTGAACTAGAACATGTTCAGTAGTATAGGTACACGTTAAAACCTGAGTCGACTTGGCAAGGGCAGAGAAATAGGTCTGC
The DNA here is from genome assembly GCF_031143425.1 of Pleurodeles waltl. Lineage (NCBI taxonomy): Eukaryota > Metazoa > Chordata > Amphibia > Caudata > Salamandridae > Pleurodeles > Pleurodeles waltl. The sequence goes on from NC_090447.1 coordinate 650,058,325, forward strand.
AGTGAACTTGTCACACATGTGAAATTAGTGCATAGTCAATTGTTAACATGTGAGTGCTGAAAACGTACTGAGATGTGTTGCACATTGTCACCTTGCCAAATCAAAGGGTCTCACTGATGGTTAAAAAATTCTATTGCATATGTGAGATTGGATGGGATGTCCAGGGTATATAGATGCAACCGTGTTACCACCACTGTGGAATTGATTCTGTGTATGGAAGTATCATGTCACCGCCAGTTAAGACACCGGGACACCTATTTCACATGACACAATGCAAGGGAGTACACCCTGTACTGCAACTCTACAGAAATACTGCTGACCTCCGATCAACAGCCAAACAGCCATTTAGATAAGGAAACAACCCAATGCTGATGGTACATCCTAGAAGCCTAGGATTCCACACAATAACACAAACACCAATGAGTCACAGACAACACAAGAGAACAACTCCCATGAAAAGTGATAATCATGTTGCAATGTACATCAACATGTTCTCACTCATTTTCTCTTTCAGCTGATCAGGGGTATGGGATCCAGCCATGGATCATGACCCCATTTGCAAACCCAAGCACTGCAGCAGAACGTGCCTATAATGAGGCACATAGGAGGACACGCACCACAGCCGAGGGGACCTTTGGCTTCCTGAAGCCAAGATTCAGGTGCCTCAACATCACCGGAGGCAGCCGCCTATACTCACCAGAAATCGTGTGCAAAATAATTTTGACCTGTGCCATCATGCACAACATTTGTGTAAGACGGAACATTCCCCTATATGAACCCGACATGTAGGGGACCATCCAAACACAGCTGCAGGATTGCGTCGGAGACAACATATTGTCCAAAATTTATTTTAACTCTACTCATCCATCACCACTGTCTTACCATATGTCAATAAACACCTATACTATTCACTATATCATGGTCTGGATAATAATTTTTGCATAACATTATCTCTAGCTATCAGAAACAGAGTGTAGCCTCATGGAGCATTGCTGAAATACAGATTAGGACCCAGAAAATACCAAATCTATTTTGATGCGTATGAATGTGCAGCCACATTCACACACACTGTAAATTACATATATTCTGTACATTTCACATTTGAAGGGCAATAGCAGAGGACCACACCTATTTCACACATACATGTTGGCAACATGGTTCATTGCAGCATATGGCACACAACTAAGACACCATCAGTCAATAAGGGAAAAAAATGCCTCATACATGAGGCAGTGGATGTGCTATTGCATTTGTGACAAGAAGGTATGACCAGACCCTTGACAGCATTAAGTCTTACATCACCTATCTTTGCAAGGACTATTTGTGACAAGATTTCCATATAAGCAGCAAATAGATAGCACAAGTGCCCCAGGTATGACTAGCATTGCTCACATGATATCCCCTACACATGGCAGCCCATGTCCTAAGTCCAGCCACACCCATGTTCCCTGTCTCAGACCATCCTTCTTCAGAGGTCCCTGGAATGGGAATATGTGTCCCCAGATAATCCCTCCTCTACACACACACCCAGACTCACAATGTTAATCCAGTGTGCTTTCCTCTTTAGTATGGCATGCCATAGTCATTGTACTTCCGTCAGCATGGACGTCAGGTTAAATAATGCACTGGCTTGTAGTCTGTAGGACCTGTAATGACCTGTACATTGCTTCCCATGTGAAAGGTACTGTTGGCCCTTTGAACTTGAATCTCACCTACCGGTCTTGTGAGAGAGATTGATGTTGTACACACATGAGCACCTCCATGGAGACCAGCCATTTGAACATTGACTGCCCTTGCAGCTGCCTGGAACAGCATAGAAGCTGGAATTTAATCTATAACACTGTTATGCATTGCCGTAAAAATCAGCTGTGTAACACATCCCTTAGGTTAATGTGTTACGTTCGAACACACAGGAGAAACACAGTTGTCAGTTTCCACAGTTTTATTCCACCTTTGACCAGTCTCAGTCTGACCACTGTGTATTTACCTTGTCAAATGTTGGGATCCTGATTGACCCTGCATCCTGTTAGCCTGACTGGCTCCTGTCTTTGCGTTACCCTAAAGGTTACTTGTGGCTACATTTGTATCATAGTTGCTTTCCCAACCCTCACATTCCTCCTGGGGTATTGTGTCAGGTGGGTTTACAATGCATACTCAAATACATTGCATAGCATAATCAGTTTATTTATCGCACCATGGGGGGAACTTGTCTCCAAATAGCTGAATGATGGCCTATCCCTTGTCTGGGTTTCATGTATGCATGAGTGACACATGGTGACAGTGTACCATGGCGGAATGCATGGATTGGGTATGGTGCCTCCAGCACAACAAACAACGTCAGATAATGTGCATGAAATGTCTACACATGTTAGGACCCTGACAGTCCATACGCGGATTCACATTGCTCCCAACATGTTGATTGGGCTTGTGTGGTGAATAGCTATGAGATTAATCAGCACAGAGGCACTGATTTTCCAAGATGCAGTGGGAATTTTAGAGGCCATCCTGTGTACAAATGTTGTGAGGACACCTACCGGTATAGGAATCCTGAGACAGTACCTTTGTCAGCACACCAAGGTTGCCCTGTTGACAGTCTCATAACACGTCTGCAGTGACAGAGCTGGACCATCCCCATGTGTGTTCTCAATTCCTCATTGTCTTTCCTTCTGTTGATCTGCAAAGGATACTTTGTAGATACAGGAAATGGCTCCACAGACTCATGACTAGACCTGCACGTAACTTTGACACCATAGACCCCAATAATGATACAGGCTAAACGTTGGCCCACACACATGAACCAGGCACCTCTGCGCATTTTACCACTGGAAATATGTGAACAAGTGCTGCTTGGTCTGCTGGTCCTCCACTGCCACAGGAGAGGCATGGCTCAGTAATATGACTCCAACTGTGGCATAACATTACAATTGTGTATTATATTTGGGACTCGATGTCACAAACACAGTACCCACATAGCATTATCCCATACTGACTCAGGGTGGGTAAACAAACAAATGCCTAGGAAGTAGTATCCAACATTCCAGGACATGTGATGGCTAAGTTTTGGAACATTGCCATGAACAAACATCTACTATCTATCCTGTACATGCTTTGTCATTGGTGGTGCTTATGTTCCAAAAAACCTAGGAAGTGCACACAGCAGTTGTTGCTTCGTGTATAACTAACACATGTCCTCTCTCATTTCCACACTGACTAGCATCTGATGGTTGGACACATAGAATCCACATGAATACAAGCAGATTTGCAAAAATGCATCTTGTGATGGTCACACAGTGGGACCACAACAATAGTAGTAGCCAAATCACACACATTGACCCATCGGCATTGAGTTATTGTATTGAGTTGCGTCGCATTGCTATCCTCTCTTGATGCAAAACATGCCCAAACTGGGTAATACCTAATTGTATCCCACACGTTTGGCCATCTATTGCATCAGTGAAGAGTGAAAATCTGGTACAACAACTAGAGGATCATGGTCTGCAGTTGTATGATCTGTCACATGTGCCCATACACCGTAATGCCGAATGTGGGTGCAATCAGCCTAACTCTGTATTGTCACAACTGTCATGTACTATTACAAATGAGAAATGACCCAAACCCACTTAAAGGCAGAAATTTTGACACATGCGCATCAAAAAAAGACGCACATGCATCAAAAAAGGATGCATATGCGTCAAAATATGACGCACGTTGCCAGGAAACATCCATTGGCCCTGAGCGGTAATTCCCACACTGTACCCCCTGAAATTGGTTAAGTATGAAACATATTTCAAATTATGGATGCGGGGTTATTTCTAAGCATGTGCGTAAAAAAAGGGATGCACAGACTGTAAGCGTCATAATATTTTGATACATAACAATAAAAATGCACCACATTTGAGGCAGGAAGTGATGTAATAGGCTATGATGTTTACAGAATTGGTACAGTGGGTGTACTTTCACTTTCACTTTGCAGTCTGTGATATTTCCTGACTGTGTGGCTTTGTTTTGACTTGTCTCTCTGTGCATTTTGTGATTTTGTCTCCAGTGTGGTCTTTAAATTGTCTTTTTGTGTTTCATAACTGTCTGTGGTATCCTGCCTTAGTGTTTTTTGGGTAATTTGTAGTGCCAACATTTGTCTTTGTTGTGTTGGGAGTCTGTTGTGGGTAGTGGTAGTTTAGGTATAGTTGTGCTGTATTCTTAGTCATTTTGCATTTCCTTGTCCTACTTTCCCTCTATTCTCCTCTGTACCCCTTTATTCCCTTTTTTTGTGCAAGCATGTTGGGTAGGCCTCGTCTGGGCAGGATGGGAGAGGAGGAGCTGGGTGGGTTTATTTGGCTGGTGTGCCACTTCCTACCCTTAATGATAGAGGCAGGTGGTCGTGTGATACAAGGCTATCACACAGAGGCAAGGAGTCTCTGGTGGACAAAGGTGTTGTACCATCTCCAGAGAATCTACAACACACGGCACAATAACCACCAGCTGAAGCACCGCTGGGCTGACCTTGTTGCCAGGGAGCAAGACCTGCTGGACCACCTGGGAATTGTGATTGGTGGCCCTGTGGGTGAGTACAAATCAGAGTAATGTGCACGTTTAAATTCTCTGTAGTGATAGTAGCTGATTTGTTCATATGCTGCAAGCAATGTTTTCGAACATTTGGAATGCTAGTTAAACATACAGGGCCATAGTTCTACTTAGTTAGCACCGCAAATGCGACCTGTTTTGAAGCAAGAGCGGCGCAAACTCACAAAATACAATTGTATTTTGTAAGTTTGCGCCGCCTTTGTGTCAAAAAGCAGAACAAATGCGGTGCAAAATTTGTATAAATATGGGCCACAGTTGCCTGTGAGGTATACAATAGTTCCTACACATTACCGTCATTTGTTCACGCAACAGCTAGACTAACTTTCAAAACAGAACAGGAGCCTGTAAATTAGTGCTGGCTTCACGTCAATTGATGATGCCAATGTGGCTCTAACATATGTTTCATGTATGGTCTGTGAGTGTATGAGGAAACATATGATTAAAATCCAGATTTTTTCAATAAATAATGTGTCACTCAATTGTTTTCAGATACATGTCTGAACTGGATTCTGACACATACGTAACAAGTTATAGCTTACCTTAGGTAACATCTTAGACTGATATTGTGAGTTTGTAGTGCCACATTTAAATTAGGGATGGATGGCAAAAGGTATGCACACAGGTTCATATCTCTATGGTTGGTGCAACTTACCATAGGTGTGGAACATCAAATGAAGAAAATGGTACAAATTGAGGGCTAACAACTGTCCCTGGCCCTCTGTACATTGTACCTGTGTGTCTTAAATTAGTCTTAGTCACAATGTCTGGGTGATTGGTATTGCAGTCCTCACGGAAAGTGGCTTTGCATGTCTCTCATGGATACACATGATGAGAGGAAAACACACCATGAATTTGTCTGCTAACTAATGAAGGAGCATGTTTGCCACCACATGATAGTCAGGGCCACTGCATGTGTGCACATATGTGTGTCTCACTCATTGGAGTCCCTGGGTCTGTACATGTTTGCAGTGGTATGTAGGATGCAGTATCATCATGTCTGAGAGGCTTGACTTCCTGAGTTGATATTACACATAGTATTTGTATTTGGAAGTGTTGTACAGTGCGCAGACATTGAGCACATTTCTCCCTTCCATGCCTTACAGGTGGACCTGCACCCTACACTATCGGAAAGGTAGCTCGATTTGCGGACCCAGACATCTCCAGTAAGTGTTGATATTTCTGTTCTGTGTTGTGTTTGCTGATGATATGTGATTGACTCCTGTGTGTTGGACACATAGCAAGGTGTGATGAGCTGGTCAATGATCGGTTTTGTTCCTTGAGTGGATTATCATTGTTTTCCCCATCTTTGAGTTGGCCAATCATTAGCGTATTGTCATAATTTGGGATTGTAGGTCAGTCCTGTAGGCACGACAATGTGAATAGGGATGAGTTATGTGGATAAAATTTGAAATCAGAAAATGTAGCAGTGGACCATATTAGTGATTTAGTCAGCAAGTCAGATCCTGATTCTCCCAGAATAGGGATGCCAAAGTCTTAACCACAGACTTCTGCTTCCCTATTCACTAATGAACATGTTTGACTGTATATTTAACTTCCTAGCAGCATGTAGCTCCACATGTTGTGCTACGAGTATGAGGCACTTGAGTACAATGGCCTAGGTGTGCATGCAGCTCATGGCCAGAGGTGTGCTTGCATCTATCTGTTTGTTGTAAGCCATGGGTTACTGGTAGGAAATGATGTTGACAATGGTCTGCATTTCCAAAGATAAGTGTTGATGGGATTGTCCAAGGTTTGGATGTATCCTAGTTGGACTTCCTCCTTACCTGTGGTGTGCTGGCCAAACCCATGTACAGCTTTCCAAAGCTTCCTGGGTGTCCTTGTTGTTTGAAATTATTTGTTGCTTGTCCACCCCTCTCAGGCACAGGGGTAGGGTTGTGAATAGTGTACCTAGGACTGATGATCCAAGTTTAGTACACAGACATGTAAATCTGTAAATCACTTGTACAAACCTTGGAAACCCACTCATGATTAGCAACTGCATTCTATACTGGCAATTCCATTTACAACTCGCAGATCTTGTGGCCCTAGATTGTCATCAAGAACATAGTAATTTGTTGGCCTGTCAGTGGTGGAGGAATTGCAGCAAAAATGTTACCTGACAAATGCCTGAACAATGATGCCAAAGCCATTCCAGTTGTTACCCATCTTTTAGGGTTTTGATGTGCTGTTTGATGATAGAACATGTGTAACCTGGCTTGGCATGTACTGCGTCAGGGACAATCAGTGATCTGTATGATGATATGGGCTGTTTCAGGTACATTAGATGTATTGTCTGATTTACTTCTTGAGCCATTTCACACAATGAAGTACCTAATCTTTGGTTTTCTATTTGTCTTAACAGCTGCCAATATGACTCCCATCCAGATTCGAGAATTTCAGCGCAGGGCAATGCATTACCGCCACATTCTGGATGTGGAGTCTGGGTTCCGCAACATGGCAAGGCGTTATCGCCATGAAAGAGCCTCCGGAGTGTGGAGGGCATTTGCTCAAGGGGGCCCTTCGGTGTCCACCACAGCCATCACCACCACCAGCACCACCAATACCACCCAGGTGGCACCAACATTAGCAGGGACCTTTGCTGGACCATCATCATCCACAGCTCCAGGACCTGTCACAGCACCACCTGCACCTCCTCCTACAGACATGGCACCGACAAGGGCCCATACTTCCTCCACTGGCACACAGACCACCCCTGCTGCAGTCATAGACCCTGCAGCTTTTCACCAGATGCAACGGAACTTGGACCGTGTGTTGCATAAAATGACCAGACTGCAGCAGGAGGTGGCACAAGTGAATCGGAGGGTGCGTGCCATCAAAAAGACCCGGCGGAGGGCCAACTTGTAGTCTTATACTCAGCCATGATTTCCTCCCCTCCCTCCTCTTTCCTGGTTCTTTAATTTAGTGGGTTTAGGGGGCTTAGTGTTAGGTTAGTATAGGCTGTTAGTTTAGTTAGTAGTAGTGGGTGGGGGGGGTGTGTATCATACTTTTTACAACTGTTTTTTATTATGTGTGTGGGTGGGTGGCTGGGGGACGATGTTGTTGTGTAAGTGCTATTTATTTAAAAGTGCTGTAGTGCTATATGTACATTGTCCATGATTGTGAGTCCATTAGTGTGACATCTTCCATTGTGATCCTACACAAGTGCAAAAGGAAATGTCATTGGACATGCTGGGGTGAAGTGTCAGACAGTGGAGAGGGACAGGATGTGCCAATGAGGTAGTGAGAGATAATTGCAGGGCAGGGTGACAAGATAAACAGTGGGTTGAAGAACAGTGCTTGAGTACAGTTGTTGCAAGACTGGAATGTTACAAAGCACAGGACCTTGGTAATAGGTGGCCATATGGCAGGGACTAGTGCTACCGGGTACTCTTATGGATGAAGGCAATCTGTTCCAAGTCTTCATCTTCTGATGTGTGTGTAGTCTCCTCTGCCCTTGGTGGTAGTGGTTGTGAAGGTGCAACACACACCTCAGTGTTCGAAGACGTGGAGTCAGACATCCCGGTAGCTGCCAACTGTGGGGCTCTTAAGGGCAGTACTGCAGCAAGGAGGAGCTGCTGGTTCTTAAGAATAGCAGCCACATCACGGTGGTAGGCAGCCAGGTTGGCCTTGAGGGGTTCAATATTGTATTTGTGCACTCGTTGACAGGATTGTTGTTGTAGGTGTTGGGTCAACTCTATTACAGCTGTGCTGATTTCCTTCAAACTTTTTTCAAGTTCCTGCAAGATTGTTGTTCGCCCTTGCATAGCTGCTGCCCGTTCTTCAGTTGACATCATGCACAAACGTACCCCCTGTAGGCTGGCTGACATATTTTGCATCCCCACCTGCACCTCCTTGGCCAGCTCCCTCTGTACTCCAACTACAGTTCGCTCAAAACTGGTGCCTGGGTCGTCAGAGTCCTCAGCTGTGTTGGAGCTGGCAGGTCGTACAATTGGGGTGGTGGGTGGTTCCTCTGTGATGGCTGCTAGTTCTGTGCTCCTCCTTGTGACTGAAGGTGGGCTCTGGAGGGTTCCAAAGACATCTTGGAGAGTCTGCTGTCTGATGTTTGTCAGTTCGTCATCCATGTCATCAGGGTAGTCCTGGACAGACATTTCCGCAGGAGAGCCATCGTCTTCTGCAATGAGATATGTTACAATTAGTGTGTCTGTGTTGTGGTATTTGTAATGTGACATGCCTGCCTTCTGATTATTTTCACATTGTGATCTTGGTTCCTGTTCATTGTTCCTGTCTTTCATATTAGCATTCTCCCAGGCCTATGCCCCACCTGCATGTCACATGTATTGTGGTCAGTTTGTGGACTTGTCAGCATCACATACTCTAGGTGTTGGATCAGGCCAAATTGTGAATTGCCACCTTCTTGTCCTACTCAACCCTCCGTCCACTTCCATTCTCATGGTGAGGCCTTTCACTGGCTGTGGGTGTTCTGCGCCAACAGACAGGGTGAACGTCGAACACCTATGCAAGGACTTATGGGTGGTGGGTAGGGGCTCACGACAAGGCTGTCAGGTTTCACCTCTACTTTTTGTGATAACACTTGAACCACTGGCAAGTTTAGGCTTGAGGTATCAGAGTGGGAGATGTGACCCACTTGGGGTTCCTCTACGCTGACGACACTCTCTTCTATCCTGCTTCTCCATGTGAGTTCTTACCATTGCTCTTAAGGTATTTGGATGCTTTCAGGAACCTTACTGGTCTTCGGATTGCAAATCCCTAGTGTTTTGACTGGAGATGATGGCTGCAGCAGACCCTGCTGTTTTGCCATCACTACCATTGCGATGGGAAGCAAAACAGTTTTGGTACCTGGGGAGCATGGTGGCATGCGCAGAATGACTGAGGAAACAATGTAACATAGACAGAGTTACGGAGGGCCTGAGCTCCTCAGCACAATTCTGTAACACCCTGCTAGTGTCCCTAATGAGACAAGTAGCAGTGGCAAAAAATGGTCTTTTACCAAGGTGCACCTTCACTTTAAAACACTTGTTTAACATGCTTCCTCAATTACCATTTGACATCTGAACTCCCTACTCACAACACTTATATGGGCAGGAGGCAGGAGTAGGGTTGCCCGTGATTTCCTGTACCTGTCTACAGCTGAGAGTAGACTTGTGGCTCTGAACATGGAATTGGTTTATTTGGCTCCCTAGCTGCATCATGTGGACCACTTGCTATAGAAGGAAGAAAACCGGGAGCAAGCCCTTTTGGCAGATGAGGCATGTATCACCTCATTGCTACAGTTTTTGCAGTCTGCCGGGCGGGACCAGGATCCGGTCTCATACCTCATTAAACATACAGCATACTTATGGGAGCAAACAGTGAGGGTGGCACTGGGGTGGGTTCCCTTCGCATATGAGTCCACCAGCCTTCTGTAACTTTTGGGGACAGTGGATATCACAGCATAGCAGGTGGGATGGGCAGCTGCAAGCCCCTGATGACCTATACCCTAATGAGGAGTTCATATCTTTTGAGGCAGCACACAAGGCTTTTGATGTAGGGAATAGCTAGTTCCTAGCACACGTCAGTATATCTACCATAGTCCAAGAGCTGTGACCAACATATTCACCAGTCCCATCTTCTTTGCTTGGCACTGTTGGAGTTGGGGGGAGCTTGACACCTAGTTTCACACCTGTACAAAGCTATTCTTACTGTCAACCTCAGGATCCCCTTTGCAGCCAAGGCAGTGAGGGAGGATGACCGGAGAACACCACTTGAAGACTAGCGCCACAGTGCATATATTACTTCAGTATTATAGACACCACTAAGATGAGTGGATGCCATTGACGCACAGAACAAGCGGCTTTGTTTGGTCACCTGGCATGGCACTGTCCGTCGATCAGCGCATTGTGGGACACTTGAACAGCACCTGGCGGCAGTCCGTGATACACTCATAGAATGAGACCTGGCTGTTTGCCTATTGGGTGATATAACGAAGCGCAAAGTCAGGAAAATGGAATTTAAATTTGCACATTTGCTCCTACTTTTAGCAAAATGTAGGATTGCACTCATGTGGATGGGTCAGATGGGTCCCAGCGTAAATGGCTGAGTGAGATACGTGAGTGAGTAGGCGGTGGCTGAGGAAGTTTGCCTTCGGAAATGTAAGCAAGATGAGAGTGGCAGAAGATCTGCAGATCTGGGAGGCATTACTACCATGTTTGAGGGTGGAGAGGGAAGTACTTGAGATGAGTCATCTGGTTGTGAGGGATTAGTATTTACTGTCCTGGGAACTATGCCACCTATGGCACCAGGAGGGAAGAGATATGGGATACATTTACAAGTGATTTAGAATGTAACGGTCTGAGAACTGTGATAAATTATTTATACTACATGTCATTTGGATGAGGATGGCTGTAACCTATCCAAATGGTTTATTGTATTGCTATTGTTTGTGGTAAATAGTGAATAAAAGAATATGCTGCAGGGAAAGCTTCTAGAAAGCCCTGGAAAGAGACCACACCCTGACACACTCTGAAAGCCTGCAGCAGTACATTGCAAATGAACAGTATTTATATGCACCTTGAACATAAGTCTTCAGGATTAAACTCTGCAATGCAAAAGGTTAAACAACAGCATATCAGCACAATGCATAAATTACGTTATCTTGAGAGTGCTGGTTTTTTTCATTCTAATCGCCCATAGAGCGCGCACTGCCCTGATGTTCAATGACATCAATAAGGATGCAATGGAAGCTGTAAGTTCGCTGGAAATGGCACACATATTAGAGTCAATCTTCACAAATGTTTGGAGCCTGTTGATATTTACCAGGGTAAAAATGTATGGTAAATTTCAATACATTCAGAGTTTGGTCCGGAAAGCACCACATGATGCATGTTATTCCCCATTTTCTGAATTTGAGGTATTTGCCATTCCCAGAAAATAATGCAACCCAATGTATCAATCAATCAATAGTTTATTCGGTCCAGATTTGGACCATTTGAGAAGTTAAAAGTGATCATACGTACAAAAAGATAAAAGCCATAAACCATCGCATAATAAAAAAGACATTGGCAATTAATACAAAAAAAAGAAAAAGTTCATAAAACTACATAAAAAGTTTCATAGATAATTAAGACAAGACTCTCAAAATAGTCTCTGAATCTTACCCTATGCAAGACGCTAAATGCTAAACTAATACTAATAAATTGGTAAAAGCATAAAAACCATTCTAAAACGGGTTTATACATAAAATAAGACATGTAATAGCTCCTGTTAGCAAAAGCTAGAGGTCAACCAGTGAAGTAAAATGCCATGAGTTAATCAGTTCTATTGAATAAGTTGATCAACTAAATTGCATCTTGCGATTTATAAAATTATATATGCTGAGGAGCTATAAGTCACTTCAATTGGGGTAGCCCGCTAGACAGCATGCTCGGGGCTACAGTCTTATATCCTCGATAGGTCGCACTAATCGTTTTATTTAAAATCCCAGACTAATATAACAGGGTGCTAGTTCGCTAACTTCTAGACTGTTCTTCGACCGGTGGATTAAGATCTGTAGTGATCCTACTGCGGATTTTCCATGCTGCTGCCAAATATTTAGAAACAGAACTCACTATCAGCATGGAAGTGTCATATTTGCATATTCTATATACACTGTTACGGTTTTGTGTTGGCAGTGTTTTGCACAGAGGGATTATCCACTTCCCGCGAGGGCATTTGTACAGAGGACAGAAAAATATGACATGCTCAGAAGTTTCCTTGCATAGATGGCAGTTTATGCATTTGTCAGATAAAGAACTATTGGTCGACCAGCAAGCCGTGAAGCTGTTGACTGCCAATGTTCCATATCGGAACTGAAGTAATAAGGAGCGAGCATGGGCTGGGATAGGGAGATCCAGGAAGCTTTCAGGCAGAGGTTCGTGCTTAACCAGCAGAAACTCTGCTGTCAACCGACCTAACCCAATTGAGCCGAGAGATTCCTCATGGATCTTTTCCCAATAGCGGTCTTTGATCAGGCGTTTAGCGTTACCAGGAATCATCTTGGGATTCTCCCAATAATGGGATAAATTCAGTTTAACCCAAGCCACTTTCATCTCCCTAAGCCACCGTACTTTTTCCCATCCATAGCAAGGTGGCAATAGTTCTTTAACTGCTGACCTGAAGGGTTCGAGTTCATCTGTTTTCCATAATCTGACCCAGTACAGAAGTGGTCTTAAGTATGCTGTATCCTTAATACTATTTAGACCCAGGTCCAGTCTTAGGGGGAGCATCGGGGTGCCCTTCCCTAGTCTGGATATGTGTCTAAGGAAATTATTTTCTTTGATTTGAAGAGTGTCCATTTGTCTGTGGGATCCCCAAAATTCCGCTCCATATAGGGCCGCGGCACGGATTTGGGCTTTGTAGATTTCAGAGATGAGGGTCAGAGGGGGACTTGTTGCAGTGCTAGCCTTACGTCCTATCACTCCACATCTTTGACTGATTGTTAATGCCCCTTTCCTTATAGCTGCATCCCAGCTGCCCTTATCAGATAGTCTGATACCCAAATAATCGTATTCCATTACCCTCTCCAGATGAATTGAATCCATCTTGATATTTACTCTAAGCTTCTTGTTCGGGGCACTGTATATCATGAGTTTAGTTTTCTTAAGATTTATGTCTAACCCATAATCTCTGCAGAATACACCGAACTGGTTAACCAGATTCTGGATTCCCATGGATGATTTAGACGGAAGGATAGTGTCATCTGCATAAAGTAGGCATGGAACTTTGGTCCCGGCCAGCTTTGGGGAATCATTAGTGCAATTTGCTAAATACTTAATACAATTATTTATGTATAGAAGAAAAAGGGTAGGGGCCGAAACACACCCCTGTCTGACTCCCCTCTCAATAGCCACTGCTTCTGTTAGATCACCATTCTTGCCGCTCCTGATTTGAGCATAAGTATTCTCGTGTAGTCGGGTGATAAGTTTCAAGAGGCCATGTGGGACACCCATATTGGCTAGTGTCAGCCATAGCTGGTTTCTGGGTACCAAATCAAACGCGGCTCTAAGGTCAATAAAAACGACAAAAAGGTTACCTCCTCTTACTTCCACAGTCTTCCATTTTATTGTTAAAAATCTTAGCACCTGATCTATGGTACTAACTGCTGGCCTAAACCCTGCTTGCAAATCAGAAATGGCATTGGTTTCCAGAATCCATTCTTCTAAACAAGACAAAATTTGCTTTGCAAAAAGTTTTTGGAAGTTGTCAAGTAAGGAGATTGGGCGGTAGTTAGCAGGGTTAGAGGGGTTACCTTTCTTAAAGATGGGAACTATCTCTGCTCTCATCCAGGAGCTCGGGACAGGTGCTCCTGCAGTTCTCGCATTGGAAATGAGGTTCAGATATGGGGCCCATATATCTGGGTTTGTCTTGTATAAATCGCCTGGTATTTTATCAAGGCCGGGGGCCTTTCCCCATTTCAGTGAAGCGATCGCAGCCTTAGTTTCTGCCAGGGTAAATTCAATTTTGGGGGTCTCAGCAATCATGGTATGGGTCAATTCCCTGAAAGTAACACCAAGGATCCCAGAATATAATCGGGAAAAGTGATCTGTCCACTCTACAGGGAGTATTGAGGCACCAGGCGAACAATTAGGTTCTTCGCTGGCATTAGCCACCAATTTCCAAAATTTCGAGGTGTCATTTATTTTAGCAGACTCCAGGAGGGAAACCCATCTAGATTCGTCCCATGTCCTACGGGCTCTACTTTGTTCCTGTCTATAATCTTTCCTGGCTTCCCTTATATGGTCTGACTGGCCTCCTCTTAAAGCTCTCAGGAGTTTGTGCTGTGCTTCCCTACATGCGGCGTTGAACCACCTTGCGTTGCACTTCTTTTGAACTTCTTTTGCAGACTCTTTAGTAAAAAGATTTTTTAGAGAATTAAAAAATTGTGTGTGGGCTGCTATAAGCACACCACTATCTTCTAAAGGCAACCCAATGTATTAGAGGTTACTGGGTGTAGTAACGGGATACCCCTCATTGTCCCACTTCTAGTCATGGCAAAGTCTACATACAATCTAAGAATTTAATTCCACTTTGATTCTTCAAAAGCATCCTCTTCCTGGACGTCACCAGGATGGAAAGGAATTATAAAATGACTACTTGGGTATTTTACACAACCACAGGGCCAATCTAAATTGGGATTTGGTAGGAAGCAGGGTACCCACTCCATCTCACCTATCATTGAGGTCTATTGAGTGCAAGCACAATCTGCTGACCTATGGAGTATTCCTAATCTGAACAAATTCAGAGTGGCATAAAATAGTTCATATAGTTGTTAGAAAATTACCCAAGCACTCTTTGGGAGCTCTTCTTTTTAGAATTAAGAATTAAGAATATAGAATTTATTACAAACCTAAGACCTGTACAATTTGGGTCCATCTCGAGTCAAATAATGCACTAGGCCCCTACAAAGTTGCTAAGTGTGTATAGTTTGACTTGGTTTTAACTGTGCACGTCATACTCTTGAACAACCGACCACCCCACATTGTATGTCTGTTTCTTAGTTAAAACTTGGAATAGGAGGTACTTACCGGACCCTAGAAATACCGCAATCCATGGTGACATTATTTGTCAACTCTGGAAACTTCCTCGAACCTTCGTGCTTGCTCATAATCAAGACCCAAGAGGGAAAGGATTGGAGTTTCAACTTCTATTTTACTTGCACTTTCTAGTGTGTTCGGTCTTTAAAAAAACACACAATCTGTTAGAAATGGGGTCTTTCGTTGGCAGTCAGGTTACCCCCTGTCCAAGCAAGGACCTTCACTCTAGTCAGGGTAAGTCACACACAATCAAAATTATCCTGTGCCCACCCTCTGGTAGCTTGGCACTGAGCAGTCAGGCTTAACTTAGAAGGCAATGTGTAAAGTATTTGTGCAATAAGTCATACAATAACACAATATAGCACCACAAAAATACACCACACAGTGTTTAGAAAAATATATAATATTTATCTGAATATTTGCAGGTCAAAACAATAAAAGATGCAATAAGAAATTGTAGAGATATCACTGGAAAGTGATATAAAGGGGGTCATTCCGACCCCGGGGGTCAAGGACCGCCAGGGCCGGGGATGCGGGAGCACCGCCAACAGGCTGGCGGTGCCCCGCAGGGCATTCTGACCGCGGCGGTTTGGCCGCGGTCAGACCAGGAAAACCGGCGGTCTCAGGCCGGTTTTCCGCTGCCCTGGGAATCCCCCATGGCGGCGCAGCTTGCTGCGCCGCCATGGGGGATTCCGACCCCCTCACCGCCATCCTGTTCCTGGCGGTTCCGACCGCCAGGAACAGGATGGCGGTGTGGGGTGTCGTGGGGCCCCTGGGGGCCCCTGCAGTGCCCATGCCAATGGCATGGGCACTGCAGGGGCCCCCGTAAGAGGGCCCCACTTTGAATTCCAGTGTCTGCTCAGCAGACACTGGAATTCGCGACGGGTGCAACTGCACCCGTCGCACCTTCCCACTCCGCCGGCTCCATTCGGAGCCGGCTTCCTCGTGGGAAGGGGTTTCCCGCTGGGTTGGCGGGCGGCCTTCTGGCGGTCGCCCGCCAGCCCAGCGGGAAAGCCAGAATGGCCTCCGCGGTCTTTCGACCGCAGAGCGGCCATATGGCGGTTCCCTCCAGGCGGGCGGCTCCCGCCGCCCGCCGGGGTCTGAATGACCCCCAAAGTGTCTTAAGTCTTTAAAAAGCAAACAAAGTCTCTTTCAAGCACAAAGTATCTGGTTGGAGTGCTAAATGTCCGCAAAGGGCCGCAGAGGAGGAGGTGCGTGAAAAATGGTGTGGTCGTCGGTTTCGCCCCTTCACACACAGACTTGCGTCATTATTTTCAAGCGGGGAAGACTTTGCATCGATTTCCAGCGTGCGGACGGATCTCCTCTTTGGGTCGTGGGGTTTTCAGACGCCCTGGGGTCTGTGAGTGGAATCCTCGGCTTGTTGACCGTCTGCGCGTCGTTCTGGTGGGCGATGCGTGGAATTTTTTCCCTCACCGCAGGTGCTGCATTGATTTCCCCTCTGGAAGTCGGGCGGCATTGTCCAGGCGGGCCGTGCGTCAAAGTTCCGGTCGCACCGCTGGCGCCGCGTCGATCTTTTCCTCGCAGAGTCGAGCGGCGTTTTTCCGGTTCGGCGTACAATTCATTTTTCACTGCGGAACAAGCTGTGCGTAAAAATTTTCGCCGCACAAGGAGTCCAGTTGCAAGAGAGAAGTCTTTTTGGTCCTGAGACTTCAGGGAACAGGAGGCAAGCTCTCTCCAAGCCCTTGAAGAGCACTTCTGAAGCAAGGCAAGAGGTCAGCAACACAGCAGGGCAACAGCAAGGCGGCAGTCCTCTGTAGAAAGCAGTCAGGTGAGTCCTTTAGGCAGCCAGGCAGTTCTTCTTGTCAGGGTGCAGCTTCTGGTTCAGGTTTCTTCTCCAGGAAGTGTCTGAGGTGGTAGGGCAGAGGCCCTGTTTTATACCCAAATGTGCCTTTGAAGTGGGGGAGACTTCAAAGAGTGGCTTAGAAGTGCACCAGGTCCCCTTTCAGTTTAATCCAGTCTGCCAGGGTCCCAGTTGGGGGCGTGGCAGTCCTTTGTGTGAGAGCAGGCCCTCCACCCTCCCAGTCCAGGAAGACCCATTCAAAATGCAGATGTATGCAAGTGAGGCTGAGTACCCTGTGTTTGGGGTGTGTCTGAGTGAATGCACAAGGAGCTTTCAACTAAACCCAGCCAGACGTGGATTGTAAGGCACAGAAAGATTTAAGAGCAAAGAAATGCTCACTTTCTAAAAGTGGCATTTCTGAAATAGTAATATTAAATCCAACTTCACCAGTCAGCAGGATTTTGTATTACCATTCTGGCCATACTAAATTTGACCTTCCTACTCCTTTCAGATCAGCAGCTACCACTTCAATAACGTATGAGGGCAGCCCCAATGTTAGCCTATGAAGGGAGCAGGCCTCACAGTAGTGTAAAACGAAGTTAGGGGTTTTACACTACCAGGACATAAAACTACACAGGTACATGTCCTGCCTTTTACCCACACAGCACCCTGCTCTAGGGGTTACGTAGGGCACACCTTAGGGGTGACTTATATGTAGAAAAAGGGGAGTTTTAGGCTTGGCAAGTACTTTTAAATGCCAAGTCGAAGTGGCAGTGAAACTGCAAACACAGGCCTTGCAATGGCAGGCCTGAGACAAGGTTAAGGGGCTACTTAAGTAGGTGGCACAACCAGTGCTGCAGGCCCCCTACTAGCATTTAATCTACAGGCCCTAGGCACATACAGTGTACATTACTAGGGACTTATAAGTAAATTAAATAGTCCAATTGGGTATGATCCAATGTTACCATGTTTAAAGGGATAAGAGCATATGCACTTTAGCACTGGTTAGCAGTGGTAAAGTGCGCGGAGTTTAAAAGCCAGCAAAAACAGTGTCCAAAAAGTGGAGGGAGGCAAGAAAAAAGTTAGGGGTGACCACCCTTAGGCTGTCAGGTCTATCACAATCTATTTTTATACCAGTGTTATTGAATGATTGCTCTGCTCACTCTTTTGACACATTTATCAGTGTCCAGAATGCTTCCTATTGGGTTTGTAGGACTTTGTTAGACCGTGGTAGGGCCAGAGGACAGTTGGGGAGGGCAGACCTTTCCTTGCATCTTGAAAATCAAAGTGTTGAAGGCCTTAGTCTCCAATCACATATAAGCATTTTTGTCTCTAGAACATTTTAAACCTTCTTTAACATAAATGAATGGAGATTTCATAGCCAACCATAGGACACATTATTGTCAAAAATATTGCATTTCATTTTTATAAGTAGCGTTTTGACACCTTGCCATAGAAATTGTGACTCCTTCCTTTTAATTAATTTATAGAGGTCAATTGAGAGAGATGCGTGATACTCAGCATATAACTAATGTATGTTATTAGAAAAATAGCAGGTAAACTAATGCTGTCATCTCCATCACCCATAGTCTTTTTATTGTACTAATCACTGTTTGCAAGATCTCAACACTATGGGGGTCATTCTGACCCCCGCGGGCGGCGGGCGCCGCCCGCCTGGAGGGAGCCGCCATATGGCCGCTCCGCGGTCGAAAGACCGCGGAGGCCATTATGGCTTTCCCGCTGGTCTGGCGGACGACCGCCAGAAGGCCGCCTGCCAGCCCAGCGGGAAACCCCTCCCCACGAGGAAGCCGGCTCCGAATGGAGCCGGCGGAGTGGGTATGTGCGACGGGTGCAGTGGCACCCGTCGCGTATTTCAGTGTCTGCAAAGCAGACACTGAAATACAAAGTGGGGCCCTCTTACGGGGGCCCCTGCAGTGCCCATGCCATTGGCATGGGCACTGCAGGGGCCGCCAGGGGCCCCACAACACCCCATACCGCCATCCTGTTCCAGGCGGGCGACCCGCCAGGAACAGGAAGGCGGTATGGGGTGTCAGAATCCTCATGGCGGCGCAGCAAGCTGCGCCGCCATGGAGGATTCTGCAGGACAGCGGAAAACCGGCGGGAGACCGCCGGTTTTCCTGTTCTGACCGCGGCTGAACCGCCGCGGTCAGAATGTCCTGAGGAGCACCGCCAGCCTGTTGGCGGTGCTCCCGCATCCCCGGCAATGACCCCCAATATTTGTACACCGTACGACCCAGAGAAACAGTAAGTGACCTTGATTCTCTACAGAAATACAAGCACAGCTCATATGTGAATATATCATTTACAAATGAGGGTGTATTAAACATAACACCACACTTAAACACAAAAATGCTTACTACTACAGGAGGATGCGTGCATATGGTGCTTTTGAACTGATGCGAAGGGAGTGGGGGGAATTTATAGCGATGTGGAGGAAATCCTCAATTTTTGCATGTTCCACCCTGATGTTTTGCTAGTATTAGGGTGTGGTGCGCCGTGACACTGATATATAGGGCCAGATGTAGCAAACTGCAATTGGCAATGCACAAAAAGCCTTTTGCGATTCAGTAACCTGGTTACCGAATCGCAAAATGGGTTTGCGAGTCGCAATTAGGAAGGGGTGTCCCCTGGGTACTAACCCATTCGCAAAAGGGAAGGGGTCCCCACGGGACCCCTTCCCCTTTGTGAATAGCATTAAAAACATTTTTCCAGAGCAGGCAGTGGTCCTATAGACCACCATGAACACCATGGCCTCCATCCACTCTGGCACCCCCTCGGACCCCTGCCCGTACTAGATTTTCAACAGAGCCAGCAACATCATCGCACCCCACCTCTGCGCAATCATCAACAGCTCCTTCGAGACAGCCACCTTCCCGGAGAGATGGAAACACGCCAACGTCAACGCCCCGTTGAAAAAACCCAAAGCAGATCCAGATAACCCCATTAACTACTGACCCATCTCCCTCCTCTCATTCCCAGCAAAGGTCATCGAAAAAATCGTGAACAGCCAACTTTCCCGCTACCTGGAAGACAGCAAAGTGCTCGATGCCTCCCAATCCGGTTTTCGCAAAAACCACAGCACGGAGACCGCACTCA
Organism: Pleurodeles waltl; assembly: GCF_031143425.1. Classification (NCBI taxonomy): domain Eukaryota; kingdom Metazoa; phylum Chordata; class Amphibia; order Caudata; family Salamandridae; genus Pleurodeles; species Pleurodeles waltl. The sequence continues at coordinate 650,078,353 of NC_090447.1, forward strand.
TCGCTGCCACAGATGACATCAGGTCCATGCTCGACAAAGGCGAAACCGCAGCTCTCATTCTCTTGGACCTTTACGCAGCTTTCGGCACCGTCTGTCACCACACCCTTCCTACACGTCTCCACAACACCGGGATCCATGGCAAGGCCCTCGACTGGATCTCCTCTTTCCTCTCTCGCAGAACCCAGAGCGACCGCCTTCCGCCCTACCTGTCCGAATTCACAGAAACCGTCTGTGGCGTCCCTCAAGGATCCTCCCTCAGCCCAACACTTTTCAACATTTACATGGCTCCCGTCGCCAACATCACAAAATCCCACAACATCAACATAGTATCCCACGCAGACGACACCCAGCTGATCATCTCCCTCACGAAAGACCCCACTACAGCAAGAAACAACCTACACAAGGGAATTCACGCTCTCGCCGACTGGATAGAATCAAGCTGCCTCAAGCTAAACACAGACAAAACAGAGGTTCTCATCCTCGGCAACAACCTCTACACCTGGAACGACTCCTGATGGCCTACATCCCTCGGAGCTGCCCCCACCCCCATGACCCAAGTATGGAACCTGGGCATCATCCTGGACTCAGCACTCAGCATGACTCAGCAGGTCAATGCAGTCTCCTCTTCCTGCTACAACACCCTACGCAGGGATAGATTCCCGTCGTAACCAGAAAAACCACGCCCTAGTCAGCAGCCGACTGCACGTCGGCAACGCACTCTACGCAGGAACCTCAGCCAAACTACAAAAGAAAATGCTATGCATCCAAAACGCCTCCACCCGACTTATCCTTGATGTCTCATGCCGCAACCACATCTCAGTCCATCTCTGAGAACTACACTGGCTACCCGTATCGAAGAGGATCACCTTCAAACTACTCACCCACGCACCTAAAGCCCTCCACAACACAGGTGCGGCCTATCTCAACGACAGACTCACCTTCCATACCCCAGCCGGCCAGCTCCACTCCGTCAGCCTCGCCTTTGCCTCCGTCCCCCGTATTCACTGCTCCACCACCGGAGGAAGATCCTTCTCTTACCTCACCGCCAAGAGCTGGAACTCCCTACCGCTCCAACTATGCCAGACCCAAGACCTCCTAGCCTTCAGAAAACGCCTCAAGAGATGGCTTTTCGACAACTAACTCCCCCCCGCCCCCAGCGCCTTGAGACCCTAACTGGTGAGTAGCACGCTGTATAAATTGTTTGATTGATTGATTGATTGAAACAAAAACGTTTCATTTTTTAGTTTTGTAATGCATCTCGATTTCCTTTAAGGAAAACGGGCTGCACTACAAAAAAAAAAATACTGCTTTATTTAAAAGCAGTCACAGACATGGTGGTCTGCTGTCTCCAGCAGGCCACCATCCCTGTGAGTGCTGCGAGTCTCAAGGGGGTCGCAAATTGCAACCCACCTCATTAATATTAATGAGGTGGGTCTTTGCGACCCCCTTGCGAGTCGCAGATGGTGTCAGGGACACCATCCTACATTCCAATTTGCGACTCGCAAATTGCGAGTCACTCTGACTCGCAATTTGCAAGTCGTAAATTGGAATCTACCTACATCCGGCCCGAAGTGCCAACAAATGTGTTCTCAGACCCTAAAATGGAATTGGTAAAATTGGTTTCACTCACCTTGTCTATTTAACTTTCTTGTAAGGACATAGTAACTATGTCAGAAAATGCACCAGTGGCAGAGAAGTTAAATGTCATATTTGAGATGGAGTGTGCATTAACACCACCACATGTGTGACAAAAATATATGGCTACCAGGAGCACCACTTCCTCTTTGTGGCTTCTATTTGAAAGCATTGCAAAGTCACACGGAGAGGAAAATCCTTTGACCTGTAATCTACTTCTGTACATTAATGTCACCCTTTGAAGTGTGCTTTGTAAGACTACAGGGTATTTAATATATAAAAACGTCTCACACTGCGAATTTGCCAAGTATTCCCTCACAGTGAATGACTGTTTAAAAGCTATTTCTTGGTGAAGCTGCATTTCCCGTCAATGGGCCTAGGTGGGAATACATTCTTAGTTTTGAATATCCGCCTCAGAAAGTGCTGGGAAGATTGTTAAACGATATTTCCCATTAGTGTTCAAATAGTGAAGTCATATTTTTGAGACCTTTAGTGGAAACAAAACCTTATAAAATTATCTTTGTGTTTCCTGAACCAGAAGTGGCTTAAAACCAGTTCTGCAAATCATCAAGCCTGTAAAGGACTATGGGGGTCATTCCGACCCTGGCGGTCCAAGACCACCAGGGCCGGGGAACACGGAAGCACCGCCAACAGGCTGGCGGTGCTTCCCAGCCCATTCTGACCGCGGCGGTAAAGCCACGGTCAGAAAAGGGAATCCGGCGGTTTCCCGCCGGATTTTCCCTGCATGGGCTGAATCTCCATGGCGGCGCTGCATGGAGATTCCGACCCCCTTCCCGCCATCCTGTTTCTGGCAGTTTTTACCGCCAGGAACAGGATGGCGGGAACGGGTGTCGTGGGGCCCCTGGGGGCCCCTGCACGGCCCATGCCTCTGGCATGGGCAGTGCAGGGGCCCCCTAACAGGGCCCCAGCATGATTTTCACTGTCTGCTTAGCAGACAGTGAAAATCGCGACGGGTGCAACTGCACCCGTCGCACCCCTGCAACACCGCCGGCTCCATTCGGAGCCGGCTTCTATGTTGCAGGGCCTTTCCCGCTGGGCTGGCGGGCACTCCTTTGGCGGGCGCCTGCCGGCCCGGTGGGAAAGCCAGAATGGCCTCCGCGGTCTTTTGACCGCGGAGCGGCCAAATAGCGGTGACCGCATGGCGGGCGGCTACCGCCGCCCGCCGCGGTCAGAATGACCGCCTATATTTCTGGCTAGAGTTAAATACCCTGCCTGCCAGACAACAATGGCCTGGAGTCTGGAAATCAGAAGACAGAGAAATTGTCAACAATTGACCAGTTAGCAGGGATTGGCTATCAGGGCGGAGCTAAAATTAGGCCACAGAACAAAGGGGAGCCTTAACACTATCTCTTTTTACATGGAGATGCTGCTCCCTTTCATTTCCAAAACCCTTCTAAACCCTTTGCCCCCAACCCTAGTAGAGAGGAGAACATGTTCAGACCCTACTAGAGCAAAGGAGACCTCTTCTAACTTAGGGAGTTGTTTTGAAGAGATCAGAGACACTCTGGGCAGTAGAATGTTTTAGCCATTTTAAGTAGAGGACTTATAGGAATTTTTACTTTAAGGAAAAGATGAAGTGCTTCAAAAGGAGGTAGGCATGGAACATGAAATAAAACAGGATTGGTTAAGGAAAACTCACCAATCACTGGGTAGCAAACGGTGTGAAACTGGAAACTTATCACTGCTTACTCAGAAAATTACTGGACTTGAGAAGAACACTCCTTAATACACTCCTGAAGTAGAAAGCCCACTGGAAGAAAAGTCCTGAGTCCTGACTTCTGCTTGGGACCTAGGGATTGAACTTTCTCGCCAAGGGTCAGGTGGCTGACCTTCCTTTTACCTGTTCCAGGGGCACAAAGAACAGGACTCCTGACACCATCAAGGCCCAGCTGACCAGAGAGGACTGGACTATACAGAACTGATGTTGATAACCTGTCATGCCAGGTCTTCTTCATTTACTCAGAGGTGGAATACTCTTTGGTGAAAGAGATCAAGTCTGCAATACAATAAACAAATATGCTTAAATATCACATACGATGCAAATGATTATAGGGAGTTTAACACTAAGGGTGTCATTTGAAGCTCACTGAGGAATTTACACTAATTCAAACTATTCCAGCTGGTAGACTTTACCTCAGTTTAAAATATTCATGGGCACTAACATGGAATAATAGTGTTTGCATTTGTTTTCCAAGCTTAAATATGTGCCATTAGCATCAGTCTTTTGCTTGTGCTAAGGGACACGGATTTCTTATACTTAGATGTGGTATTGCTTCATTTCTTGATGTTGTAGTACCACTTTGCTTTAAATACAAAAACACAACGCACAAACATCTATTTTCTGGACATTTATCATGATTTATGATGCCTCTCCACCAGCTCTAAGTGAGTGTGTTACGGATACTGGTTAAGAATAAAAACAAAAGGATTGAGTTATAATTTTGCAGTCTGCTTACTCCGTTATAAACGGGACCGATATTCTGTAATAAGGTAGACAGTATATCTCTCACGTTTGTAATGGATGAAACCATCTGCCAACTCTACATCAGGCCTAACATCATTTCAAAAATGACTTGTGAGCCTTGTGAAGGAAGATCTGAGCTCTTAGTACTGATACACAGAAGAAGGGATTTCACTAAAAAATGACGTGATTAGCAGTCTATGCCACTACTAGTGTTTCTGATGTCCTTTTTAATGTGGTGCTTTGCTTTTGTGCAGTGCTGTTCCCCTACCAGAATGTAGCAATCTAAGATTCCCACCATTTACAATGATTACTCACCATACTGATAAGTGGATGCAGCACATCAAGTTCCCCCTAGGTGCAGTGCTTCTCCATGCAGCCCATATTGCTGTGGCCTAAGTTTGCCTGGTGATCCTTTGAGCCCCCTGGGAGTCCAGCAGGGGTACCTGTAATCAAGGGACCCTCCAAACTTCTAGGAGAGCCTAGTAGGCCAACATATCTAACTTCCATCCACAACTGTGGGATTCCTGGTAAACCACAAACACCTGGTTCCCATTATCCCCTGCAAGCATAATGATAGCAACCAACATCGTGCCCTGACATTGAAGGACAGTGTCTCTTCAACTTCCAGGAAGGTAGCAGGAGATGTAGAGAAGCATTATGGCATCTTGCAGGGCCATGTGGGAGGACTAGGCCAAAGTTGGGTTGAAAATTATGTGATATGCATTGCACTGGTATGCCACCAGTCATCCCATTACCATTTACAGATGATAGGCTTGCGTCATGTAATTCCAGGTCTGGTGGCTTAGTGGACTAATGCATCCACTGTAGGGGCCTGTGTTCTACCTCATGGTCACAGGTTTGAATCCTTGTGAGTCCACTCAGCCTTCTGAAGTCAATAGAATGAGTACCATTGAGTTGGGTAACAATAAACATCTGTCATTCAGTGCCAAGCTACACTTCTGGGTGAATATATGCTTTACAAATACACATGTGATGCTATACAAAGAAAAAAAGCCGCCGTGTGGAGTTCTCCAGTTCGTATTTACCACATGGAGTAGTGTTTCCTGACTGTGCTCAAGATATTAAGTGAAGGGGTAACAAGCCACCGAGAGTTAACACCCTTCTGCAATTCAGGCACTGTTTGTGCCTTCTAGACGTCCATGGGTGGAAATAGCTAAGGAAAAGTTGCTGTCAAAAGCTTAATATACTGAACGTTGCGCATGAAACACTCTGGAGATTGGCACGCACCTTTCCTCTGAGTTAGTGTTGTTGTTAGTAGCGGCTGGAGGGGCTGGGTGGCTCGCACGGGGGAGGGAGGGAGAGGGAATAAACATAAACATGTATTTAATTTAACAAAAAAATAAAACACATACCTTTCCTCGCCTCCTCACCGCTCCTCTGTCCTTCGTTGCTGCTGCAGACACAGACTCCCAGCCTGCCCTCAGAGCAGCATCAGAACTGGCTGGGAGCGCCAGTTAAACAAAGTTTCTGATCGTTTTCTGGTAAAGGTTTTGCAGCTGCCACTGCTGGCGGGGGGCAATGCTCCTCCACCCAAACGGAGGAGCTGCCGCTGGTTGTTGCACTGCACAACGCACATTAATACAGCCAACAGTGTCAACAAAGAGGTAATTCAGTTCACCTTGAATGTGTCTTTATTCTACAGGCAACTCATGACTGGTAGAAAAACTCTTTTGCCCTTTATCCATGGCACCAGTGAACAAAAATATTTTACAACATCACTGAGCTATCACCATTTTTTTTCCTCTGGATGTCTCAGCAGCCTGATAGATTTTATACTGCTACCAGACTGCTCATCTCATTCTTCTTTTCTGACATCGCTCCAGTATTAGCGGAACATCCTGCAGCACCTTGGCTCTTTTCTGTGCAATCAACCTTGTAAACACCCTCATCTGATGCTGCACACTATTGCTAACATTGAGCACTTGGAGCACATCTGATTGCACAGGGTTCACAGCACAGAGAAGGCAATGGTTTAATTTTGGGACAATTTTCTATGGACCTGAACAGGAAACCCATTTACTACAGAAAAGGCCTCTGTAAATAAATAGTTGTTTTGCTTTGTATCATCTAAAGCATAATAGAGTTTCAATTAAAAAAGTCAGAGAAGCCACACCATTGTATACTGAAAGAGCAAAACATTCACAGAAGAGAAAACAATTTAAATAAATCAGATGATAAAACATCTCTTGAGGGGGAGCATGCAATTTGTGTTCCCTTTGTAATTGTTGATGGGGAATTGTCCACAGTTTGCGTTAATAGTGCAGACTGATGGGCATTCACTGCAGATGGTTTACAGAAGGGTTAACAAATTGCCAACTTTCAAAACCAGTCCATTTCAAATCAAGAGCCAGCCTGACTGCTGACCCAGCAATTGTCTTCATATTACAAAAAAACATGTTTGCCCAAAAAGAGCAAAAGTTGATGATTAAGTAAAACATATATTTGAATGCAATTTGTAGTGGGTAATCAAAGTGCTGGTTTAAGTTGGCTTGACTGCCTATGCCATATTAACTATAAAGTGTGCTTGCATTGAAAGGCCTTTTTTCTACATTGAGCTGTTCTTTTGCATGAGATTTTTTTTTCTTCTGCTGCAGATGCTGTCATTTTCCAGAAGCCGTCTGTTAGCTTATAGACATTTGTTTTGTATTAGACAACTGATAGTGAGGTTCTCACCAGGAGAAGAGGAGACAACAGGAAAATTAATTATTGGAAGAACTGTCTGAACCACAAAATTTAGACAAAGTATCTTTTCAAAGACAATGGCCTACTGCGCAGACATGAGAAATGAAGGAGTTTACCTGTTCCCAAGAGTTTACTGAAATCCTATTTGTCGATGTGAATGAAGAAGGAGAAACATGTTACTATCTAGAATATTGTGTATTTATATTAGTACGTGTTCCTAGAATGGGGGAGGGTGCTTATGTCTCTTGTTGTCAGGATCCTCTGATATTGCTATCGGGCGGCGCTACATGAGGACCTTTTGCAAGCATGCTGCCACCATGAATACCAGTTGGGAACCTATGCTGGCCTACAGTATTCAAACACATCTGGAAATCATATTTGCTACAGATTCCATTACAGGGATTACTTATTAATCACTAATGCATTATGGTACTTCTATGCCTTACCTTACCATGAGAGCTGGAGTGGAAACCTTTGGTGAATCATATTTTACTTGGAACTCTGTCTTACTTCCTCCAGAGTACCCCTATGCTCCCTAGCATGCATTTAGTCATATTATGAAACTAGATCCTATCCAAGTTCCACTCATAGTGGTTGCTTCCAGGAACATCTGAGCACTTCTTCAGGCGGCCAGCTGATGAGGGGCTTTGAATGCTCTTGCATGCACAGTGCTGCAGCCTGCTCACACCTGTTCTGAATTCAATCACCCTGTGTGGCTTTGAGGAGGGATTTAAGCCTGGCTTCTGCATTCATAACTTGGACTTAAAACGCCATTGGTGGGAGCTCCTGCTTTCTTCTCCAGTTGTTTGCACTACTGAATCCTTAAAATATTGAGAGGAGTTCTTGGTTCCTGCTACTGCTTTTTGCAGTGGCCTGCTTTCCTGTGGCTGCCCTAAGCAGCATTGTGCTTATGTGTTTCAGTTGTTTCTCAGTCTCACATTCATTTCTAGCCTGATATCCAGATTTTTGTGTTTTTCCTGTTGGGCTTCTGACCACTTATTCGCTGTGTTGGCAGTGCTTCCTTTTATTTCCCTGTTCTGAATTACTGTTCTGTCCTTGTTTTGAATTCCTGTTTGTTATTCCATATACCAACAGGACATAACTTGTTTCTGTGCCTGTTGGGTACATTCTTGAATTCCGTGTTCTGAATCCTAGTTCCAGTTTCCATGTACCAGCAGGACATAACTTATTCCAATGCCTGTTGGGTACATCATCACGTTTTCTGCTCTGAATCTGAGTTGTAGTTTCCTTGTGCCAGTCAGGCATTACTTGTTCCAGTGCCTGTTGGGTACATCCTTGAGTTCCTTGCTCTGAATCCTAGTTCCAGTTTCAGTTTCCCTATGCCAACAGGGCATTACTTGTTCCAGTGCCTGTTGAGTACAGCTTACCCTTAATTTGTGTATTCCTTTTCTTGATTTCTGAAGCCTTGTTCATAATTCCTTATTTTGTTTTTTCTTCTTGTCTGATTGCTGTCTTGCCTGTCAGGTATTCTTGTTATTCTTTTTTCTCTTGTTTTCTGTTCCATTCCAAATTCAGTCCACTGTCTGTTGCTCTCCATATCCGTCTACAGTGTGACCTCTGGATTGGCCTCTGTTCTGATCAGATAAGAAAAAGACTTCTGTTGTTGCACCCAGCACCTTTAGAGTTTTACCTGTCTATAAATACAGCAGGTCCCCTATGATTTCACTGCCTGACTTTTGTTAAGAGCACTCTGCTGGTGTCAGTCCAAAGGGCTTTCCCTTAGCCACAAATAGACCTCTTGTTCATAAAGCAGTACACCCCTTACTTTGATCATATTTTGCTCTTGTATATCTCCTGTCCTATGTTGTTTAGTGGCCTCATTTATAGTTTGAGTAGCCTGGTACTACTTTGTCTTGCACTCTTGCTAAGTCTTATCCTTGGAATCACTTGGCCCTGCCTTCAGTCCCTGACACTCGTTTTTGTTGGAGATTCACACATGAGTTTCTTAATATCCTGCCTCTCTTCATGGGAGATTGCTTAGCTATTCTTTGAATTTATTAGATGTTTGCTGATTATATAGCTGAAACTGCTTTCTAGCTTGATCTTCCTTTTAATTGATGTGAAAAGGCTTTATGCTCATACATTTATTCTCTTATAAGAACTCTTTATTGGGTATCTGAGCTGACACCTTATTCTATTTCATTTTAATTTCATGTAGATTAGAGAGATTCCTTTATATGGATCATGCTTGTTGGTTAATTATAATATTGTCTATTATTCTTACAAATGTTTTCTTATATTGAAATATTTATTATTGAATTATTTTCGTTTTTAACGCTGATACTCAAAAGACTAATATTTATTGAATAAATAATGCAACTAAAAAATTGAGAAACAAAACACTTTAACTCACACAAATCCTCTTTCTTGACTGTACTAAAAGTCTGCAACAATATTATGTTGCATGAGGTCATAGTCTGTGAGATAAATGTCATTCACAAATGACAACACCTCAGGGTCAATGCCATGTAAAATAGATGTAACACGAGCTGAGAACAGTCCTGGGCTGTTCTTGTACCCCTATGGGTGTCGGCAGAATTTGTTCAAGGGTGATAAAACTTGTTAGATCCCTACATTCAGGTGCTATATATTGGCAGAAATACCCGTTGGATATATCCAGGGTCATCTTGTATTTCCTGTACACTATATTGTTCATAACTAGCCGCCAAGACCTGGAACTCACTACCGCTCCCCCTTCGCCAGACCCAAGACCTCTTGACATTCAGGAAACGCCTCAAGACATGGCTCTGCAACCAGTAGCTCCCCCCCAGCACCTTGAGACCCTAACGGGTGATTAGTGCACTCTACAAATCCTTGATTGATTGATTGATTGATAAGTGATGTGTGCATTTTGTATAGCAAATGTTTTTGTGTGACTATTTTAATGTCTGTAGTCTAAAACTATTCTATATGAATGGTCAGGTTTAGCGACTGGAAATAATGGATTATTCATGGATGAGTCTGAGTGTTCAATGACACCGTGGTACTCCAATTGATTGAGAATTTCCCTCACAGGCACTTTAGCATCATATTTTATAGGATATTGAGGTTGGGGTTGGGATTTTATTGGTATTACGTGGTAGGGGGAATCTTTGTCTCATCCTACGTGGTTGCAATATACATCGCAGGTGCCTGTGCCACTGCTCAATCAATGGCATGCATTTCAAAGAACTTTCTGAGAACAAGGGGCGAGAAGGATTTTTCAATCACATCCTCTCCATAAGGGAGATTGCGGACGAATTCTGGCGGCCAATCTTTTTCAACCAGGAAAATATCATAACTAGAGACAACGCAGTCCCAGAAGATATCGTCAATTATGCATTCAATGTCCCCTTCTAACTGAATAGTTACTCTGTACACCCCTATCCGGTGTGGAGACACTCATGTCCGCAGTCTCAACTTGTAAGAAATCATCAGTTGCTTTCACCTCCAGATGTTTTTGAAGATCCTGGCGAACTATTGTGACCTCTGCTGCACTGTCGAGCAGTGCCAGTGCCCATTTCTTGTTCTTCAGTAAATCCCTGCTTTTGAGTGGCATGTCAAATTGTAACTGCTGCCACTTTTTTCTTTTTAAATAGGTGTTTTTGTTGGGGAAGTTTCTCTTTTTTTTAACTGAAACTTCAGACTAGTGTTGTGAGTCCTTTCTCGGTTTCACATACTCAGTTCGCTACTCTGACCACCCACCTCTCTCACTGCATCTTTCCGGTGAGTCCTCAAAGGAACAAGATTGCCACATATCAGTATATTGATATGTGTCAGGAGTTTTTAATCCCTATTTCTGTAGAGGTAATAACTATTTTGTGGGGTCTCTACATGCAGAGATTCTCCCTTTTCTTTTTTAGGCGTTTGTTGTTTTTTATCCCAGCGTTTTTGGGAACTTTCAGGTGCTACCTTGGTAGTATCTTTATTAGATGTGCCTTGAAATTGTGGTTTAATCAGTCTGGCCCCAGACTATCTTGACCAATACTAGAATAGTAATCTCTGGTAGCTCACGTTCTTGATCCTGTACAGGAATGTCCCGGAGCTGCATGAGCACTGCTAGTGTGACTGCTTTCCCTTTAAGGTTACCTAATATGATTGAGGATGCCATGGCAAAATTGCCCATTAATTGCATCCTCAAATCCAGGGCCGGAGTAGCCCCATATTCATCTTGAATTTGTTTTAACGCCCCTGGAAGATTGGCATGTGTTGGTTCACCATGTGCGGTAGTATAGAGCGTGGCAAATACCATGCCCCATGTATTGCAGTTTTCAATTGTGGGCACCATCCCGTATGGCAAGCACATAGTGAGAATTATATGTTTATCCCAAGGTCCTGTATGAGCTAAAACTGCTTCTCCATTTATTTTTTGAGCCAACCAAAACAAAATGTCCTTCCGCTTGGTGGGTACCTTGCCCATAATCGAATGTACAGTCGCAGGATTATTGCCTGGCATGACTGCATGGTGTTGCACTGGGGCAGCATGTGCTGGGTTTGTATTTAATGTTTGCATGACAAACTGTACTAATAGTCTATATAGTGTTGTGAGATCTATATATAGGCGGAGAACCACAGCTACTGCTAAGGTTGCTGCATTGGGGTGTGGTGTATATGTGGCCCTAAAAACGCCAAGTCAGGCCATCATTGCTCAGAGGATCTAACCTAACATGTAATATTGTATGTGGTAAGACGCCATCAAGCCAGTTATTATGGTCTTGATAAGATAAAGATATTTCTAAATATGTATAAGCTCTGTATTGTGCAGGCATGTTTCCAGGTGTTTAGTGGTGAAATGTATTTGTGTTCCCATCAACTGCTGGAAAAGTGACCCAAGAATTAAAAAAAATCTGTTCTATGGGCTAAATGAGCCTCAACAACAAATGTATCTGGACCCTCTGGGGCCATTAGGCTATTTGCCAATAAATGTGCATTAAGGGATGGTCGCATATTTACTGCAATTACTACCCATTGTGGGTTTGTCATTTTAATGGTAGATGTATGTTCAGAGATAAGGACACCTACTGGGGATTGGTCCATTTAAGGTTCAAGCTTGAACAACCTACAGCTCAATATAGGTACTACCTATTAATTGAGGAGGAAATCCTCAATGCCACGGACATCTCCGTATATAGTATAAAGGTGTGCCTTAGATGATACAGAGATACTTAGGAGGATCCAAATATTACTGCCTGACCAAACATTGGTGATGCCATGTCACATAGGTTCTCATTATACTAATGACGCTACTGGATTCGGGAGACAGGATCACATGAATTGTGGCTACTAAGTATGATTTCACATCATATGACGCCTGTAGGCCTATTCCGGGTTCTCCGGCTAACTAGCAGCACCTCATCTCTGGTCGAGATGATTGTGGCAACTGGGCGCACAACAAGAAAGACTCCTCAGGGGAATCGTAGTCGACCAAATCCCATCCCTTTCTCTCAGTTACCAAAAAGTCTCATACAGGCAAAGACAACAGAGGCAGAATATAGTTCAATAAGGATTTATTGAATTATTTGCATCTTATATAAAAAGGCATGTATTGCAATAGCTAGGATGATAAAACACAATAAAAGCAAGCAGTGACTAAGAGAGTAAAAGACAAGAATAGTCCTACTATACTATCACTAAGAATGATAAATATTTTTCTCCTACCTACACTATGTCTGAGCCCAGCATAATAAGCCTAATCTGCCCTTTGTGATGTTCTCCTAGGTAAAAGTATAATGAGATAAAGAAAAGAAAACAGCACCTCAAGTGTGGCTAATAGAGAAATAAAGCAATGCTGAATAAAATGTAACAGGGTTAAAGTGCACAGTGGTAGGCCTAGTTAGCTTAAAACAACGTGTCTAAAACATGGCTAAAATAGCTATACAACAATTTAAAGCCCTAGTTCTGAACCATTCTCTTTCATGGTCTGTTGCTGATATTGACCGACCTGATGTCCAATTGACCAAGACAGTCGCAGCTTGCTGATCCATACTGAGGAGAGGTCAAATATTCAAATGCTATTGTGTTTGATATATTTTATCTTTTGTTCCTAGGTACCGACCGCTCTTTTGATAGAGTCATAGTTAGATGTTTTCCAAATTTATGTTGACTAAATTGTTTTGCATGAAGCCCAAACATGCTACTCTAATCAGAAGGTTAGTGAGGTATGACCTTAAATGCTAGTAGGTTGCTATTGATGACTAATTGATGTTACTCAGTTGCTGAATCTAAATGCATGCTATTTCTATTGTGAAATTGTTCCTACTATTGATTTTCACTGTAACTCTAGAGTGTGTAGTGATCCATGCTTTGGTTAGATTGAGATTCTTTAGATGATTTGGTCAACCAGTGTTGTTTCTGTATGTATATCATCTGATTTTGAGACTAAGCTACGTGATATTAGTATTGTTAATTACACAAGAAAGTGGCAACAAAGCTAGAAATAGCACCAGAAAGAGAGATTCATAGCCTTCTAATGACAAAGAGCAAAAATCCACTGAATTTAGAAAGTCTTTGGCACAACACGAAAAGTCAGATGATGATGAGTTAATTTTACAGCTACTGAGAAATCGTACCCTGCCATATGCAGCACATGAGAGAAGTTCAAACATCAGAGTAGATCCTACAGCCTCGATGTCAGTTGAATCAACTCAGAGTCAGATACTGGTTAGCCATAATTCTCCAGTTACTTCGGCAGTTCAAAAGCCTACTCTGCAAATGGATATCCCCAGAATTTACCCCGATGTACCCCTTATAGGCACTGCAACAAACTTGATAATACCGACAGGACAAGTTTACCAGAAGCCAACAATGGTCCAGATAGCGTCCACCCCAAATTTGATCTTCCTAATACAGTCACAGACAGTTCCAAGATACACCCGCATAGCCGGATCACAGACAGAGAAGTTCACCTTGAAAAAACAGAACACAGGAATAGTGCACCCATGAGATCCAAATCTCAGACCAAGCCCAGATGCAGTGTCAGTACTAGTTACCATAGGTCTAGTCATACTGTTGTTTGCCCAGGAAAATAACGACAACAGTGAGCAGAAGTCTCTGAATCCTAGTGTAGAAAGGGGGAGACACAATGCGAATGCAAGAATGACAACTTCCATGAGACCGACGTTTGACGGAACAGGTCTGTTAATTAATTTAAGTCCTTTCAGGACTCCTCCAAATAATGAGGTGAGATCATATATAGGTCCAAATCCAAGCATGGTGACACCAGAAACTCCGAATCTGACTTTACAGCGAGTGCCAGGTGTGAGTCACAATAATGTTACATTACAGAGTTTGACAGCTCTGAAATTAACTGAATTGTTAGAGAGGTTGAGTACTACTCAAGGAGCTCCTAACGGGGATGTGTCCTGAATTTGACCAGGCTAAGACTGGAGGCAGAAGATCTTATTGAGGGAAACATAGGGTTAGACAGGATTGATGCATTCAAGGAAGATGAGTTTTATTACCTATGCAAGCTGATTGCTAACAAAGCAGGAGTTGTACATCAGAAATTAGGAGACTTAGCAGAGAAATATGACACAAATTGAGAAAATGAAGCACTTGAAAAGGAGTTACAGATTAGATTTCGATTCAAAAGATTTTGAGAACATGAGAATACCAGGAATGAAAATTCACCTTAAGGAATTGATACAGAGTATTCAAACATGGGGAGCATTAGACAAATGGGAAGGCAGGTGGGTGAAGAAAAGAGACAAGAAGAAAAGGCATTCTGCGAATCTTACTGCAAATGTGCAGCAGGTTGAGGACCCAGTGGAAATTCTACCCATGAGAGACATTCCAGGAGGGAAGTTTGCCCATGTCGCTTGGTGTAGAAGTGACATTCTGTCATTTACAAATGATTATCCCAGGTTGAGAGAAAAGCCAGTAGAATGGTATCAGCAGACAGACAGGTTTGTGAAACTTGCAAAATGCCTGTGGGAGGACTTGAACACCCTGTTAGAGATAGTAGTTCCAGCAGATTTATGGGTTGAATGCAAGAGGAGTGTAGATTGGCCAACAAGAGAACTTCAGAGAGATCCAGCAATAGGGTCACCATCTCCTGACTTAATTATATATTACTATAAGGTGATTAAATGTTTTAAAATGAGAATTTCACCCAAGAACATTGACTGGGAGAGAATAGACAGGACAGCCCAGGAAGCAAAAGAGTCAATAAATGCATAGTATGAGAGATTGTTGCAGGTGTTCAAACATTACAGTGGCACTGAAACTATTGAGCAAAAGAAATGATTCATTTTGTGTTCAGATTTGTTCAAGGATTGAGACCTGAAATTCGTCAGATGATTGAGTCATTTGATTTGCTGACAAGCAAAGCCGATTGATGAGGTATTACAGTATACAAAGTACTGTAGTGACGAGATTGAGTTGAAACGGAGGAAGTTGAAAGAAAAGGCAATGGCGATGCAGATTAAAGCGGCACCAACAGGAATGCAGGAAACTTTTCGGCAACAACAGCAGCAGGGAAACATAGTGTTTCAGAATCAGGCAAGAGGTAGAGGTCGTGGAAGAATGGGAAATGTGAATCCCAGTCCTGATTTAAATACTGTGGTGGTTCAGAATGATGTATAGGGAATGAAGAGATTTTTGCCCTGTCACGCTGACGGAGGGCTCAGACATTGGAAGCGAGAGTGTCCGATGTTAGGTCAGGAAGGTGTTGTTCAGCAAACAAGTGACATCAATTCTTTTCAAAACATAAGAGGCCCGAGAATGAGAGGTCATAATCCAAATTTTCAAAACAATGTGCATCAGATGCAAGGTTTTCAGCCAATACAACAGGTACAAATGCCACATTTGCATATTCTACAGTCACAGCCATTACAACCGCAAGTTCAAATGGTACATAGACAACAAATTCAAATACCTCAAGCCCCAGAGGAGCAGCAGCATCCGATGCTTCCTCAGCAGGTCCCAGGTCAATGGTTTAATCAGAGTAATAACAAAGTGCACCAATTCCCGCTACACAGTGAAAATGGAATAAACTATGATGGGGTGAGTGAGAGTTCAGATGAAGAAGAATGTGTGCTTGCAGCTTCCTTAGAAGTAGATCAGAAAGGTCCATATGCAAAAGGAAAAGTAATGGGTCACAAAGTTTCAGTCTTGGTTGACACAGGAGATACAGGCTCTACAGTAAGAACTGCAGAAGTTCCAAATTTGTCCCTTTCAGGAAAAACAGTACAGATTGTAGGAGTCGCGAATCAGTACTTGACCAGCCCAATTACAGAACCAGTTCAGGTTAAAATTGGCAGCTTTAAAGGGTTACATAAATTTGTAGTTTGTGACTCGAGTCCGGTATCCTTAATAGGAAGGGACTTGTTGTGTAAAACAAGATGTTCAATTACTTGCTCAAATGATGGAATTGAAATTCAGACAAACAATGTTAATGAGGATGTCCCAGCTCCAGAAACAGATTGTGAGACAGTAACCTTTTAGTTAGCTTCTTTCTGGTTTTCACAGTGAGAGATATTCTTTCTGACTTTCAGGAAACAGTTAAAATGAAAGTGTGGGATTTTACAGGAAAAAACATCAGTCTAATGAAAGGAGTTGAGCCAGTTAAGGTCCCAATCAAGCCCAACGTGATTTTTCCCTAGATTCCTCAGTATCATATGATGCAGAACACCATTGACGGGATTGCACCCATAATTGCAGAGTTTGTAAACCAAGGAGTTTTGAGCAGTCCATGTAATTCACCAATAATGGTATTGCAAAAGCCCTGTGGGAAATTTTGAATTGTTCAGGATTTGAGAAAGGTAAATTACATTGTGATTAAGGGGGTCATTTCAACCTCAGCGGTCTTTTCACAAGACCGCTGAGGGACTGCCGTGCTGAAGACCGCCAGTGCTGGCGGTTTTCCGCTTGGCGAATTATGACTGCTGGCAGCCCTCTGTCCTTTTCCGGACGGAGAGCCGCCAGCAGCCATACTGGTGGTCGGCGGTGAAGTGGAGGTTGCTCCACCTCCGGCGGTGTTCTGTAGACGGGGTGCTGGCGGCGTAGCAGCCCCCATGGATCCCATCCCCTCCCGGAGGATCAACGGACCAGGTAAGTTGATCGTCCGTTAGGGGGGTGGGGGGTGTTGTGTGTTGTGTGCGTGCATGGAGGTGTGCGTGTGAGTATGAAGAGGGGGTGTGTGAGTGCGTGTATGCATGCGGGAGGTGTAGTGTGCTTGGAAATGTGTACGTGTCTGCCTGTATGTATGTCTGTATGGATGTGTGCGTGTATGCCTGAATGTGGATGTGCGTGTATGACTGTGTGTGTGTCTGTTGGCATGTTTGTTTGTGTGTGTGCGGGTATGTGTGTTGGTGGTGTCTGCATGCATGTTGGGTGTGTGTCTGTGTAGTGATGTTGGGGGTAGGGGTGGGGCGGGGGTCCTGCCACCTTTTGGTGGGTGGCAGGGGGGTGGGAGGTGTCGGGAAGGACTCGGGGTGGGGGGTGGGAGAGACTCCCATCAGTGCCAGGGAAGGGATCCCCTGGCACTGATAGTGCTTACCGCCATGGATTTCATGGCGGTGCCCAACCCCATGAAATCCACGGCGGTCAGCTGGATCATGATACCACCGGCGGTCTTATGACGGCCGCCGGGCTGGAGACCCAAGTCTCCAGCCCAGCGGTCGTCTCCGCCCTGGCGGTCGGTTCAAAGAAGTGGCGGATGACCATGGCGATAACCACCATGGTCATAATTCCATTTTTTTTACCGCCAGGGTTGTAATGAGGGCCTAAATGTTTTCCTGTAGTGCCAAATCCAGCAGTGATTTTGTTTCAAATCCCAGCGATGCTGAATGGTTCACCGTAATAGACCTGTCACAAGCCTTCTTTTCTGTACCTCTTCATGAGGATAGTCAATTTATTTTCTGTTTCAAATTTTTGGATCAAGTCTACTATTGGTGTAGAATTCCTGAAGGGTTTTCAGAGTCACCTTCCAATTTCAACAAGATCTTGAAAAAGAACCAGTCAACATTGGTACAATACATTGATGATTTGTTAGTCTCATCAAAGATGAGAGAAGCATGCAAGTATGATACGATTGCCCTACTGAATAATTTAGAGAATAATGGACATAAAGGCGGTCATTCTGACCCTGGCGGTCAAAGACCGCCAGGGCGGAGGACCGCGGGAGCACCGCCGACAGGCCGGCGGTGCTCCAATGGGGATTCCGACCGCGGCGGTAAAGCCGCGGTCGGACCGGCACCACTGGCGGGCTCCCGCCAGTGTACCGCCGCCCCATTGAATCCTCCACGGCGGCGCAGCTTGCTGCACCGCCGCGGGGATTCCGACCCCCCCTACCGCCATCCAGATCCCGGCGGTCCGACCGCCGGGATCCGGATGGCGGTAGGGGGGGTCGCGGGGCCCCTGGGGGCCCCTGCAGTGCCCATGCCACTGGCATGGGTATTGCAGGGGCCCCCGTAAGAGGGCCCCTACATGTATTTCACTGTCTGCTGCGCAGACAGTGAAATACGCGACGGGTGCAACTGCACCCGTCGCACAGCTTCCACTCCGCCGGCTCGATTCCGAGCCGGCTTCATCGTGGAAGCCTCTTTCCCGCTGGGCTGGCGGGCGGTCTGAAGGCGACCGCCCGCCAGCCAAGCGGGAAAGTCAGAATTACCGCCGCGGTCTTTCGACCGCGGAACGGTAACCTGACGGCGGGACTTTGGCGGGCGGCCTCCGCCGCCCGCCAAGGTCAGAATGAGGGCCAAAGTGTCCCCAGCTAATTTACAGTACTGTCAGAAAGAAGTGAAATATTTGCACACCTAATTGAGAAAGGAATTCGGAAAATATCTAACGAAAGGGTCACAGCCATATTGCAGATGAATCTCCCAGACACAGATAGAGTTGTCAGGATGTTTTTGGGAATGGTAAGCTATTGTCACCAGTGGATTTCCAACTTTTCAGTCATTTCGTAGCCATTGCAGAAGCTGACTCACAAAAAAGTTACTGATCCCTTAGTGTTAGATCAAGCCTGTATGAAAGCATTTTCAGAGTTGAGAAAAAGTCTGTGCTAAGCCCTGGCTTTGGGAATGCCTGATTACACAAAACCCTTTATGTTGTTTTTTCATGAAAGTAATGCATTTTCATTGTAGTTCTTGACTTAAGTCCAGGGTTGTGCAAACCGCCCAGTAGCATATTTTTCAGCTACGTTGGACCCAGTTGCAGCAGCTTTACCAGGCTGTCTGAGCTCAGTAGCAGCGGTTGGATTGAGTCTCACTCAAAGTGAGAGCTTTGTGATGGGACACCCTTTGACTGTTATGGTCCCTCACTCCATTTAAGTTTTAGTTACATGAACCAAAATGCAGTACCTTTCAAGTGCCAGGCTGGCTCGTTATGAAAAAAGCATCCTCTGGTCCCCAAATGTGTAATTGAAAAGATGTACAGTGCTTAACCCAGCAACTTTACTCCCAAAAGAGAATGTTGAAATTGACAAATTGGAAGAAGTCGAACATGATTGTCTCGAGAAAACCGATTTGTGCACAAAACCGATACCTGATATTAAGGATACCCGATTGGAGGAAAGTGATAAAATTATTTTTGTTGATGGTTCCTGTTTAAGAGACAACACAAGAACCCTGGGAGTAGGATATGCTGTGGGCACAATTTCTGGTATACTTGAAGCGTCTTGGCTTCGAGGAGTATATTCTGCATGGGTGGCGGACCTGGTAGCCCTTACTAGAACATACTATGGTTCTGCACAGCTTAAAGTTACCATCTATACAGACAGCCAGTACGGGTGGTTTGGAATAGTCCATGATTATGGCCAGTTGTGGTCACAGAGAGGTTTCCTGACCTCTTCTGGTTCACCTGTCATAAATGGTGAAAGGATTAATGAATAGTTACAAGCTATTCAAATGCCTGAGAAGATTGCTGCTGTAAAATGCAGTGCACACCTGAAATCACAAGATTTTGTGTCAATGGGAAATGGATATGCGGATGAAGTTGCAAGGTTTTTGAACATTGAACTGTATATCGTTCAAAGATAAATGGGAACTGTTATCTGATGAAGGCAAGTTGTGCCCAAGTTATGCATTACATGTTGTATACATATCTTAGAAGAACTAAAAACATTGCAGGATAATATTGAGAGGGATGAGAAAAAGACATGGATTAAATTGAAATGTGTCCAACGTGAAGATGAACTGTGGGTTTCAGAAGAGAGACAGTTGGTGTTGCCAAATAGTTTGTTGACTCAAATGGCGAGATATTACCATGGTTAAGAACATGTTGAGAAGGATGCTATGATTCATACTTTTAAGCAGTTCTGGTTCAATCCAAAGTTTAGACAAGTTGTCTAAGCAGTTTGCCATTGCTGCTTCATTTGTCAGCAAATGAACATAGGTGAAAGGACAGTGGTCAATTTGAAACCACAGTGGAAGAGCAGGAGGTCCATTCAGCAGAATGCAGATGGATTTCATTGAGATGCCTGTGTGTGGAGGATTAAGATTTATGTTGGTAATTGCTGCATATTTAGCCATTGCATTTAGGCTTACCCTACACGAAAAAATGACAGACTTACAGTAGCAAAGTTACTGCTTAGGGAAGTGATACCACGGTTTGGGTTACAGATCTCTTTAGCATCAGATAGAGGAAGTCACTTCAACAATGAAGTAATTAAATTACTATGTTTAGCGTTAAACATTGAGCAGAAGTTGCATTGTAGTTACCGCCTGAGCCTCAGGACTTCTGGAGCAGATTAATGATACTTTGAAATCAAGAATGGCAAAAATGTGGGCGTCGACCAATCTGAAATGGCCTGACACACTGCAGTTAGTTCTGATGACAACGAGGAACACACCCGACAGGAAGAAAGGACTGTCACCACATGAGATCCTCATGGGCAGAGCAATGAGGTTGGCAGAAGTTCCTGCAAATGCTCTTGTGAACATAACAGAGGATGTGGTGTTGGACTACTGCAAAGGTCTGGCTGATGTGGTTCACTCTTTCTCTCATCAGGTACAAGTTACCACACTGCAACAGTCTCAAGATCAAGGACACAACCTGAGAGCAGGTGATAGGGTTGTGATCAGAAAGCATGTGAGGAAGACATGTTTGAAGCCTCGGTGGAAGGGTCCTTACCAAGTAGTGCTGATCACTACTACAGCTTTCAAGTGTGCTGGAGTTCAGAACTGGATCCACACAAGCCATACGAACAGAGTACTGTATCTGTTGGACATTGAAGAGGAGTTGTTGAGAGTACCAGCAACATCCCGACCAACTACAGAACTAGAAAGGGGAGAAGGCGAATCAGAGGCTGACTATGAGCAAACTGAAAGTGGTTCAGCTACTCCTGTGAGAGACGAAGGAGAAGACCCACAGGAAACTGAAAGTGAACCAACCTCAACTGTGGTAGCAGGAGAGTCTAGTCAGTGGAGGGCTCTCCCAGAAGCAGACGGTATTGAAGGACAAACAGAGCAAACAACAGACACCAAAGGGGGAAGGCGTTGAGGCGTATCAAAGCCAATGTGGTCTGACTCTTCCTGGACCAGTTGCAGGTTCATCAAGAGAAAATCCTGCAGAATAAAGGGAAATTACAGGCCCGACACTGAAGAGAGCACTAACGAAAGGTCCTCTGAAAGGAGATAAGTGGCCAGAGTCACGAGAAAAGAAGTAATGTCAGTGACAACAATGGAGGAAGAAGTAAACACAACAAAGAAAGAAGATTTGAGTGATGGAGAATGTAATGGAGATCAAAGATTGAAAAGAAAAAGAATTACATGTCGAAGGTATGCTGGTCCTTAATTAGCATATGCAACAACAAGTGAATGGCAGAGTGAATTTTTGTCTTTTTGTTTTGATCGAGACATTCCAGGTCAATATTTTGTCACTTGAAGAAAATCAGTGAACTGAACTGTTGAGAACTGTAAACTAAGAAAGTGCAAGAAAGAGACTATTGCGAGTAACCGGAAACAATTTTTGATAACCTGATTTTGACAAGCTGCTAAATCAATTTTGACAACTTACCGATTTTTGACAAAAAAGGTCCAGGAAAAAAAGACTGAAAGCTGAAAAAAAATCACTAAAGGAGATTGAGATTTGTTTTTGATTTTTGCTGCATAGTTATACTTTTTCTCTGCTACTTTCTGATTCTTTACAGATCATGAGTAATCTTAGCAGGGCAGGAAGAATAGGTGTTGTAAATAAATGGGTATTGGTTTGGCAATTGTGTGCATGATATTGCCTGGTATTGATTGTAAGTAAGGCTGTTCTTGACAAGAGTAAAGCCAACCATACCTCAGCTTTAGAGACAACTACTACACCCACAGAAGTGGAGAAATTTGGGTTAGATGAGAAATATCTGCATGTAGATGGCACATAAGGAGAACTTTCTTCTAATGTTTTCTATCACTTGTTGAGTGAGTATGTTGAGACGATTGATGCAAGAGATTGTTACCTTTGCACGCAGATTCCTTCATCAGTCAAGGAAGGAGTTACTTATCATAGTTTTCCCCTTACTTACGCTATAAGTTGTGGTCTGTTACTAACAAGATTCTATAACCAGGAGTATATTCAGTATTTCTATTCCTATTACTATGTTGTATTTTCGTTTGTCCATATGATTAAGTACTTGAGTAGAGTAGTGTAGGCGGGTGTCTACCACCTTGCCTACAGACGCCGAGTCATGGCGCCGGCCGCGCACCTACTCCGTCCCCGGCCCGTGTCGTCAGGGAGACGCGTGGGGGCGGGCTCGAGCCCGGCACCGGACTTCCGGGTTGCCGCGGCAAAAGAAACGCCGGAGACACAAGAGGAGCGCGGGGAGCAACAAGAAAACGCTGTAGGGGAGGAGAAGACGGAACAACGACGAGAGGAGGAGGCAACGGTGACCGGACGGGAGACCGGGGACAGGAACCCAGCACCAGCGGTGAAGCTAATAAGACCCCGCGAGGAAGAGGAGAGAAACCCTACAAGGTACGGGCCATATTAAAAGGGCACCGTCACTAAAGAGACTAGGGAGGGGGAGGTGGAGGGAAGGAATAAGAGGCTGGGAAGCACAGGAAGGGAACAAGGAAGGTAGTTCTGAATCAGGAATTGGGGCACTACAGATCACTTTTTCCCTCCCTATCACCAGTCCACCACAAACACAGTAATAGTCAACTCCACTCCCCCTTCTCTTCATTTAACCCCCACTGACACTACCTCCTATAAGTTCCTTCCCCCCCCGCACTCTCCCTCACTTCTTGCTAACCGACAATAAAGATAGTAAACAACTGTCCCACTTACCTAGACATGTCCTTGTGTTTCTCCGAGAGCCCACGGGAATCAAGAAGAAGGTATCTGGAGTTTGCCACCTACGAGGGAAAGAAAGAACATTAAAGAGACATACAAGGCAACAAACCAGCAACAGAGAAACACCAAAGAGAGACTGTAAAACAGTAAAGCCGTATCGCCACAATTACCTCACTATAAATAAATAAATGGCGTTTACGCTCATATAGCGCCGAAATCCGAGTCCGAGTCCTCTGTACCACTGAACCCACCCTCACAGTGGTGTCAGAAGTGGGATTTAGGGTATACTGATAAACCCCACCCTTTTATTGAGTCGCTTAGAGGTATTGCGAGCATGGAGGAAAAACCTACCCTGGAGGACATGATAAAACAATTGGCGGAGGGTCAACACCACCTCCAATTAGTTTGGGAGGCCCAACAAAGGGAGGCCAAAGAGGACAGAGAGGCCCTTCAAGCCGCCCTGAAAAGTCAGGCTACGATAATGGCCAATAATCAATTAGTTCATGAGACCGCTCTTCAAAAACTAACTGATACAATTGCGGCCAGCAAAGTACACCCAAACGTGCCAAGCTTGGTATTACAAAAATATCAAGAAGGTGAGGACCCCGACTCCTTCTTTACGAATTTCGAAAGAGTAGCCTCATCAGCTCAATGGCCTGAAAACCGGTGGGGCCAATACATCGCTCCTCTCTTAACCGGTACTCTCCAGTCCGCCTATCAGGCTGCAAATCCCAGTGGTACCACCCCGTATTCCGATATTAAGAAGAGTATTCTTGAAAGAGTGGGGCATGATACGGAATATTACAGGATGAAATTTCGTAAAGCCAAATGGGGTCAGAATGAAGATCCACGTACCTTTTACTACTGAGTGAAGGACTTAGGACTGAAATGGTTGGGGCCCTTAGGGACTAATCGCAAAGACATCATTAAGGCCATCATTTTAGAGCAATATCTAGACTCCCTTCCAGCGAACACTCGGAACTGGATAAGACAGCACCCTAAAATCGATACGGAACTAGCCGTCGACTTGGCATGTGACTATCACCGGTCAGTGGATGTTAAAAGCCAAACTCCTAGACCCCTGAGTAAAACGCCCATAACTCCTCCTCAATATACAACTAGACGACCTCTTGAAGATCCTGGAACTTCCCGGAGTACAGAGCGAAACCCTATGCAACAACCTCAATGTTTTAATTGTGGGGAGTGGGGCCACATAGCTCGGGGTTGTCCCAAGAAACATGAGGGTGTGGAGCCAATGGAGATAGGGGTTACTCGAGGGAGAGTGCTGTGCGTAGGAAAAGGCGATAAGTCTTTTAAACAGCCCCTGCGAATAAATGGACAATTGGTCATGGCCTAAATTGACTCTGGGTGTAGTCAGTCAGTGATACGTCGAGACTTAGTTAAGCCCGTAAGTTCCACCACAGATCACTGGGTAACGATATGTTGCATCCATGGGGACCGAGCTCAGTACCCCCTGGAGTTGGTAGAAGTGGAGTGGGACACGTATCATGACTCCCTCCAGATGGGCCTCATGGATCAGCTGATCGAAGAGTGTGTCATTGGGACTGATTACCCACGATTTCAGGACATTTTAGACCAAACACGAAAGCTCAATTCTATCGATAGCTGGTGGGTAGACGCTCCATTTCGGAATACCCCCATTTGTAGCCCCCCGAACGGAAGAAATTAACCCGAAAAGAGAAGAGGAGCGAAAAACAAAAATATGCTGCTAATCAAAGACAAGGGAAGCCAGTGGCTAATATAACCAGCGCCCCAGTGTCGTTCAGAGTAAGCCAACGCCAGGATCCCACTCTCAAGTACGCTTGGAGAAGTGCCAGTAATGACTCTACCGGAGAGGTAGGTCCCCACTTTATAGTATATAAGGACCTGCTATATAGGGTTGCCACTTCGAGAGATGGCGAGAAGAGACAACTAGTGGTCCCTGAGCCCTACCGGACTCAGGTATTATTCCTCGCTCATAATCAACCTGGAGGAGGCCATTGTGGCCGAGAGAAAACAGAGGAATACCTATTGAGACGTTTTTACTTGCCTGGAGTCTATGCCCAGATTCGAAAGTACTGTACCCAATGCCCAAAATGTCAATTAGTAGAACCAGGAGCCATTAGGAGAGCCCCGTTACACCCACTACCAATCATAGACATTCCTTTTAAAAGAGTGGGTATGGATTTAATCGGACCCCTTTTACCATCTACCAAGGGCCACACCCATATCCTCGTTTTGGTTGATTATGCCAGCAGATATCCTGAGGCCATTCCCCTTATTAGCACCACTACCAAAGTCGTGGAACAAGCCATGATAAAAAAAATTTCACAGGTTGGTTTCCCCGAAGAGATCCTTAGCGATCAAGGGACACCCTTTGTATCTGGGCTCATGAAACAGATATGTAAGACCCTAGGCATTACCCAAATCAAGACAGCAGTATATCATCCACAAACGGATGGTTTAGTGGAGAGGTATAACCGCACCATTAAAACACTCGTGCGGAAAATAGTAAGCGAGTCGGGAAAAGACTGGGATCAGAAATTACCCTTAGTGCTTTATGCAATAAGGATACATGAGCAATCCTCCACTGGACATAGTCCATTTGAATTGGTATTCGGGAGACAACCCCGCAACTTACTAGACATGGTGGCAGAATTGTGGGAAGAGGAGAACAATGATGAGAGACCCCTCCTAGAGTATATCCACAATTTAAAAACACACCTCCAGACGGTCTGGGAGGATGTAAGACAGCATTTAGAAAAAGCACAGGAAACTCAAAAAAATTATTATGATCAGGGCACCAAATTGAGGCTTCTTCAACCCAACGACCAGGTATTAATCATGCGACCCACCTCTGAACATAAGTTACTTGCAAAATGGCAGGGACCATATCGAGTAATAAAAGCAGTCACTCCGGTTACCTACTTGATTGAACTACAGGAACACCCTAAATGGACTCAAATTTACCACATTAATCTGTTAAAGAAATGGGAGAATCCTGAGTCCAATAGGGATCTTCCAGCTACAGGATACCTAGTAACACCGACTAATTCATTAGGGCTAGAACTATGTCCCACTCTACAACCAGAGAAACAAAAAGAACCTTGTATCAATGATTCCCTACCGAATACAGAGAAAAGTCAATTGCACGAATTAATACGGAAACATTCCGACTTCTTTTCAGAACTACCCGGAAGAACGTCTATAGTTCAACATCATATTCGGACGCCCGAGGGCCAAACTGTACGCCTACGACCTTACCGAATGCCCGAAGCAAGAAAGACTCTTATAAAGGGGGAGATAACAAAGATGTTATCTTTAGGCGTCATTGAACCATTCACGAGTCCGTGGTGTTCCCCTGTCGTCTTGGTTCCGAAACGGATGGTTCTATCCGGTTTTGTATCGACTTCAGAAAACTTAATGAGATATCACTGTTCGATACCTATCCTATTCCCCGGGTAGACGAAGTCCTAGAGAAAATAGGGCACGCGAAGTTTATGTCCACTATTGATCTAACGAAGGGGGATTGGCAGATTCCCTTAGCCCCCCTAGACAAAGAAAAGACAGCGTTTGCAACCCCTTCTGGGTTATATCACTTTACCGTCCTTCCCTTTGGACTTCACGGTGCACCCGCTACGTTCCAAAGTTTGATGGACCACATCCTACAACCCTTCCAAGAGTTCACTGCCGCCTATCTTGACGACATCGTCATTTTTAGTGCAACTTGGACAGAACATCTTCAACACCTAGAAAAAGTGTTCTCTACTTTAGGAAGAGCAGGACTCACGGCCAATCCAACAAAGTGTATCCTAGGACAAACCCAAATATCATATCTTGGGTATGTCATCGGTATGGGGGTGTTGCGTCCTCAGAAAGATAAAGTAGATACCATTAGACGGATACCTCTTCCCAGGACCAAAAAGGAACTTTGTTCTTTCCTGGGATTGGTGGGGTACTATCGTAGATTTATTCCGCAATATTCTACCATTACTGCCCCCCTCACAGATTTGCTAAAAAAACAATATCCTACCACTCTTCCCTCTTTTACTCCTTCTCAACTTCACGGCTTCCAATTACACAAAGATGCCCTTTCAACCGAGCCAGTATTGAGGTGTCCCGATTTTTCTAGACCATTTCACCTTTTTACCGACGCTTCCAACGTCGGCTTAAGGGCGGTCCTAGCGCAGCCAGATGATCAGGGTGATGATCACCCCATTGTCTATATTAGTCGTAAGTTGTTACCTAGGGAAACACACTATCCAACTATTGAAAAAGAATGTCTTGCCATAAAATGGGCGATTGAATGTCTCCAGTATTATCTCTTGGGCCGGCCCTTCGTCCTCTTTACCGACCATGCCCCATTGA
Organism: Pleurodeles waltl; assembly: GCF_031143425.1. NCBI lineage: Eukaryota > Metazoa > Chordata > Amphibia > Caudata > Salamandridae > Pleurodeles > Pleurodeles waltl. Next base: position 650,105,765 of record NC_090447.1, read on the forward strand.
CTTGGTTGGCCTCCCATAAGGATACTAATTCCCGGGTGTTGCGCTGGTTTCTTGAACTCCAGCCCTTTACTTTTCAGGTTCGTCACATCTCTGGGTCCAGTCAATGTCCTGCTGACTTTCTCTCCCGCTGTCCAGATTCTACGGTCCTATACCAGTCAAGTTCATGGGATGGGGTATGTAGGCGGGTGTCTACCACCTCGCCCACAGACGCGGAGTCATGGCGCCGGCCGCGCACCTACTCCGTCCCCGGCCCGCGTCGTCAGGGAGACGCGTGGGGGCGGGGCTCGAGCCCGGCACCGGACTTCCGGGTTGCCGCGGCAAAAGAAACGCCGGAGACACAAGAGGAGAGCGGGGAGCAACAAGAAAACGCCGTAGGGGAGGAGAAGACGGAACAACGACGAGAGGAGAAGGCCACGGTGACCGGACGGGAGACCGAGGACAGGAACCCCAGCACCAGCGGTGAAGCTAATAAGACCCTGCGAGGAAGAGGAGAGAAACCCTGCCACAGCCCAGGAGGGTCGTGGCTGTACAAGGTACGGGCCATATTAAAAGGGCACCGTCACTAAAGAGACTAGGGAGGGGGAGGGGGAGGGAAGGAATAAGAGGCTGGGAAGCACAGGAAGGGAACAGGGAAGGTCGTTCTGAATCAGGAATTGGGGCACTACAGATCACTTTTTCCCTCCCTATCACCAGTCCACCAGTCCACCACAAACACAGTAATAGTCAACTCCACTCCCCCTTCTCTTCATTTAACCCCCACTGACACTACCTCCTATAAGTTCCTTCCCCCCCGCACTCTCCCTCACTTCTTGCTAACCGACAATAAAGATAGTAAACAACTGTCCCACTTACCTAGACATGTCCTTGTGTTTCTCTGAGAGCCCACGGGAATCAAGAAGAAGGTATCTGGAGTTCGCCACCTACGAGGGAAAGAAAGAACATTAAAGAGACATACAAGGCAACAAACCAGCAACAGAGAAACACCAAAGAGAGACTGTAAAACAGTAAAGCCGTATCGCCACAATTACCTCACTATAAATAAATAAATGGCGTTTACACTCATATAGCGCCGAAATCCGAACGGGGCCAGGGTTGGCGGGAGCACCGCCAACAGGCTGGCGGTGCCCCGCAGGGCATTCTGACCGCGGCGGTTTGGCCGCGGTCAGTAGTGGAAAACCGGCGGTCTCCTGCCGGTTTTCCGCTGCCCAAAAGAATCAGCTGCGCCGCCATGGGGATTCTGACACCCCATACCGCCATCCTGTTCCTGGCGGCTCTGCCGCCAGGAACAGGATGGCGGTATGGGGTGTCGTGGGGCCCCTGGGGGCCCCTGCAGTGCCCATGCCAATGGCATGGGCACTGCAGGGGCCCCCGTAAGAGGGCCCCACAAAGAATTTCACTGTCTGCATTGCAGACAGTGAAATTCGCGACGGGTGGCACTGCACCCGTCGCACCTTCCCACTCCGCCGGCTCAATTCTGAGCCGGCGTCCTCGTGGGAAGGGTGTTTTGCACTGGGCTGGCGGGCGGCCTTTTGGCGGTCGCCCGCCAGCCCAGTGCAAAACCCAAAATACCCTCAGCGGTCTTTCGACCACGGAGCGGTATTTTGGAGGGGGGAACTCGGGCGGGCGGCCTCCGCCCCCGTCAGAGTCAGAATCACCCCCTATAGATTTAGTGAGAGGTTTCTTTGAACCTTTATTGACATTTGGCATAGCATACGGGCACTGCAATAATTTGACATGCTTGCTTACACCTATAGAAAATAACTTCTTAGATCAGGCAGATGATAGGAGAAAGGCATGAAAGGAGAAATTAGAAAAGGGCTTAAAAAAAGGACATTTAGCAATGATTATGCATTTAGTGAGATAAAGACACAAGGAAGGTTAGCTTTAGGTGAGCAACATGTAGGAAAGCTTTGTGTATATAGGCCTAATTCTAGAACTGACACATTGTTTGTGGGAACGAGTGAATGCAGACATGTGTTTTTTGTTTCAGAGTAAATGGACATTCATGTCGAATGGACAGGATCTGGCAATTCCAGGAGTTTATCACACCTGTGAATGTAATGTGTATTACCGTCTTCCAAGAGAATGGTACGGCGCATGTTACTTGGAGAGAGTTTCATAAAGATATTTCAAATAGAGAATTAGAGCAAATTACCTAAAATGACTGAATTACATCATGTTAGACAAAAGCGAAAATCATGTTCTGGCATAGTTGGAGACATATTTGGAGCAATAATTAGTTCAGTGGGAGTTTTTTTAATTAATTGAAAACTTGAAAGTTGTCCACTATTGTTGATAACATGCTGACAGATTTTTCAGAAGCCATGATCCTAATGGGTACAGAAATGACTGCGATAAGATCTAAGACTCTTCAGAACCGTCTTATGTTAGACATTCTTTTAGCAGAGGATGTCGGAGTTTGTAAAATGCTGAACTCGAAGCATTGCTGCTCCTATATTCCTGATAGTAGTAAAGAAATTAGTAGCCTAATTGACAATCGGACTAATGATAGTACCTATTTGAAAGAGTAGAAAGAACCAGGAGCTTGGGAAAAGGTTGGCAAAGGATTTGCTTCTGTGGGAAAGTGGCTTGGCAATCTAGGAAAAGGGTTAATACTGAAAATAATACAAGGGGTATTGATTATTGTGATTTGCATTATTGGAGCATGGGGAATACGTAAATTGTATTGTGTTATTAAATTGAAGAAAAGGAAAAATGATCAGAGGAGGGAAGAAATTAAAATGGAAAAATTATTTAGGGAAAATTCAAAAAGGGATAGGAGACATAGGGAAAACAAATTTTAGCGGAGCAAAAATTTGTGTGGGATGATGTAGGTGTGATGACATATTTAGTCATCAGAGGCGGGATTGTGAACGCTGAATTTTTACTAATAAATACTCATGTATTCTGAATATTGAATCTGCATAGAGAATGACTTAATATAGAATATAGAAAATAATGCACGACTTGGAAAATGGGCCCACTTGAGTGGCCAGCAGTAATCATGAAGTGTCCTTATTAATTGCTTATTAAAATGGATTGGTGTGCTCATGTTTAGATTACTGTAGTATTGTGTTGCATTAATGATTACTTATTATGTCTTTGCTTTATTTATTGTAGGCCTTAAGTTAGCGAGGTCTTGGGCCTGGTTGCACAGCCTCATGTTAAGTTGCACTGTTTAAATAAATCACATAAAATGCTAGTTTAGAAAAATAAATACTTGTATTGTTTCACTGAGTTGACCAAACGCTAGCTGATGTTTAACATTCGCATGAGAAACTGCTTGTTAGAAAATCTTGTACTAGTAGAAGCAGCATTGTAAAGTTTAGTGGTAAGAAAGCGATGTTCCCATGACCTAACAATGGATGCACTGACTGAAGGACAGAGAGATACAAAATTGTTATCTGGCGGGTCCGACAATGGGAACAGCAGAAGAGAAGCCAATCATCAACATGTGAAAGACAGTTTAGTTATATCTTAGATTTGAAATTCTACATTCATTGGACTAAATGTAAACGTACGATTCTTTGACCAATAGCAATGTGGGAAGTGTTTTAGATGATTACTGCAACTTAGCCTGACCACACCAAGAGGGTAGAGATTATTCCAGTTTTCCTTCTCCACCACTGAGGTGTACCCGTCTTGATTCTGCTACTTAGAGAATTCTATCTTTAACTTTATTGCTTGACTTTTGATGCTGAATGTTGTTCCTTAGTCTATGCTTTGCAAATGGATCGGATAGTTTAGAGCCCTAGTTCTGAACCATTTTCTTTCATGGTCTGTTGCTGATGCTGACTGAACTGATGTCTAATTGATGAAGACAGTCGCAGCTTGCTGATCCATACTGAGGAGAGGTATAATCAAATGTTATTGTGTTTGATGTCATTTGTCTTTTGTTCTTAGGTACCAACCGCTATTTTGATAAAGTCATAGTGAAATGTTTTAAAAAGTTATGTTGACTAAATTGTTTTGCATAAAGCCCAAACATGCTATTCTAATCAGAAGGTTAGTGAAGGGATGACCGTAAATGCTAGTAGGTTGCTATTGATGACTAATTGATGCTACTCAGTTGCTGAATCTAAATGTATGCTATTTCTATTGCGTAATTGTTCCTACTATTGATTTGTACTGTAACTCTAGAGTGCATAGTGATCCATGCTTTAGTTAAATTGAGATTGTTTAAAAGATTTGGTCAAGCAGTGTTGTTTCTGTACGTATATCATCTGATTTTGAGACTAAGTAGTGTGATATTAGCATTGTTGACATAGGGAAATAAACATTCTAACTTTTACATAAAGATATGGTTATTTATGACCAAAGGAGTCATGGTGTGTGGAATTACTGACTCCAATGATTATTAATACTGTGATTGATATTATTATTGATTTGCATTGGATTGAGCCCTATGGTGGGATTGAGTCTAAGGTGCAGTCAAAAGGTCCATCGAACCTCTAACGCGTCCCCTTATGAATCACATATAAGAACCCAAACAAGGTCAGAAGCACTAACACTAGTAACACTACTTTCTAGGCCCCAGTCTCCACTAAGCACCAGGATGCCGAGCGTGCAGGCTCAGACTTTTGGTGTGTGTTGACTGACCCGTCCTGCAAGTTGCTGGGTCCCAGCTGTCCTGTGCAGTGGGACCTATATTTTTTTCAGAATGAAGCATATAGCCAGTCATCACAGCAAGGTAAGTAGTTTCATTTTACTTTTTCAATTTAATGTAATGTGTGCACCTGGTTCTTCTGCAGCACTCTATAACTACCAAGTGTTTTGTTTGCTAAGTTGTGTATGTATGTGCCATTTCAAAGCCTTATTTATGACACTTTAGCCTCAACTCTGAGTTCCACAATACTGGCAGGGTGCAAACTCCCCACCCATATTTCGAGTAGGCTCAAGGTAATACCCACTACTACTCTGCAATTATGAGTTAAACCCCTTGGAATGGGGAATAACTGTGATCAGAAATTACAGGGTAGAGTTCTGAATAGTATTTCGTATTCATAGTAGTTTAACAAACACATTTAACACCTGTCAGTAAATACGTTGTGGTAGGGGTAGTAGGGAGGTGAAGTAAGAGGTGGTGGGAAGATTGGGAAGAGAAAATGAAGTATGCTTCCCTAACTCTTTGTTGAGGGTGAGCAGAGACTAGGAAATGGTTCTGTGATACAATGAAGCCCTTTCCTAATGCAATTTTACCAACCAGATATCCATCTTGTTAAACATGTTTTTTTTATTTCAGCATGTGTAAATACAGGTGTGGGAACAACTAACTTCTCATGACGGAGTGCAGCAAATTCCATATAAGAACTCTCTTCCACGCACCCCATAATAAGAGTCTTTGAGTGACACTTTGTCCCTCATTGTAAGGCTAACAGCCTCATGGAATTGTTCTTTTAAAAAAAACTGCAACAGTTTCATAAGTTGAGAAAAAGAAGCAGGTAAAGATGTTATAAAAAAAATAGTAATGTAGGACGAAAAACAGAACCACGGCAACAGCTGGAGCCATCATTGTGACCTCTGTGGCAGTCAGCAGCTATTAGTCGCCACACACTTGTGAGTGAGTAAAATATCCAAAGCTTCATGGCGTAAAAAATTCCCCTGTTTCCCTGCAGCTGGAATCCCATCACAAGAGGCAGAACTTCTGGTGTTGGAATACCCATTGAACTACCCCTGAGCACGATTTATTTTATTCTCATAAGATTTTATTTAATTTTTAGCACTTAATTGAGATCCAAATCAGAGATGCCAAAGCAATATGGGCGACTACCATGAGGCTAGATAGACTTTTTATGGATGTCATTAAGGGTCACCAGTGACAGCAGCCTTTACCCTAGCAAGACTCTTCTGTCCCCTGGCACTGCCCTTGTGCCCACAGAGATGCAAATGTAGTGCCAGCAACAGAAAGAAAACAAGGCTCTAACGAGCCTTGTTTACCTTCTGCTGCTCCATCCGATCTGGTACATTTTAATTTATTATACTGTGCACCACACTTCTAAAATTATATATTTTGCAAAATAGAAATTTTGCACAGCAAAGCACAAGAATTAAAATGTTTCTTTCTTGTACAGTTGTAACAAACATCTCCACAGCTGCACCCCAAGTTGCTAGGTTCCGTTATCAGTGCCCTTATTGCTGCAAAAGCAAAGAACACTTTCCAAAGAAGCAATACTCAGCTCAGCCAATTTGAGGGGGCAGGGAGTATTGGATAGGCCCTAATGCTGTGCATGTCCTTACATGGAAGGTATATAGTCATTATACTATCGGGCCAATTATCCACCTCTATGGACAGTATATTTCAGGACTAAGCAAGCAGCGGAGTCTGTTTCACTTTCTCGGCTGCCTGGAGAAGAAAAGAAATACCAGCAAAACAAAGTTTCGGATGGCCTCGTTCAAAGCCCCATGGTAATCCTGACATTACTAGTAATATAATTACCTTCCTATTTGAGGTTACAAAATCATTGGTAACTACACAGATCTGGGGTGCTTCATTCAGAAATGTAAGCCATTGATAATAGCTGAAATGACCAAATTAAATGTTGTATAGAATTTCCAATTGAGATTCTCCTGATTTCCTTGGAAATTCCTTATTTCGGAAGTAAGTCAAACCACCCATACTCATGGAGCTACCTATGTCCTGTTACTGGTAATTTGGAGGAGGGAGGGGTGGGGGGGACATTGTCATAATGCTTTGAGTCTGTGACTTGCCTCTGAAGGGTGTGGGGCTGCATGAAGTGGTGCAACAAAGCCTGATCCTGTGGCACTTTATCCTCAAGATGAGGCATCCTGGCTGACCTCTTTCGCCAGACCAGTGTTCTTTCTACGGATGTTAAGCTATTCAATAACCAATAACCATGTCTAAGCACGAGCCAATACAACAGGGTATGGGAAGAGAAGCAGAACCAATAGACATAATAGGAGCCAGGTGGAAACGTGGTAGAAATGGCATGAGAGGGTGGCCGTTAGTGTAAGAATAAAAACGAATTCAGGATAGGTATGGAGCTATCTAGTGCAAGATAGAAAATTAAATGAAAAGTTGAACAAAGTTGCAGTACGGTGAGTGGAGAGATAGGATGACAAAGGGATGATAAAGGGAGTGACTGAGTGATGCAATGGCAGGTGTGAAACATCTTAAGTAAAAAGAGAGAGTAGTAGAGCTGGAATAAATAAATTGTGATATCTGAGAACTAACTTCTTTCTCCAAAATATTGGGAGCAACAAAATAGAGCACCTAGTGTAAATTTCTTGAGAAAAAGAATAACAAGAGCCTGTTTCCAACCACATCAGTGCAGAGAGAAGTGTTTAATAGATTGGTCAATGCAGATGCTATGTCAAATGTCTTGGATCAAACACATAAAAGGTGATGGGAGGAATGCTTGCAAATAGTCGAAACTACTAGCAATCAGTGTGGATACCATCCCATCCCATCTTTTTTTTCACCCTCTGTGCCTTTCTAGACAGAGGCCGGCCTTGTGCAAATCATTACTGAACTTGCTTCATATGAGAGCAATCCATTTCAAACTGCCAGTCAATTTCGTCCTTCAGAAGGGAATATGAGCAACCCCAGACAGGTTTCTGTCTTTTTAGGCCTCATCAGTGAAGAATACCTTGAATTATGTGGCACAGAGAGCAAGTGTTCTACAGCTAAGAATACCTGTGGTCACTTAGTGCATTCCATCAAACACACAAAGGGTGATGAGAGGAATGCTTGCAAATTGTCTAAATCATCAGCAGTCACTCTGGGTAGCATTCCAAGCCACAACTGAATATGTGACAGTTTAAAGACACATGTACATATTTCGTTTTTGGCTTATATGTAGAGCTGTTTTAACTCTTCTCAGTCCTATATAGGTATTGTGCACATGTCTGCTTGTCTTGTATCTTTTTGTTTTGTACAACTCCTCCTCTCTTATTTACACCAAAAACAGCTGTTCACTTGTTTACGTTTCTTGTATATCTGCCTGTAGGTTCTTGAATTTTTCTCTTCAGTCTTATTTACCCTCAAACCAGTTTTATTTCTCATCCTTTTGATGTTTAGTTTGGTGATGGATTTTGTTCTCAATAATAATTTAATTAATAAATTGAGAACATGTCCACTGCTGTTAAATAATGAAACATTCATGTTTTGAATTTCCTGCCAATAGAAATAAATTAACACACCATATGAAGATTAGGATAATGATTGTTGGTTCTTTTAACTCCAAGAGCTCACTCAGACATCTAGTATGTAATTTATGCTATTATTTATTCTGACTATGCACATCATTTTTGATACTACCTAGATGGGGATCAATATGAAGGGATATAATTCGAGCTTTGATCAATCCCTTCTTCTGGCTTCAACCTTTTGGGAAAGATTCATGGACAAAATTGAGTTTAATGACAGAAAAGTTGTATTTCTACAATGATATAGAATATGTCAAAGGAATTTCTTCTTCAGCTTCTTGTTCGACCCCTTGAGATGCTCAATTCAGATGCAAACATATGAAGCTGACATAGGTAACCTTGGCACTAGTAGGGTCAATTTGCACCTGCTTCAAAAACTGGTCAGCCTCTCCTGATGGGGTACTTAAACAAGTGGCTATCTCATTGGATAATATTCAAGAAACGGTGAAGGGAGAATGTGGCAAATGCAGCAATATAGGCCATCTAGAAGAGGCGCATAAACAATAACTTCAAGGTTTAAAAAGATGTCAGTTCATCTAAAGGTAAAGGAGACAAAGGAGCATGGTTGGCCAGTGTTTAATAGGAATCAGAATAGGTGTACTAATCCTGTGCTATATAGGAGAATCATCTGGAATTACATTTTAGTCTATCCAAGGAGGAGGATCAAACCTGCAATGTACATCTTTTGTCATTTCAGGAAGGGAGGTCCTTCGGATAGTGCTGAGGATTTATTCAGACACAATTAAGGAAATAACAGCAACTAGGGGCCTCTTTGTTCCGCAACGCACAGGACAGAATGGTCTGTCTGTAGAGCTTTGTATAAAATTCGTGCTGTAGAGGGTCTGATATTTTTGTAAATGGGCATGCGATTTTGAGGTGCGCTCTTTTCTGCTAAATGCTAAGGGAAAGATTTATGTCAAAGTGATGGGAATCAAGATGAAACAACCAGTTTGTGAGCTGTGCTTGAGTTCAGTAATCCTCCACGGCGGAACAAACCTTTATAAAACTCAATAAGGCACCTTTCAAATTTCCTATGGCCAGACTAACCATATACTAAGCTGGTGTGATGCATATTGTTAGACCTATAAGCCTTAGAGTAGTCTCCACCCGAAGATTTTGCCTTACTCTGCCTGTTTTGCTGAATTTGTTTTTGTTGGACTTAGGACTCTGTACATTTTACTGCTGTTAACTAGTGCTAAGGTGCTTGTGCATTCTTCTTTAAACATAGTAAAAGTGGTTATGCTCAATTGGCACATTTAATGCACCTGTGAGTCCCTAGTAAAGTAGTACTACCTGTACCCAGGGCCTGTAAATTAAATACTAGTAGTGGTTGTGCAGCACTGATTGTGCCACCCACTTGAGTAGTGCAGGTGTGCATTTTTAAACTGTCATTCCAACCTGGCATAATAACATTTCTGTTAGCTGTACCCCTTATCTTTCTAATAAATATAACTCACCCCTAGAGTAGGCCATAACCAGCTCATAGGGCAGGGTGAAGTGTATTTAAAAAGTTGGACCTGTACTTTTAAGTTTTACATTTCCTACCTCTCCCATAGGATAACATTGGGATACCTTATTACATGCAATAAGTGATAACTTTCAATTGGGAACAGTTAGGAATGTCCAGTTTGGTCTCTAAAGAATTGTAATTTAAAAGCATCGTTAATGATAAAGTTGGATTTTACGTCTCAGTGCTGAAAATATCCCTTTTAGAAAGTGCCTGCAGTCTGTATCCTGGGTCACAGGACTAGGTGTAAGTTGTTGGTGGTCATTGTATATTGCTCCCAGGCAGTGAGACAAAGGGGGAATAGATGTTGGCTGGCTGGGCCATCTCTGACTAGATGGGGGGCAGAGCTGTCACCTACCACACTTGCACATCACAAGGACACTGCCTCAACACCCAAAGGGTTCTACACTAGACTTTTGCTTCTCCTACTTCAAAGTGGGCACCAGTTATAAGACCCAGACCCAACTATTGAGTGCACAGCTGGACCTATGAAAGACTCAGAAGAAGGACTGTTGTGCTGCTCTGCTGCAGGGATGACTGCTGTTCTGCCACCCTGGTACCCTACTGTCCTACTTCCTGAGTGACGAGAGCTGTACCGGCATTTGAACCCAGGACTTCCAGAGTGACTCCAAGGGCTAACTGGCAGGCTTCCTGATCAGATCCTCAGGGACAGAAAAGGCTCCAACCACCTTGAGCTATGCAGCTGGACTCTGCCTTCTGTGAGTCTTGGACCCCAAGTGGTACCACCCCAGTCCTGGACCCTTGGAAGTAGGCATGAAGGTGCTCTGCAAGCCCATCTGTGGTGTTTTGGACATAAACAATGCAGTGCAATGCATCACCTTGCAGCTCTGATTCAGAACTGCTGCTGCATGGCCCATAACTGACGTAGACCTCACCGCTTTTCAGAATTGTCGCTGCTTGAGGCATCCTCAATAGACGACCTTGCATCACAACGCCCTCAGAACCACCACTGCTTGATGCATCCTCAGCGCTGGACCTCGCATCACAACCCACATCTCATCTGAATCGCTGCTGCACAATGCACCCTCAACACAGGATCCAACAACACTCTGCAACCAGGATTTAAGGTACTCTGTTCAGCGGGCCTAACTTGGTCTCTGTATCCGGCCCGCGCTCCATCGTTGCTGGCCTGAACTTGTGACTTTATCCTGTCTGGCATGACCAGATTAACACAGGGGGTGCTTTGAACCAAACTTTCTACTTAAACCTTTAGCATTTCATTTCGCTGGTTTTACTGATTAGATTTTTGTTGGTTTGGTGTCAAATAATTTATAAAATTTCACTTATGTTTTCTAAATTGGTGTGGGCTTTTCTTGTGTTGTGTTTTCACTTTATTAGTGATGCTTCTGCTACTTTACACACTGCCTCTAAGTTAAGCCTGACTGCTTTTGTGCCAAGCGACCAGAGGGTTAGGCACAGGTTAATTTGAGGATGGCTTGTGTTTCACTCTGACAAGAACTGTGGTTGCTGCTTTAGTAGGGTGTTACCCTCCTCAACCTGTAACCCAATTTCCCACACATATGCACATAATACCTAAAGCTGTTGCCAAGCAAGTTGACATGAACATCAACCATAACTCTTACATTAATTGTCCTTTGGCTTACCAGCCTGCAAGGTCTGGAGTGCTTTTTTTTATTTTACCCACACTAATTCTACTCCAACCCTGGTTACATATTGGTTGAAGCAGGCAAGGAACCATGCAACACATATCCTTTTCAGGTAATACTCCTGTTTGGCCCACATTAGTTTTTGAGTGCCCACTAAGAGGCGAGTGAAGGTAAGGATGGAACTCTATTATTCTATATGATAAAATGTTGACTGTTGACAAGAATGTGTTTATTGCTTCCTCAAGCTGTGCCATATCCATTGGAGCTATTTATGGTTTTCTTTTTGGGTGATCAGTGGGATTTTATTTCAAGACCAAGAACGGGCCATTTTTTTTAAACAAGATGAGAAAATGCCACATGACTTGACACCTCAGACACAATCTTTTCTGTAACACTGGTATTGTTGTATCTTCTTCAAAATATAAATAAAAGCACCAGGTTTGTTTAGTTTATATCACATATGTGCATTTCAGTTGCACTGCATGTTATTATTTTATTGTAAGCAAATCCAAGCATTTTGGAAAATAATTTCAATGACTGTATTGGATGTTTTACAAGGAAACATCCAGGTTACCTGGCTGTAACTATGTGGATGATATTTGTTTTGCAGGCTGTAAGAGAGGGATGCACATCTGTGTTATTACATGTCTTTCCTCAAGTTAAATTTGAACATTTTGCACAAATTGTAATTCAGCTTGTGCATTTGGGAAGACATATTGTTTAATCTGTGTTTGTCCTGTACAAAGTTTTGACATTTTCGGGGGATAAGAAGTGGGAGCAATTGCTTGTTCTATGCTGCTGCTTTTAACCATTGGAGACTATTTTGTACCAGGGTGGGGAGGATGCTGAATTCGTAGAATGGGAGAAAAGCTCCATCAGCTGTGCCGGGAAGTTGTCCCACCTCCTCTCCATGTCCTGGGGGGTCTTGGCATTCCCACTCTAATGGAATAGTGATTCCTTTTCCAGATGGAGTAAGTCACTGTACTTAGCGCTACGCTCTAATGGGGATTGTCTCCTTGGGAATTAGGAGATCTGGTAGATTGAGGTCCTGAAGAAAACTTTTAGGTGCATGTAGGCTGAAACATGTTGACCATTGTTTTATTCAGATCGGTGCTGAGGACAGAATGTTTCCACCACGGTAGTCGTGTGCTGAGGTCTGAACCGGGAAAGGTATTGGTGGAAAGGGGAGAATATCCCCCATTCCCAAGTGGATCCCTGCTTGGGGATTGCCAAAGAAAGACAACCCCCAGCAGGGCGACCCTCAAGTTGGAATTCACCCGGTAGACACCAGCATTTTGGCCATTTTCTGCCACCCTCAGGGTCAGATTGGCCTGGAAGTTAGAGGCACCTCTGGTGACACAGGTGATATACATAGGCATACATAGATATTCACTACATATGACGTGCCCTTGGCAGTCAGAACTTTGTGATCTATTTCCTGAAACATTTTCAATTGAGATTCCCTTAGTAACCTCCAGCTCAGACCCACTGACAGAGGGACACTTAGACCATACTCAGGCCAACCTTCACACTATGTTCACACAATACATTACGGGCTAAGGCTGGTTAGACCTTTTGATTTATGTCCCTTAAAAGTTTGTATCAAGGGCATCTTTTGGAAACCATCCCTCTACTGTGTCGATGTGCACAATTCCCTGTTATGCCAATCTCTATCTATTACTTCTTGATTACTTATATTATCTAGCATCCCCCTTTCTACTTGCAGTACCCCTTATTTGCCATCTATCAAGAGAAATGTGGTTCACTTTGTTTTAGCCTTGAAGAGCATAAACACACATTTCATATTTACACATAAACCGATGTTCCACATATAGGCCCTCATTACAACCGTGGCGGTAAATGCCACCTACCGCCGTGCTGACGGCCGCCAACATACCGTGACCGCTGTGGTATTCCGCTACAAGTATTATGACCCACAATGAAAATTCCGCCACTATACAGACACCCACACAAGTCCGCCAGACGAAAGGTAAGTGATAAACTGGCGGTACCAAAACCCACACCGTTACACCAACAGGAATACGCCCACAGTATCAGGATCCACGAATCACCGTAGCGGTCTTTCAAACGCAGTAAACCATTGGCGGTACACACCGCCGTGCTAAAAATACACACACATTTACAAACCACCACCACATTGGACAATTCAAACTACACACACCTAACACATATACACCCACCACACCCACACACCACTATAAAACACACACCCACATTACCCACAACCCCTTACAGTGAAAAATAAAATAGCAAACAGAGAGAGACAAGCCAGGAGCACCCACTCAATCAGAGTCACAGAACACCATCACCCATACAGCATCCACGCACATCACAGCATACACCCCAACACATCACCCCACACATCACCCCACACATCCTCATACATATCACTCACACCACATCCATGGCACCCCAAAGACACCCCAGGTTTTCAGAGGAGGAGATAAGGGTCATGGTGGAGGAAATCATACGGGTAGAGCCACAGCTATTCGGATCACAGGTGCAGCAGACGTCCATTGCAAGGAAGATGGAGCTATGGCGGAGAATCATGGACAGGGTCAACGCCGTGGGACAGCACCCCAGACCCCCGAACAAGGGATGACATCATGAAGAGGTGGAATGACCTACAGGGGAAGGTGCGTTCCGTGGTTGTAAGACACCAGATAGCAGTACAGAGAACTGGCGGCGAACCCCCACCTGCTACCCCACAACTGACAACATGGGAGGAGCAAGTCTTGGTGATCATGCCTCCTAAGGGCCTCGCAGGAGTAGCAGGAGGACTGGACTCTAGTAAGTCAAATCTTTACTACTTTATCCCCACCACCCTACCTGCATGCCACCACAAACTCCTACCCCTACCCTCACCCTCATCACTCCACCACTTCACAAATACCCCACTATCACAACCCACCCATCCCAATACCAAGCCCTGCATGTAACACCAATGCATGGACCACAAACACAGACCTGCATGGACACACATCGCCACAGCATGCCCAGTAGTGAGACTCACCCACCCTACAAATTCACCACTCACACAAGGCCAAGCTGACAGGGAAATCACAGTCATACAGGGAAACACTCCCATGCACAAGATGGCACAAGCAGAAACAATAACACTGCATTTGCATCCCCACAGGACCCATACTCAACGTCACCAGAGAGGAGATGCTAGCTACATCCAGTTCCCCCGAAGAGGATCACAGTGACGACAGCAGCTCTGCACGCCTGGATCAGGATGACCAACCTGGCCCATCAGGGACCTCTGGACAGTCGGTTCCCCTGCCACAGTCCCAACCCACCACAGAGCCTCCCCCCTCAGGAAACACCACCACAGCACCCACCCAGTGGGCCCATGCCACTGTCCCCAGGACACATCAATTAGCAGTGTGTCTACCACTACAGGGACCCAGGCAACCCCACAAACACAGGACGATCAGGGACCTGAGGTCAGTGGCAGTGTGCACACGGTTCAGGGGACAGAGACACAGGACAACAGGGAATCTGGGAGGACTGCTGTGCTAAAGGGGGAGGATAGGCCCAGGGAACCCACTCTCCATGAGGGACTCTCAAACATCCTAGGAGCATACCACCATTCCCAGGAGACCGTGGGCCAGGTACTGGCCAAGTTGCAGGAGACCCAGCGGCTGCAGGAGGGAAAGTACCTGGGTATCAGGGATGACCTAAAAAACATCTACACCATCCTGGTCACCATTGCAGGGGTGCTGGCTGACATGGGCAGCACAGTGAGGGAGGCAGTGGCACAACGGGTCCCTGACACTAGCCACACCTAAGCACAGCCCTCCACCTCTGCTGGCGCTAGTGGACAGGAGGCCCTGCCAAAGGACCAACAGGCCACCAGCACCCCACCCCCTGCAGAAGGAGAACCACCACGCAAACGGTCCCTGCGATCCAGGCAGAAGCCAGAGAACATTGCCAAGACCCCTGCCGCGAAATAGAAATCTCCTGATTGTCACCATTCTGTCCCACTCTGTCACCCAGTCCACCTTGAACTGCCATTACTCACCTTCCTATGCCCCACTGGACAATGCACCTGTGATACCAAGAGCCTAGACACTACCCTGGACTATCCTCCACCATCAGCCCAGCCCATTGCACATCCCCATATACTTCTCAGCACTGAAATAAACACCCTTTGAACAAATACTAATGTGGAGTCTGTCAAATGATTTACATATGTATTAGTACAATATAACCAAAGCATTGCAACTCAAATGTACAGTGAAATATACTTTGGAATGGCCTTTGGTGGGCAGCAGTACACATAGCAGGAGCCAGAGTGGGGCACAGAGATCTGAAATTAGAGATGCCAAAGGGAACAGGCAGTCGCCATAGACATAGGAAAACAGGCTGCCAGGTACAATGTCCAACAGAAAACTTAAATGTAAAGTGAAGTTACAGTCTCTTACCTGTGTGTCACTGGAAGTACTGCAGAATTATATTGTTTCTGTTGTCAACATCTTCTTCCTCTGCCTCCTCTTCCTCACTGTCCACAGGCTCCACCGCTGCCACAGGACCATCTCCAGGCACATCCTCCTACAGAAAAGGCACCTGTCGTCTCAAGGCTAGGTTGTGTAACATGCAACATGCAACGATGATCTGGCACACCTTCTTGGGTGAGTAGTACAGGGAGCCACCTGTCAGATGGAGGCACCGGAACCTGGCCTTCAGGAGGCCGAAGGTCCTTTCAATAATCCTCCTTGTACGCCCATGTGCCTCATTGTAACGTTCCTCTGCCCTTGTCCTGGCATTCCTCACTGGGGTCAGTAGCCATGAGAGGTTGGGGTAACCAGAGTCACCTGCAAATATCGAGGGACAACTGTTAGACACACACTAACCCTTTAGGACAACCCCATACCCAGACACCTACCCATACTGTGTGGGGACCTTGGGCTCACCTATTAGCCACACCGGTGCCTCTGGAGTTGGCCCATCACATATGGGATGCTGCTATTCCTCAAGATAAAGGCGTCATGCACAGAGCCAGGATATTTGGCATTCACATGGGAGAAGTACTGGTCCGCCAAACACATCATCTGCACATTCAGAGAGTGATAGCTTTTTCTGTTCCTGAAAACTTGTTCAATTCTCCGGGGGAGGGGGACAAATGCCACATGTGTACTATCAATGGCACCAATGATGTTGGGGATATGTCCCAGGGCATAAAAGTCAGCTTTCACTGTGCCAAATCCTCCACCTGGGGGAACACAATGTATCTGCACATGTGTTTCAGCAGGGCTGACAACACTCTGGTCAACACGTTGGAGAACATTGGCTGGGACATCCCTGATGCCATGGCCACTGCTGTTTGGAAGGAAACACTTGCCAGGAAATCGAACACTGACAGGACCTGCACTAGAGGGGGGATACCTGTGGCCTGGCGGATAGCATCAGGTCTGGCTCCAATTGGGCACACAGTTCTTGGGTTTTGGCCCAATCAAGTCTATATGTTATGATAATGTGTCTGTCCTTTATTGTCTCCAGGTCCACCAGGGGTCTGTACACCAGAGGATGTTGCCATCTCATATTCAGCCTCAGCGGTTGAAGCCTATGGAAGAAAACAGTGAGCAGAGGGTCATATTCACACATCTATTGCACTAATGATGATTTGTTCACTTTACAGAAACAAGATGTGAATCTGACAATCAGTTGCTGTGCCAATGTCTGCTGTGATGCAGTTAGGTGCCATGCCCTGTGCCCCCCTGAAATGGCATCTGCCTGACCTGTGAGGATGGACAAGTGGAAATTAGGTAATTGCGCTGGCGTTGTGTGCCATCGCAGTAGGCAGATGAAGACTGCTGTGCAACTTCTCATTCGTTATCATTGGGCCCTATGGGTTCCAGGAACCAATGGCGATGTACACCGGCGGTGACGGTACGCACCGCCACAGACATCAGCGCCATTTTCTATCTGTTCACTCACTTGCTACCTGACCTTCAACAGGAGAGGACCTTCACTGCAAGTGCTGCTGTGACCTGTGTCTGGAAGCGCCTGCCTTCACTGCGGAGGAGTTGGAGAAACTGGTGGATGGGGTCCTACCCCAGTACATGTTACTCTACGGTCCTCCAGACGAACAGGTGGGTACACTGTAAGCATGAGGCGTAGGCCATGAATGTATGGAGTGCTGTGTATGTAAGCCACTGGGGGGGGGGGGGCGGGGGCAGAGGCACCCTGGCCAGAGTGCTGCATGTAAGGTGGTCAATGTATGTGCGTCAGGGAATGGGAGGGATATGGTGGGCCATTACTCAATAATTCCCTTTTCTGCTGTCTTTTCCATGCAGGTCAGCGCCCACCAGAAAAAGTGTATTTGGCGTGCCATCGCCAAGGAGGTGCAGACCCTGGGGTACTTTGACGGGCGGAGCACCCACTGCCGCAAGAGGTGGGAGGACCTGCGCCGCTGGGCAAAGAAGACGGCGGAGGACCAGCTGGGGCTGCCCTCCCAACGAGGAAGGGGTGCCCGTCGCACCATGACCCCCCTGATGTTTCGCATCCTGGTGGTGGCCTATCCGGAATAGGATGGGCGCTTGAAGGCATCACAGCAGCCACAAGGAGGTGAGTACAGATTCTGAATCCTGCCTTAAGAGGTACCTGGGTGGGGGATGTGGGCTATGGGTGCCCCTAGGCCAAGGCGAAGAAGGCAGGTTAGGTCCCTTGTCGGGCAGGCTCAGAAGCAATCCTACCTCAATAGTGTTGGTGGCGATCTACTACTGGGCAGGATCCTGTGGGTTTCAGGTGTGCAGCTCATGGCATTAGCCATTATACCCCACGTGCTGGTGACTATCTTAGTAAATGGTTGGGCATGGCCTAGTGCATAGGGCTCCTCCCTGTGTGTTGTGTACGCCAAAGGTAGTGGTGTTGTTGGCATTGACCAAGTGTATCTTCTGTCTCCCCCCCCTTTTTGTTTTGTCACCCTGTCCTTGTGTGCATTAGCATCATCTGGCGGAGGAGCAGAGGCACCGGCGACGGAGGGAGCTGCATCCCACATGGGTCTGGAGGCCGAATCCAACGAGGGTGAGGGCACTAGTGGAACGGAGGGCGAGGGGAGCACCACGACGGGGACAGGAGGGGAGACCACAGACAGTGACTCCTCCTCCGATGGAAGCTCCCTGGCGGTGGCGGACACCTCTGTGCCCGCCCCAACAACAGGTACAGCCACCACCCCCCTACCAGCACCGCCCTCCCAGCAACCCCTCAGCGTGTTTCCTGTGCCTGCTCACACAGGAGGGTGGGCATCTCCTTCGCCCCAGGCACCTCAGGCCCTGGCCCAGTCAGCCCTGCTGCCCTCCATGAGGAGGCTATTGACCTCCTGAGATCCCTCACTGTTGGGCAGTCAACCATTCTGAATGCCATCCAGGGTGTCGAGAGGCATTTGCAGCAAACAAATGCATACCTGGAGGCCATTCACTGTGGCGGCTCAAAAGAGAGTATTTCAGGCTCTGGCTTCCGCACTGATGGCAACCATTGCTCCTGTCTCCAGCCTCCACCCTCCAACTTCCTCTGCCCAGTCCCAGTCCCCTCAACCCCAGCCCATCCCAAGCACACCTTCAGACCAGCACTCACCCAAATCAACACACAGAAGTGGGTCAGGCATACACAAGCACCACACATCATCCCACAGGCACTCACACAAGCACCGTCCCCATGCAGACACACCAACATCCACTGCCTCCACTGCGTCCCTCTCCTCCTCATCCTCCACCTCCCTCCCAGTAGCATCTCCACTCACACCTGCATGCACTACATCCTCATCCACTACCTCCATCACCAGCACGCCCATCACTACTCACCCCTCACTGGCAGTCACCACCCCCACATCCATGCACACGTCCCCTGTGTCCTCTCCCACTGTGTCTGTGACCCCTCCTCCCAAAATACACAAACACAAGCACCCACCCACCCAACAGCCAGCCACCTCACAACAGCATCCTGCCCATGCACCTTCACCCAAACTCAGCAGACACCTCCTACAACCACTCCCTCTTCCTCCACTCTAAAACCGTCTCCCTCTTCCCGTCCCAGTGTGTCTAAAAAGCTTTTCCTGGCAAACATTGACCTCTTTCCTACCCATCCCCCCGTCCTTCCCCTCGGGCCAGGGTGTCCAGAACCCAGGCCAGTACCTCAGCCACCAAGTTGGCGTCCGCTGTGGTACCTGCAACTCACAGAGGCTCAAAGGGGGCACCCGTCAGCCCAGCCAGTGTGCCACCAAACCCTGCAAAGGACAAAATCATTCGGCCTCCTGCCAAGGTAAAGAAGGGGACAGCATGCAGGAAGGGCAAGGAGCATGACCCACCCAGCAAGTCCTCTTCCAAAACTCCAGCTGCTAGGGCAAAGGTCACACAGCATCTGCAAAGGCGATGAAGGGGCAGAAAACCCAAGGCAAGCCACTTCAGCCCTCGGAGGCTGCAGGTGAAGGCCTGGTGCCCACCAACACAACCACCAGCCCCGCCAGCCCCGCCACCTGCACCTCAGCCAGCACCGCCAGCAGCCCTGCCGCAAGCACCGCCACCTGCAACGCCGCTGGCACCACTACTGTCAGCAGCAGCATCCCCAGTGGGCAGCCACCCGAGGCTGCAGGATAAGGGCTGGAGCCTACCTCCACCACTGGCAGCACCTGCACCATGGCCAGCACCGCCAGCAGCACCGCCAGCAGCACTGCCAGCAGCCCGGCCGCAAGCACCGATGCAATCACAGCCGCAATCACCGCCACCTGCACCGCTGATAGTAGGACCACTACCAGCACCAGCAGCCCCAGTGGGCGGCCGTCCGAGGCTGCAGTGGACAGGCTGGAGTCTCCCACCACAACTGGCATCACTCCCACCGGCACTACCACCAGTTTGCAGCCTTAGGCGCCACAGGATGGAGTCTAGCCTTG
This sequence comes from Pleurodeles waltl, assembly GCF_031143425.1. Taxonomy (NCBI): domain Eukaryota; kingdom Metazoa; phylum Chordata; class Amphibia; order Caudata; family Salamandridae; genus Pleurodeles; species Pleurodeles waltl. The sequence continues at coordinate 650,125,980 of NC_090447.1, forward strand.
CCTCCATGGACTATCATGCAACCTGGTCCCTGCAAATCTCATGCCTCAGACACCCAGGTGAGGGACTGTGCACTGCCACACCCCAAGTGCTGCATCACTGGGCACAAGGCCCCCTCCACAACCAGTGGAGATATGCATCCACTCACCATATCCTTGACGCGCACTGGGTACAAAGCCCCCTCCAGAACCACTGGAGAAAGGCATCCACTCACCCTATCCTTGGCAGGATGAAGCAGACTGGGCACAAAGCACCCTCCTGAACCAGTGGAGATATGCATCCACTAAGCTCCTCCTTGGCAGGATGAAGCACACTGGGCACAAAGTCTCCTCCAGAACCAGTGGAGAAAGGCATCCACTCATCTTATCCTTGGCAGGATAAAGCAGACTGGGCACAAAGCCTCCTCCTGAGCCAGTGGAGATATGCATCCACTAAGCCCCTCCTTGGCAGGATGAAGCACACTGGGCACAAAGCCCCCTCCATAACAAGTGGAGAAAGGCATCCACTCACCCTATCCTTGGCAGGAAGAAGCAGACTGGGCACAAAGCCCCATCCAGAACCAGTGGAGAAGCCATCCACTAGAGAGAATGTGGCTTTGCACTCCCCAGGACCAAGCAGTGGGCAGACCACTCACTTGAGAGACTGTGGCTTTGCACTCCCCAGGACCAAGCAGTGGTCAAACCACTCACTTGAGAGATTGTGGCTTTGCACTCCCCAGGACCAAGCAGTGGGCAGATCACCCACTTGGGAGACTGTGGCTTTGCACTCCCCAGGACCAAGCAGTGGGCAGACCACCCACTTGAGAGACTGTGGCTTTGCACTCCCCAGGAACAAGCAGTGGGCAGACCACCCACTTGAGAGACTGTGGCCTTGCACTCCCCAGGACCAAGCAATGGGGTAGTACCATCTTCCAACTGAAGTGTCCCCCCTTCCCCATCCCCCTGAGGTGCCTGTGTGTTTTCGACCTGATGCCCCTGCAGTGTTCTCTCCTTATTGAGGCAGGAGTCAAGTGTGGGCTTGGCCCATGATTTTTGGCTCAGTGGCCCACGGACATTTGGAAAGGACAACGTACGGCCTTATGTACATATTGTATATTTTTGTAAATACTGTTTTTATAATCGTTACGTATATGTGCCTATTTCTAATATATCACTGATTTGACTCTATTCCTTTTGTCCTTGCGTTCTTCCAGGGGGTTATGGGGTGTAAATGTAATGTTGCTGCATGTGTTTGTGTGTGTGGTGTTGGGGGTGTTGCGTGTTGCGTGTTTGTGTCACTCAGTTTTTCCTCCCCCCCTCCCCTGTGTACTAGGTGCAGTTCTCACCGTGGTCGTAGTTGCCGCCTTTGGTATTCCTGGTAGATGAGGAGGCAGACCAGCATGGGCAGGACCTGTACCTTGGGCTCCATGGCGTCCTGGTTCTTCGTTGAGTGTCGAAAAGTGAGTGGTTTCCCTTCCAAACACTGTTTCCGCCGTGCTTTTGATGGAGTTGGTAACACCCCGGAAAAGCTGGGGGATTGGCGTGTTGTGATGGGGTGGGCGGTACATTGTCTTCCGCCTGGCTGTTGGCGGTGACTGCCGTGGTGTTTGTTGCTGCCGCCGTGACAGTCGGAGTGTTAAAGTGGCTGGCTGTGTTGGCGGTTTCCGCCGTAGTCGTGATCCCATTTTTTTTAACCTCCGGCCTGTTGGCGGTATTACTGCCACTTTAACACCAACTGCGACGTTGTAATGAGGGCCACAGTCTTTTCACTATGACCAGCTCCACTTTAAGATGGCCACTATGATGTGAATGCATATTGATTATGGCATGATAATGGAAATGCATCCCACTTTGTCTCTACTTGTTAAGGGTGGATAATTGAGTGATGAAATGGGACTATGGCTTTTGAAATATACCTAAATTGATATTCAAGGATGCAACATGATGTTGCATCACTACCTCATCTCTATCAAGATGGCTGCCACCACAACCTTGAACTCTGACCCAACCGGGGATGGCGGCCATTATGATATGCAAGTGTAGCGTTTGTGGCATGATAGTGGAAATGCATTCCACCTTGTGTTTATGTGTGAATGGTGGATAATTGACTGAAAAAGTGTAGCTATGGCTTTTGGAACTCTACTTATAGTGTCAATGATTCATAGACACAACATGATGTTGCATCACAACCACATCCTGTCCAAGATGGCCACCACAAGAACCTTGAACTTTGAAACAACCTGCTCCGTGGGATGCGCAGGTTTACTCACCATACCTGCCGGTAGTTTCCTGGTGACACTGCTCTTTTAAAGCGGACTACCTTTCCCACTCTGTCCTTTTCAGGCAAGCAGGAGGTTGTGTAGGTCATCCGTATGCAATGCTCTACAATCCTGTGAGTACGTTTTTTTAATTCAAGGATATACGATACCAGTTCCTCACTTGGTATTACATGCTCATTTCTCTACTTACACAGCAATGAGTGATACCCTACCCTCTGCATTTGACCTATGGGACCTCTGTCCTAACTTTTGCGGGGTAGGAACCATTTTGTATTTTTGTTTGTTTTTGTCTGTGTTTTTAGTTTTCACTTACGTGTGCACTAGCCTTGGCGGTATGTTCCGCCTGGACACGACTAATTGTTGGTGTTACCATGTTGTTAGACACGATTATTGTTCTGGGGGATATGTTCAGATAGGCATGACACTTTGGTACACATGACCATCCTTTGCAATGAGGTCGCAATGGCATTAACCTCTTGTTAGTTCATGATACTCCAAATGGGATTCTGTAATTGAGCACTGTGTCAGATTTGCCAACATGCATGTTAGGCAATGTCTGTCTATATTTTGTGTATGTTGATGTATGTGCTGTGATGGAATGTGTGACGAGTGCCCTATTTCTACAAGGCACCTATCTCTGGGGCCCTACTCCACTTATAGACCCTGGATACTCCAGGAAATGCTACAAAATCCCTACTGCCTAGCACTGCCTCACTTCTGCTGATACAAATGCTGCACCACTTATGTGGTTGGGCCTAGTGCCAGTGACAGGAACTTATCCAACCAATGTCATTAGGAGTCCCCATGCAAGGGCTCCCATTGGTCTTGGTTTGATAAGTTCCTGTCACTGGCACTAGGCCCAGCCACACAAGTGAGGTCCCGTTTTTATCAAAAGACCTTGGAAAATGCTGGGTGGAAGGAAGTTTGTGGCCCTGTGCAGATTCCAGAATTTTCCATCACGGAAATGTGAGGAAAATATGTTTGTTTAGTCAAAGTTGGAGGTTTGCAAGGGATTCTGGGTAACACAGCCTGATGGGAGCCATGCAAGTCACCCCATCCTGGATTCCCCTAGGTGTCTAGTTTTCAAAAAAGTACAGGTTTGCTAGGTTTCCCCAGGTGCCACCTGAGCTACGACCCACAACCACAGCTGCCCACATAGAAAAGTATGAGGTATCCACGTTGCATTTTGGGCCGTTTCCTGCCACAGGAATTAGGCCTACCCACACAAGTGAGGTACCATTTTTATCAGAAGACTCAGGAGCATGCTGAGTAGAAGGATGTTTGTGGCTCTGTGCAGATTCCAGAACTTTCCATCACAGAAATATGAGGGAAATCTGTTTTTAGTCAAAGTTTGAGGTTTGCAAGGGATTATGGGTAACAAAAACTGGCGAGAGCCATGAAAGTCACCTCATCCTGGATTCCCCCAAGTGTCCAGTGCTCACAACTGTCCAGGTTTTCTAGGTTTATCTAGGTCCCAGCTGAGCTACATCCAAAAAACCACAGCTATCCACTTTGCAAAAGAGGGTCAGTTTTGCATTGAAAAATTTGATGTATCCATGTTGCGTTTTGGGCTGTTTCCTGTCACGGGCAGTAGGCCTACCCACACAAGTGAGGTACGATGTTTATTGGAAGGCTTAGGAGAATGCTGGGTAGAAGGAAGTTTGTGGCTCTGTGTAGTTTCTAGAACTTTCCACCACAGAAATTTGAGGAAAATGGTCTGTTTAGTCAAAGTTGTAGGTTTGCAAGGGATTCTGGGTGAAACACCCCGGTGAGAGCCAGGTAAGTCACCTGATCCCGTTTCCCCTAGGTGTCTAGTTTTAAAAAATGTAAAGGTTTGCTAGGTTCGTCTAAATGTCAGCTGGGCTACTGTCCAAAACTCACAGCTACCAACTTTGCAAAAAAAGAAACAGTTTTGCGTGGAATAATTTAATGTGTCCATTTTGCATTTTAGGCCATTTCCTGTCACAGGCAGTAAGCCTACCCACACAAGCGAGATATTATTTTTTATTGGGAGGCTTAGGGAAACACAGAATAGTACAGCAAGTGTCATTACCAATTGTATTTCTCTGTATTTGCACATTCCAAATGTAAAACAATGTGTAAGAAAGAAGTCACTTTGAGAAATACCCTCCAATTCACATTCTAGTATGGGTACCCACAAATTCAGACATGTGCAAATAGATCCTGCCTCCAAACTCCATATCTTGTGCCCATTTCAGAAATACATAGGTTTCCTTGATACCTATTTTTCACAATTTATATTTTACCATATGAATTGCTCTATACCTGGTACACAATGAAAAGCCATTGCAAGGTGCAGCTCAGTTATTGGCTCTGGGTATCTTGAGTTCTTGGAAAACCCTGAAAACCTATATTTCCCACTACGAGAAGGGTCTAGCAAATGTAATGATGTATATAGTTTTTGTGAATCTGCCATTGTGATGAGAAGTTACAAATGAAAATTTTGTCACAAATGCCCATTTTGTCCTACTAATTTTCAGTATTTTTCCTATTTCAACACTAGGTTTCTTTGGGACAACCTTGAAGGATCTACACAAATGACCCCTTTCTGAATTCAGAATTTTGTCTAGTTTTTAGAAATGTATAGCTCTCCAACATCCGCCACGAGTTTCACACCTGTTTCACCACAAACTGGAAGGAGGTTGAAAGAACAAAAAATAGGAAAAATTGTCTAGCTCCCAGTAAAATGCCAAAACTGTGTTAGAAAATTTGATTTTCTGAATCAAGTCTGCCTGTTCCTGAAAGCTGGGAAGATTGTGATTTTAACACTGCAAACCTTTAATTGATATAATTGTCAGTAAAAAATAGACACTTTCTTCTGCTCCCCTTTTGTGTCACATTTGTTACAAATAACACAAAATGTAGCTATATTTGACTAATTTCCCACCAGGGGAATCCACAGGTCCTGGGTACCATTAGAATCCCTAGGATGTTTGAAAAAGAGGATGCATAATTAATGTGGATAGCTTATGTGGACAAAGAACTATGGAGGCCTAAGCACAAACTACCCCAAATAGCCAAATAAAAGGCTTAGAACTTGGTGGGCGGAAAAGCGCAGCCTTGCAGCGAAGGGCTTATAGATGTGAAAGATATACAACCCATCCCCAAATGATCTCACCTTTTTTAATCTTATCCCTTTCCCAGTTCTAATAAAACAATACAAACCTGGGAAAGGAAGTAATTTTATTTCGCTGCACTTTTTCACAGATCCCACAATGTCTCTACATGGAGAGACTCTTCCTCCTGGTGGAGGTAAAACCCAATGATTATGCTATCAGCTAATAGTACACCAGTGGCTAACAAAATAGAGCTGACAGAAACCAGCTATTGAGGGTCACAACTCATTTCTAAAAGAGATTTTAGTATCGAGAATGGTGTGATTTCACTCCCTTTGATGTTTTCTGATTTATTTGACTATTTTGTAGCCACAGTCATTTGACCCATTTGACCACCGATAGTCGAATGCCTTTAGGTTATGTTAGTTTATATAGGTCAATTTAAATTAAATCACTATTTATTAATTTGTTGCAAATTCAAGATTTTAAGAAGTTATAAAAAATGTACAGTAGGTCTAACGAACATATGATGCCTATTCCCCAATTGCAGTCCTATTGCTGGGAAACAAAAGCGGCTTTATGACACTTCTGGTCTTTCTTGCTGAAATATATCCCTCATGGAACATCTAGAATATTTTACTGAAATACTGTTTGCTTGCTGACCTTTTCTCTTATCAGAAACGATGATGAACATCAGACTAATGGTGTTTCCGAATAGATGAGGGTACTTGTCAATATTTAACTCCCTTCCCCCTTTCTTCTACATCTCTTTTCTTATTCCTCTGTTTTCCTGTGCACTTTTTTTTCTCACCTCAGTGTGCGTTCAGGCAAGATATGTTGGTTGACGTTAAATGAAATAAGGAACTGGGGGCAAATTTATGAGACCCTTGCGCCATAATATCGCCACATTATCATCAACTTTTTGATGCTAATGTGGCGATATTAAGGCGAAAACGCTGCACCAGATATACAAAGTGATACAATACATGCTTCGCATCACTTTGTAACCCCTTCTTATGCCGCATTATGCCTGTGCCAGGCATAAACCACTTTGTAACCCCTTCTTATGCCACATTATGCCTGTGCCAGGCATAATGTCTGCAAGAGGGGTGTTCCCCCGTTAGGGGGTCTGAAAAAATGGCGCAAAGAATTCTTTCCGTCATTTTTCTTGCCATTTTTAACGCCTGCTCATGCTATTTTTTTCAATGGGCCCCTATGTACTGTTCAGGGTAGTGCCTGAATTTTGGCACTAACCCTGAAGAGTACATCAATAGCTTAAAAAAATTCTGACGCTATTGCCCTCCACCCTGCACCATGGTGCACTGTATTTTAAATACGGCGCACACATGGTGGCGATGGAGAGGCGCAAGAGGCTGCAAGAAAAGTGGCACAATATGTAATGTGGCACCACATATCTTAAATCTGGCCCAAGGACTGTTGTTATTGTCAATAAACTGTCAAATGAATATTTTTTACTTTTATACAAATTGCAACTTACAGAAGGCCATATTACGTTTTTGTGATATGAAATGTTACTGCACAGGGAAATAGTACAAACAGTACAGCATTACAAAATGCATTCGATTATTGCAGACCTTAGTTGCACTTGTCACTCAAGGATAGAATAACAGTATGCATGAAAACAAATGTTAAACGCCTTGAAATAACTCAATCACATAATGTAACAGTGCAGCAACAAAGGGAAGACCGGGGCCAGCTGTACATGCCACCCAGCTCTGTCAGATATCTTCAAATGCAGAACATCTTTCTCAGGAATGAAAAATAAATGATTCAATGGAGCCCAGCAACAGCACATTGTTTAGCGATTGTTCAATTTGCTGGTTTTGTCAATTTGCAGTTCCACAGGATTAACTGCCTTGCAACTCAAAGGGATGCTTATTTTTTATTTTTATTTGTGTGTATAATGTTAATACAGCTTGATAAATGCTTCGGATGAGTAGAGGACAAGAGGAGGAAAACAATAACCAACTCATGAACGGTAAAATGTTGAGCAGTTAGTATCCTGAGGCTATAACGACCTCAGAGGAGGGAGATATATACTTCACAGAAATACCTGAATATAAAATTGTTCTCTTCTGTGCAGAGGGTAAAGGAAGTGTGTTTACTAAACATGCTACGTTCTCCCACACAATGCTTTCAATCTCACTGGACCGATGGAGAGTCTGTTTTCGAAAGTCAACCGTAGGCATTTTGTAGGCCAATATTTTTACAGCAATATGATAAAGCAGGTCAGAGCTTGACCATAATGGACCTTGTTCACAAGGCATAGGATCTTGAAGAACTATACATAACTGGAAATAGACACATAATCAGAAAGAATTGGTGTTCTCTGCTGCATCAGTCCATCCCAACAGTATTCTCCACCTCATTGAAGCCACTGCCATCCACTACCCCCACCGATTGATCTTCTTACCTTTGTCTCAATCTACTCCTCATATCTCCTTCTCCTTCTTTTGTTTCTTTACTTGCAGCCCACTGGTGAATTCATCGTAATGGGTGCCTATAGATACCACAAGCCTACCACTAACAGAAGTTGAGCATGCATCTTTATGGCTTTGCTTACATCCATAAATAGATGTTCTGCTGAATCAAATTATCACTCATGCTCCCACATACAACATCTTTTTCCTAATCTCATTACTCTTTTTCTCTCACATTTAATAGCCTTCTGTAGTGATAGTTTGCAGTCTTATACATTTTTAATGAACTACGTCCATCCTTCAAATGTTTCTCTTTTTTGCCACAATACAATAAATACTAATTTGCTGAAGGCATTTGGAGTGGGCATGTGCTCTTCTGGAGCATGTAATAGGGTTTCCTCTATTTAGGAATAAACAAAAAAATAGAAAAAAAATACATATAATTTATTCAATTCATAAAATCCTCAAACCTTTTATCACACCATCTATCAGAATAATGACTTATCTGAAAATGAAAACTTTGCCCTTTGCTGACATCAATCAATTTATCATTTGTCAAAAGCTCTGGAGTCTAATTGGTATTTTGGCAAAGCCCATGGGCTTTCCACTACCTGTGTTTATTTGTTGATTTATTATTCATATGCTCGCTAGTGTTCATAAAGTCAACTAAGCTCCCCCTTGCTTCAATGCTGCAGGAACACCTGTTCCGCATCTTAAGTTAGGAAAGCGAGCCTGAATGGCTAGGATGAGAATTTCAGTAGAAGCAGTACAAAAGATGAGAAACAAAATCTGATGATCAGTATAGGTGTTGCGGTCATCTTGCCTAATCATTGGAGAAATTAAATTAATCTAAATACCCTAAGCTAAGCTATAGAGAATCATAATTAAGTGTCAGGAAATACACGAAAGTGTCAGCATAGCAGAAACATCACTAGAGGTTCTGATAGGGACTTGGTATATGGCATAAAGCCACACAAAGAAATAAAGAGTAGAAAGGTCTGTACCCCTTCAAGTCTCACAAGCCTCATGACAATCTTCCCTCAACTAACTAGGTGAATACCAATTAAACCTACAGAACCTTTGAGAAGGCTACATCATCCACGCCAGTAGTTTTCCACCTTCCTTGCACAGTTGAAATTGGCAACTTCCATCAAACTTCATCTCCCTCTTTGGACATCAGGATGTCCTTGAGTGCTTCTTGGTGCCTGGTACACAAACAGGAGTCTTTGCTTCTCAGTTCGTTAGCACTCCTTGGTCCTTGCCAAAGTATTCTCCCGTACTCCACTATCTTCAATACACACATTAACACCCATTAACTGTAGATTCTCACAATCGCACCTGCAAAGAAAGAATATTGCTAGGTTAGACACAAGAAATGCAAATGTTTCAGACCATTAGTTATGCTAACTTAATAAAGCATTAGTGCACATTTGAAATGCATGTCTGGAAGTGCATCTTGCAAATATAAATGTAAACAAGAATTATAAATGATATGTGATTAAATGCAGTTTCACCATAATACCATAATCAAAGTACATGAGTATAAATGTGAATGAGTACTACATTTCAGCATGTTAAAATCAAACACAAGAAAACATTTATAAATTAATTTCTAATTCTCTTCTGTGAATTCACTTTCAGTAATAAAATTTAGATGCCCCATCTTGATAAAATCCTTTGATGAGACAGACTAAAGCCTTGTATTTCTCATCAATGTCTGTCAAGGCTGCGTCAGATGCTTTATGACTTCATAAAATGTACACTGATTATCTTCCAGCTCAACATGCACTTTCCTTCCTTTTTTTACCTGTCTAAATATTATCCCCCGAAAAATTCTGAAACCCGCAACAAAGACTATTGTACAAATTGCAATAACCAACAATGGTTTCAGAACCAAACCCACAATTCTACTTCCCAAATTTCCAAAGCATCTGCCTATAGCAGCAAACTCATATCTGATAGCCTCCACTGCACCTGTTGCTTCCAACCCTTCCAAAACCTTCTTCAACCCAGTATTGCTCTGATTGTATTTCTCCAAATCCTTACTTTTGTTTGGTACGTAAGTAGAACATAGCTGAACTTATAATATCTGACAGACTCCACCCTCTTTTGCAAGAAGGAGGTCTAATGCAAGTCTGTTCTTCAAACGCATAGAGCTTATTGCTATTATCTCAGTGTTTACAAGCAACAAGGCATTTGCTGTACTTGTCAGTTTATCCACTACCATAGACAACTTCCTAATTTTCAAATCATAAAGAATCACCCCTACAGGCGGAATCCATGCACCAAAAATATCTCCTACCACTTCTCCAGCACTAACACTTCTCCTAGTTCTAGGTTTCACTTCCCCTACAGGATCATTAAAATGTTCCACATGATAAATCATCAGAAATACTATACCTAAGTGACATGTATCATACCATCCCTTAGCCAATTTGAAATAAGCATTGTTTCAGCAAATAAAGTATACTGCAGGAATCACAGGATCCCTTCCATCGGAAAATAATTAATTCTTTCCTCTCAAATTAATTGTGTGTGCACATTCACTTTTCCGTATAAATAATGGATCCAAATAACTTTGGTCAATTCGTATGCCCAATTTCCTCATGCTGACAATCTAAAGTTAATGCTGGTTGGTTTCCCTTCACTTGATGTTAATTTTCTTTCTTATTCCACCTGTGGTGCTCTTAGGGTTTTTATTTGTTTCAGACTTAGGTTCTAAATCCCATCTTCTGTCTTCCACTAATTCAGAAACATCTTCTCTACTTCTGTCATGTCACAAGTCAAAATATGTCCGTTTGCATATGCAATGTCTAGTGGCATTACAGATACAATATATTTACCTGATATTTCTGCACCTTAGAAATTAGGATTTTTATTCAGAGATTTAAACAAAGGAATTTCTGGAAGAACTAAATCATAGTTCAAGAAGTAATATTCAAAACTACCCTTTTTATAAAATATACTCAATAAAAGACAACAGGAAGCTTCAAACGTCAAAGGAATGTGATGATAGGTGATGCCTTGTGAACATTGTTAGCGCGTCGGACCCTAATAAGTCAACTTACAAGGGGATGCGAATAGGTCGATGGACCTTTTGACTCGCTTCGAGGTTTTCCCACCATATATACCATACATGCAGATTAACAATCAATAACAATCAATAATATTAGTAAACAATAAGCGTCAGTAATTGTCACACACCATGGCCTTGCAGTCATGAATAACCTCACCTTTCTGTAAAAGTTACAATATTTATTTCCCTATATTAACAATGCTAATGTCATGTAGGTTAATCTCAAAATCAAATGATAAACATACAGAAACAACACTGGCTGTCCAAAGCGGTGAAAGATTCGCAATCTAATCAGTGCTTGGGCTACTACACATTCTAAAGTCACAGTGCAAATTAGTAGCAAGAATAACTGCGCAAACGATATTACATACATTTAGGTTCAGCAAAGAAAAGGTATCAAATATTACTCCATGTATTGAACTTCATTAGTGAGGACCATAACTAACATCAGATTAGAATAGCATGTTTGGGCTTCATGCAAAACAATTTAGTCAACACAAGTTTGGAAAACATCTAACTATGGCTCTATCAAAATAGCGGTTGGTACCTAGAAACAAAAGCAAATAGACATGGCAAACAAAATCATAGTCAATATACCTATCCTCAGTTTTGGATCAGCAAGCTGTGACAGTCTTTGTCCTCAAGACATCAGTTCGGTCAGCTAGGCATCGGGATTCAGCATCAAAGTTCAGAAAAGGCAAAGTCTTTTAAGCAATAAAGTTAAGCACGTCTTTTCTCAAGACGGTCAAGAAAGTAATGGCGTTAGGGCAAACGGAAAATGGGCAAATGGTGTCTTCTTTTCAGTGCAGTCTGGCTAAGTTAGAGTTCCTAAAATTACCTATTGGTCAGGGGATTGCATGTTTGCATTCAGTCTAATACAACTAAAACTTCAAATCTACATTTCTACTAGTACGCGGTTCACATGTCGATGATTGGCTCCTTTCGTACTGTTCTCAACATCCGGCTCATCAGGTAACAATATTGTTGCAGCTTATACTTCAGTCAGTATGGTTATTGTTCTCTCCTGGGAAATTCAGTCTTACACACATTACATTAAACAATGTTGCATTAGCTAGTACATCATCTCCAAGCAAGCGGTTCTCACGAGAAAGACTTTGAGCTACAAACATTTGGTCAGCACAGTGGAAAAACACAATTTAGGGCCAGATGTATCATGAAGGCCTTTTGCGATTCGGAAACAGCGATTTTTAAGAAATCGCTATTTCCGGCTCACAAAATGCCATGTATCACATTTGCGAATCAGTAATAGCGATTTCTTAAAAATTGCAAATGCTATTACCGAATCGCAAATCGCGATACCGGCCCCATTCGCACCTATGGGCCTGTTAGCCCATATCTGCGAATTTTTTGCATTTCCAAAATTGCGATTTCTTTACTAGAAATCACAATTTTGGAAATGCAAAACCCCAGGGTGCTGGGGGCCTAAGGCCCCCTCTGCTGCACCCCAAAATTATTTTTTTCACCATGTAAGGTGCACACATGCCAAAAGGGCATGTGTGCTTTACATGTACATTTAAAAAATGCACTTTAAATGCATTTTTAAAATTTGCACATGGTTACCACCAAGTTCAACTTGGTTGTAAATAGTGATTCCTAAATGCCCATATCGCATTTAGGAATTGCTTCATACATGTGCTAAGGAATCGCAAATAAGGATTCCTTATTTACGATTTCTTATTTAGAGAGCCGCAAATTGCGACTCTCTAAACAGGGTCGCAATTTTAAGGAATCGCTATTTTAGCGATTCCTTAAAATTGAGTTCAGAATGTCTTTCATACATTATGAAATGGCATTTTGCATTCGCAAACGGGCATTCGCACGGTTTGCGAATGCAAAATGCTTTCATACATCTGGCCCATAGTTCTCTAAGCATCCATTTTATAAGACGTCTAAGCAATGCAGTTTGACATGAGGCTATGCAACTAGGCCAAGACCTCGCTAAGTTAAGGCCTATAATTAATAAAGCTAATACATAATGCATAACCCTCAATATGACATATTACTACATAAACCAAACATAAGTATATCATTTCATATTAATAAGCCATTAATAAGCACACTTCGTGCACATTGGTGGCCACTCTAGTGGGCGCACCTTCAAATGCGTGCATTATTTTTCCCTAAGTTATTACATTTCCTATACAAATTCAACACTCGGGATACATGAATATTCTTATGTAAAATCATTAACACTTCTGTGTTAACAAACTGCAGCAGGAAATTGCGTATAAACATAGCAATCCCTTACATCCATAGTGTCAATGTATCCATAAAGAAATATATAATAAACATTTGATGAAAGATCTCCCCTAGAAGTCTCTATGTACATATCTTTCTAATCTCATGAGTGCCTTCTGTCATCGTATGGAATGTAGTCTTAGGGGCACTTGTAGATCTAATGCCCTCTATACTAGACTGTGTACTGCACCACCTTCTACTCCCCCGCCAGACCTCTCCGCTCCACTCAACAAATACTAGCCACCGTACCCCACATACAGAAGACCTCAGCTGGAGGAAGATCCTTCGCCTACCTCGCAGCAAAGAGCTAGAACACCGTGCCTCTTCACCTCAGGCAGTCACTATTGTTTCTTAATTCAGGAAGTGCCTTCAGGCTTGGCTCTTCAACTGAAGCATAGAGGACCGAGCCCCACACAGTGCCCTGAGACGCTTACAGGTGAGTAGTACGCTTTACAAATGTCTGACTGATTGATTGATAGGCAAGCTCAACCCTATAAGCAAATTGATTATCACTATAAACGCTACAACGAACACTCCTGTAAGGATGTATCTGCGTCTTCCAGTGTTATTGTTTCCAGGTTCCATGATTTCTCTAAATTCAGACCTGTTTTAATAAAATGCACCAACAGCAGTGATGGTTCGCTCAAGTACCACTTGTGCAAAGCAGCAAAACTAAGTCCATATAATGAACTGCAGCAGATTTATTTACAAGGTCTTAATAAGTCTTCCTTAGCACTATTCCGTGTTCTTCTAAAGGACAACCCTTTTTCTGCATACTCTGGCTTTGTTACTCTTCTTAATTCCCTAACAAAGTCATTGCAAAGTCTCTAAATCAGACACAGTTCAAATTCACTAATAATCACAACCATTGTGATTTGTCTCAATCTGTCGAACAGCACTGAAAACTGAAAGCATAGTGTTCAGTTCAAGGAGGTTCAGTTGGATCTGCAGTATTATCCCAAAACTCCAAAAACTTTCTCTCTCATTTGCAGCAAAATATGACCCTCCAGGTGAAGAGTACCTCCAACAGGGCACTCTATTTCTTTTAGAATTCCTCAGTGCTAATCCTTCATTTTCAATTTCACTTAAATAAGAATTCTCAATGTCCTCTTGGATTGTTTGAGGCATATGCTCCTTGGGTAGGGTCAATTTCCCTCTTTCTTGTTTTCTGGGTCTATGGACTCCAGAATCCACTCGCTTTCTCACAGCACTAGAGCCCACATGTACAAAGATCCGGTTTTACGACTTGCAAGTTGCGAGTCTAAGCGTCTCGCAAATTGCGAGTCGCAAAACCTGATATACAACAGTGTCAATGACACTGCTTTCGATTCGCAATGGGGTCTCAAATTACCTACCTCATGAATATTTATGAGTAGGTCGCAATTTGCGACCCCATTGGGAATGGCGTGACTCACAGGGACGGTGGCCTGCTGGGATCATCAGACCACCATGTCTGTGACTGCCTTTAAATAAAGCAGTATTTTTTTTTAAATGCAGCCCCTTTTCCTTAAAGGAAAACGGAATGTATTTCAAAGTTTTCTTTTCAGTTTTTCAGAGCAGGCAGTGGTCCCTGGGACCACTGCCTGCTCAGAAAAAATGTTTTAGGATGCATTCACGAAGGGGAAGGGGCCCCACAGGGACCCCTTCCCTTTTGCGATAGGGTTAGCTCCAGTTTGAAACTTTCGCTTTCACGGTCACAAAACAATCATACATCGGACTGCGAATCACAATTAGGAAGGGAAGGCCTCTTCCTAAATGCGACTCGCAAACCCTTTTTGCAATTCGGTAATGTGATTACCGAATCGCGAAATTGGGTTTGTGCATTGGAAAAAGCTTTTTTTTTGTCGCAAACGGCCTGATTCTGTGAATCAGGCAATTTGAGACAAGAAAAAAAAAGCTTTGTACATGTGGCCATAAGTCTTTTGTCTTTTGAATCTGAAGTTGACTTTTTCGCCGATGCAGGACGAGGCTCTTCAGTTTCAGCTTCAACTGTGGATCTCTCCAGACCCTCCTCAAACCGATAATGTGCTATTTCAGGTTCTCTTAGTTCACCAACAGTTTGACTAACCTTTTCCTCTGGTTCCTCTGTCACCACTGATACTTCTAGGACAGGTGTGGCATATCAAGGGCACACTGAACTCAGCGAATATGAGAAGCATGTGTCGAGTTAGGCAGAACTCCACATTTAACAGCTGTTACTGTCACCAAGATGACTTGATAGACCCACGACAACAAGGTTCCAAACACGTTTTTCTTATGGGTTTCTTCAGCAGGACCCAGTCACCAGGACTGAGGTCATGGCACTGTTCGTGATGTGGAGAGGCTGTGGCTACTCTGACCTGATGACACACTGAATGCACCATGTCACCTAGCCCTTTGCAGTAATCAAGGACCATATAATTGGTAATGTTCACAAGTGCATTCGCAGGAACAGATGTCAAGCTCTTAGCACTGCCCATTATGATCTCATGGGGACACAGTCCCGTCCTCTGATCGGGTACACTGTGAAGACTCATCAACACAAGAGACAAAGCATTAAGCCATTTCAAAGACATTTTAGTGTCCATTAACCTATTCAACAAAATCCAAAGCCTCAGGTCTGTAGCTGCAATGTAGTCTCTGTTCCACTTGCAATGCTGCACACAACAATCTCAGGACCTCATTATGAAAGTTCCTCAGTGTGACTCCAGAGAAATCGTGAACCCAAACCTGGGAATCAGTTCTCGTAACAAAAACATTTTGCTACCATGAGACTCTCATTTCATCTAGTCGGGGAAGCTTCATCCCAATGCAATGAGATGCACACGTCCACCAGGACTTATCTCACACATAAGCATCTTGATAAAGTCCAACTGCATTCTGTTAAAGGGTCCTCCTGACCTTCCTGTGTGATTTAGTGTTAGTGCAGTTCTTTTTCAACATTATTCTGAACTTGGGATTAAACCACGTTTGCCTAAACAATCAGACATGGCATCTCTACCAACATGAGCTGGACCATGGAAATGCCTAGCCATTGGAGGCAACAACCTATTATGCAACATAGGCCACCCATCCACTGAAACCCCAATGTCATCATCCCCTCTCTTGATACAATCTGCTCTGACCCAACTCTGCTATTCTTCCTTTGACACCTCTTCCTGAAACCCCTTTACCTCTTCTCATGTGTCTTCAGTTGTTAACAAAAGGTTGTACCTGGGCTAATACATTCCCTCATTGGTATATTCTCCATTAAAGGTACAAATATTGTGAGCATAGTGCTTTGTGACCTCATCAACATATTTATTGCCCAATGTTACATGTTCATTTCCACTATGGTGTACAGGGCACTTGACCACTACAAACTCTTCAGGCAACTGTAACGGCTCAAGAAGATTCCTTTCTTGTTCACTATTTCAGATGGGGGGTCCAGAAGATGTCGGAAACTTCCTCGGGACCATAAATGTTCAGAAGTCATGCATTGCACCAAAAGCCGTAATATCAATGAAAATTGTCACTTTCAGCTGGTTTGAAACACAACATGTTCTAGTAAGAGCAATCAATTCAGTCACTTTTGCTGAAAATATTCCTTGAACAACTCCTGAAACTATTCAGGCTGCATAGGCAGCTCTCACACTTTCTCCTTTTTCTCGTAAGCATGAGCTATCTACACATAGCACAAAATCATAGTCAAGTAGTGGCTCATCTTGTATATCTGGTCTTGTCTTGGTGCATAGTTCAGTGACATCGAGACAGTCATGCTCCACTTCACAGTAATCATTTCCATTGTCTGGTACAGGCAACAGTACAGCAGGATTTTGAACAGCACAGTGCTTGACAGTCACATTTTCTGCCACAAGTATGGTTTGTTCATACTTAGCAAGGTGGCTTCTTGTAAAATGCTGGGTTCTAGTCCTTGTCAACAAAAACTCGACATAGTGAGGAGCATAAACAGATAATGGTTGAACCATGATGGTGTTTTCACACCTCTCCTTGCTGACAGTGACAGCTGCCACTGCTTTAGGGCAACCTGGCAGAAGCTACAGGATCAAGCGTAGCAGATAAATAGGCCACAGGCCTTCTGGCAGTTCCATGTAACTGTGTAAACTCTGAGAGATTGCAACCCTCCCTTTCATTGAAAAAAAGAACACATGATTTATTGTAATCAGGCATTCATAGTGTTCAGGCAATTGACATACACTTTCATTCTGCACTGGGAAAGCAACCAAGCAATCATTAGCCCAGCGTACCGGATCAGACACATCTTTGTGTGTCAGCCTCTGCAAAGGCTTGGCCACTAGAGAAAAGTTGGGTATCCACTGGTGACAGTAGGTTTACATTCCCAAAAACATCCTGACTTCTCTCTGGGTGGTTGGCGGATTCATTGTCATAATTGCTGAAATCCTCTCTTGTGGCACTTTCCTTGCTCCTTTCTACATGTGATATCCAAGATACTGGACCTCTTTCTGACAGTACTGCAAATTGTTTGATGAAACCTATTGCCCATTCTCAGCAAAAGTGGATCAACAACACCATAGTATCTTGCATACAGGCTTCTTTAGTATTTGACGCCACCATTAGGTCTTCAAAATATTATACCAGGACAAAGTTACAGGGCATGAGCAGGGACTCTAGATTGTTCTTGAGAATCTGGTTGAAGATGGAGGGACTCTCGGTATACCCTTGTGGGACTCTCCACCATGCCAAAACACGTTTGCCATACCGAAATGCAAAGAGGAACTCACTGTCCTCATGCAACGGTATGTAAAAGAAAGCCTGGCACAAATCGATAACCGTGAATCACTCGGTCTCACATGGAATCTCACAGCTGGATTCTGTACCTCTGGACAACATGGAACAAAAATGTTGTTCATTTTCCTCATGCCTTGAATGATGCAATATTTGCCACTTAGCTTCTGTAATCCATTTATCGGTGAATTGCATTGATTCCCCATAATCTCTTGTTGGATCATGGACTCAATTACTGGAGTAATCCCAGCAATCTTTTCATGTGTCAAATTATAATGGGGTTTTCTCTGATATTCTTTATTCAGCTTCACTGTAATCTGAACAGGTTCAACCCCTTTGATCAACCTGATGTCCTCTCCTCGATAATCGCAAACTTCAGACTTGACAGCATCTTTAAGGTCTGGTGGCATGTCAACAATGGTTATCGTAGTAAACAATGTAGTGTAAGAACCATCATTCACCAGTTTGAAAGTGGCATCCTCATTATGAGTTTGCATGTTTGCATTTCTACACTTTTCAGTGTACAATAGATGACACAATTTAATGTACAAAGAGGATCTCTCCCCAAGAGAATCACTGGACTAGAATCACACACCACTTATTGGTGATTTTCCTCAAAGAACATTATTTTCACAGGCAGTTCTGTTGTTTCTGGGGTTGTCATTTGTTTATTCACAACTCCTGTAACTTGGATCATCTTTCCCAAGAGGGATAGATGTGGGACTTCTACTATTCTCAGAGTAGAACAGGTGATGCTGTGGCATCAGGGGTTGTGGAACATGCATCACTGGAGATTGTGGTACATTCAAATTTAGCCCTCTCTGTCCCTGCACATTTTGCATCTGTATAGGGTTGTTACTCTGGGCGTGAAAAAACCCTGAATTCTGGAGTTGATTAAATTAATTTAAACAGCATTCCCTCTTCCAGTGCCCCAAACTGTTGCAAAAATGACAAGGGTTGGTCTTCTTCAGACTACCTACATCCATATAGGAAAGTGTCAGCAGAGCACAAACCTCAGTAGAGGTTCTAATCAAGAGGTGGTGTATGGTATAAAGCCACATAAAGGAATAGAGTAGAGAGGTCCGTACCCCTCCAAGTCTCAAGAGAATCTGCCCTTGTCTAACTAGGTGAATACCAATTAAATCTACAGAACCTTAAAAATGACTGCATCATCCACACTAGTAGTTTTCTACCTTCCTTGCACAGTTGCAATTGGCAACTCCCATCGAATCTCACTTTCCTCACGAATTGGACATCAGGGATGTCCATGCGTGCTTCTTGGTGTCTAGTACACAAATAGGAGTCTTTTCTTCTCAATTTGTTAGCTCTCCTTTGTCATTGCCAAAGTATCCTGCCACACCCCACTATCTTCAATATACACAACATGCCTTTTATTAACTGTAGACTCTCATGAATGCACCTGCAAATAGAGAATATTGCAACATGAGCAAAACTCTCAGTTGAAGTTAGACACAGGAAATCAAATGTTTCAGGCCTTTGGTTATGCCTTTTGCCACCTTTCTGGCTTGAATATGTTCTTGTCTTTAAATAAATACCATTTTATGATCTCCACTGTTAAGTTGAAAGCCCCAGTTTAATCCACTGCTGCCTTGATGTCACAGGCTCCAGGCAGGGGACCCCATTTGCTACTGCTGAACTGGAGCTTCCATGGAGAAGGTTGCTTTCTGTTTCATTTTTCCCACTACCACCCACCCCTCTCATGTGAATTGCACAACATTAATTTCAAAAGGTCTTGCTTTGCCCTTTGAGATGTTTGACAAATTCAAGCTGGCAACATCAATTTTCATTGCATTGTGATGCTTGTAGTCCTGATTTTAGGATAAGAAACGGTACACCTGAATACTCTAATAAAACCTTCAGAGTTCTGTCACTAAGGTTGTCCAATGTGTGATGTGAGTTGCCCATCTATTCCCATTTTCATCTCTCTGAAAAACTAGTCCGTCTATAATGGGGAAAGCTGAACTGCAAATCCCCTAATGCAATGGACATAAACAACTGACACAAGACATGGGGCGTCTTGGCATCTCTGGCAATGTGATACCAGCTGTATAAAGCAGCAGCCAGGAGCTTGTAAAGAAAACAGCTTTTTTAACAGCTTTATTGAAACTCTCTTCACATAGTCGATATATACTTGTATTTTACTCTTATCCACTGCAACATACATTCTTCAGTGCACAAAAGCTGTAATTAGTGATGTTGCAGCACCACGACTCTTGCCGTCCCTGGAACTGAGATTTGCATTGTTAAAGTTGGCAGTTTTTTCTTAAGGGGTCAGCATTATTGTAGTTAAAGGCTTGCAGCATAATTGCAATTTGCCTCCCCTTAAACCAAATCCTGTATCCTGTTGGATTTATGCATTTTGGTGGTTGAGTGTCTCTGCATTACGATAGTTTCACAATTTTGTAATGATGCACACCAGAAAATGTATTGGTCTCTGAGTAAGCTACGACATTCCACTCCACTCTATGACATTCTGCTCCACTCTACTACACTTTATGATATTCTACCTCTCTCTACTCCACAATGCTATATGCCACACTTTATGGCACTATAATCACTCTACTCTACACCATTCCACTCAATTGTACTCCACACTGTTCTACGACACTCAACTCCACTCCATGCCATTCTACAACTCTATGCTACTCCACCCCACTCCATGACATTCTACCTGACTCCACGCCACTCTATGCCACTTCACTCCACACTGCCTACTGCTCCCCACTACATAGTAATGTACTCCACAATACTAACTTTTAGCCATGCTGAGCAGCAGCCACACTGGTGTGCAACATGGCTAAAACATAGTGGCAAAGCCAATAGCTCTCGCATAGGTGAGACCTGTCAGCTTTACCAATGTTTGTTTGGAGGTGGTCGCAGGTGCCATTAGATTTAATGATCTTACCTGGAGGGCAATAATGAATTTTAATTATTCTCCTCTCATTATGTCCCTCACCTGTGGGGAAGAATAATTAACAGCTATTACTGC
The DNA here is from genome assembly GCF_031143425.1 of Pleurodeles waltl. Taxonomy (NCBI): domain Eukaryota; kingdom Metazoa; phylum Chordata; class Amphibia; order Caudata; family Salamandridae; genus Pleurodeles; species Pleurodeles waltl. The sequence continues at coordinate 650,146,823 of NC_090447.1, forward strand.
TCTCAAGTGCTGGCAGTAATGCTTAAGTATCAAATGAGAGTTCTTAAAAGAGTAGGCCTAGCTGACATTAGAGCTTGTGATCATGGGATTGAGAAGAGCTGCAGCTAAGCTGCTGGTCAAGGAAGCTGAAATTAGCTGGATAAAAGAAGAACTTGAAGAGGGTATCGCAAGTATTCTGGTGCTCTAGCTGTTATGGCATGAATGGCTAGAAGGGTATCGGCATTACCTGTGCTGGTGGCCTTCAGACCGTGAGCTTAGTGGTTGGCCAGACTGAGCAGTCAAGTGGCTGATAGGAGAGGTGATAAAATCAGTCAGAGGGAAACATCTGTTAATTAGACAGTCATTCTAGTTATTCTTTTTTTCTTGCACTGAAACAGAGTTTGAGATTGAGATCGAACACAGCACATTTGAAAAACAACACAATTTTAAAATGAAAATGCACAACGTATGTTTTCAAACAGCAAAAAAAAATATTATTTTAAAAACACAAAAATGTATGTGTCGAAGTTAAGCAGAGCTGGAGACACTATTTCCGTTCAAAAATACACTTTAATAAGAGTCCAAAATGTGCAGCAGAGCTTAAACCTGATTCATTGCTATGTAAGGACGTCAGAGATAAGGATTCTCTGTTTGAATCCTAAGACCATAATTAATTATAATATACATAATTTACAATTACATATCTGTCATTTATTTCACTTCATCCACTGTGGTTACTGGCGACTTTTTCAATTCCTTGGTGAACTAATAGCGGCAAATGAGTTATAAATTGCTTCTTTCAAGTGCAAATCCCTTAGTTTATCAAATATGTTTGTCTCGGTATTTAGGGCTAGATGTAAGTACTATTTGTCTTGTCACAAACGGGCAGATTCACAGAATATGGCCGTTTGCGACAAGAAAAAAGCATTTTGGTATGTACAGACTCTATTTTGCTACTTGGTAATCTATTTACCGAATCGCAAAATAGGTTTGTTAGTCCTATTTAGGAAGGGATGTTCCCTTCCTAATTGCGATTCGCACTGCGATGTATGATTGTTTTGTGACCCTAAATGCGGTCACAAAACAGTCGCAGTTAGCACCAGTTTCAAACTGATGCTAACCCATTCGCAAACGGGAAGTGATCCCCATGGGACCCCTTCCCCTTTGTGAATGGGAGCAAAAATATTTTTGCAGAGGAGGCAGTGGTCCTATGGGCCACTGCCTGCTCTAAAAACATGAAAAGAAAACTTTTTAGTTTTTGTTTTTGTACTTTAAGGAAAATGGGCTGCATTTCAAAAAAATTAAAACTGCTTTATTTAAAAGCAGTCACTGACATGGTGGTCTGCTGTCCCCAGCAGGCCATCATCCCTGTGAGGGCGGCCATTCCCAATGGGGTCGCAAATTGCGACCTACCTCCTGAATATTTATGAGGTAGGTAATTTGCGACCCCATTGGGAATTGCAAACAGTGTCATTGACACTGTTGCACAGTTTTGGGAATCACAATATGCGAGTCGCAAAATCTCATATTCGTACATGTGGCCCTAAGTTGTTTATGATATGCGCTGCGCTGAGTAGCCCAGACAAACTACCAATGTGAATAGTTATTTTCCTCTTTAGTACTCTTTCCCCTAGACATGGAGAAGTTGTTCTTCCACGATGTGGTCTTTTTCTAACCTACTGTGAAGTTACCTGCACCTCCATCCCCCCAACACACACACTTACTGCCTTCCTCTTCCACAGGAAATGGGGGTGAGTGTTTAGATCGTCTGTCCAGATTTCCACAAATGCCATGACACGTCAGTGTCCTAAAGACTGTAAAGACAAAAAGACAAAATGTTCGTGTTTTCCATTACACACACAGCCAACTTTGAATGAGCTAGGTCAAAGACCTCTTATGCTATTAATATTTTAGATGGACCTAAAGGATGAATTGAACATTTTGTCCTTACACACATATGAGCTGCAGCAAGAAAAAAACGGTTTATGACAAACACTTTTTCAGTGCAAAAGCTGACTACAAAGCCTTTGGGTTCGAAGTCAGTATGTGCACAAGAGTCCACCCCATTTCATTGAAAGTGTCCATCTCTGCCCACACTGAAACTGAGGGAAGCAATTTAACTTAACATTTCTGCAGCTGATATCTCAAATGATCTTTTCGCCCCAATTTTTCATTATATTGATTCTGAAAAAAGACTGGTGTGTGAGGATCAGTAGGAATAGGATTGGGAGCAATAAAAGGGAAACTGAGACTTCTGTGGGAAATTCTAGGAGGATAGTAAACCAAAACCTTAAACATCTGAAAGAGTGTCATTAGCATAATCATGACTAATTGTATCCTTATGTGATCTATGTATCTATAGATTAGTGCATCAAACCAGTTCTGAGAAAAACATTCTGCCAAATATTCTAAAGTATCTGAGTTCTGACTATGAAGTCAGAGTACCAAGAATAATTTTGATAGAAGAGCCAGCAATTTGGCTTTTGTGCTTCACAAACAATTATGTGGTGAACTATGGAACAATTGGCTAGTTTAACCACAATAAAACATTTTCACATCACCCCTCCTCGTCATGCTTTTGATAGTGAATGAGACTGCATGAAGCTCTGAACAGCTGATGCAGATTGTGAACTCCTATGATAAACATGTTCCTTCAGTCAAGACTTTGTCACATTGTTTCCCCAGCACTCTTTTCTACCACCTGACTCAAAACATAGATCTCGATTGAATCTCAAAATAGATTTTTGACTTCAAGCATCAACTCTGAAGTTCTAGCCTTTTTTGGATTGCAGAGGAATAGAAAACACTCTTTCAGAAATGTTTGATTTTCAAATGTTGCATACTCTGTAATATTAGGCCCGGAAATATCGCTTGAAGAGAGGACACCAGAAGTCTGATTATTTTATTTTTTTAAAGAGGAGGATAAATATAAGGGCCTTATTACTATTTTGGTGGTTGGAATTACCTGGCTGCCAAAGCAACGGGGAGGAGGCTGCTGTTATACCGATGGCCTCCCCACTATTCGTATTACGATGTTTCTAATGGGCTGATCAGTGGAAACAGTGCAACGTCACTGGCCTCAGCCAGTGCCGTGGCTCACCAGACAGTGCTCATATGGGGTTGCTGCAGGGAGGGGGGCCTGCACTGCCCATGACATGAGCATGGGCAGTGCAGGTGCCCCCTGTGGCCCCCAGCACTGCCTTTCCGCCAGCCTTTTCATGGTGGGTACCCCACCATGAAAAGGCTGGCAGAAAGTGGACTTTTATTCAGCACAGCAGAACTGAACTCAGCGCCGCCATGGCTGACCACGACTCCGACCACCGATATCCTATCAGGAACTATGTTCCTGTTGGTGGCAGCGGTCCCTTGGCGATCAGATCACCAGTGTGGTAATCTGAATGTCGGACCACCAGGAGAGTGGCGGATGACCGCCACCATGAGTATGGCAGTCTTAAGACCACCAGACTCATAATGAGGCCCTAAATCTTTGATTTCCCTAGTGCTAATTTAACTCTAGAAGTTACTGGGCAGACCTCTTTCAGGCTGTAGGAAACCAAGAAATCTACTCTACTGAGTAGAGTGGGTTCTGATGTCTTCCATTTTAGTACAAAGTCCATATTTTGAGGAAGTGAGTAAGCTGCTTTAAAATGAGTAATCAGTGGTTGAGAATCTAGATCCATGAATAGTATATCATCTAACTGCATGATATTTCAACTCCCTGAGCTTTGATCAATGTCAAGAATGGTTTGTGAAATACCATGGAGTGAGTGAAGAAGAAATGTGAATTGAAATGTTTGCCCAAGTGGATGGAAGCTTGTTTTGTGGTTATGGAAAATTTGAAAGAGAGTTATGCATTCTTCAGATCCATTCTCTCCATTTGCTGGAGAAGAGGAGTGTCTCCAAGTTGAATTATCATCTCAATTTATTTTTGTCTTTACAGAAGTGTTGACATCCACCATGTTTATTACAGGGCACACTTCTTGTACTTCTGCACATGAAAGAGTTGGCTTAAAAAATTACCTGTATCAAATATTTTTATTTTGTTGCAGACATTTGGAGAAGACCTATGATCTAATGAAACAAAATGTATTTCTCTTTACTCAAAAAGCAAAGGCCTAATGGAAGGTATGACTGAATTGGTGAGTCATAAAACTCCAAGTGAAAACTGGATCACTGTCCGAAGAACACAAAATACTAACTTGATGAATATCCAGTTTAAAAAAGTGAGCTATATGCCTGCCACTTTTGGAGGTAAAGCGAGACAGTTCGTGGAATTATAAACCATTTTAATTAGTTTTTATGCCTTTCTAGAAACATATAGATTTGTTAAAATAAGATTCACATTTGCTCCTGTTTGCTGAAGTGGAAACATTTGGATGACGGAGACCTCAGAAAAAACGTTTGGGGCTGATGCTATAGTAGTCCCTTTCTCTATCAGCATTTGAATCCTGGGACCAAAAACGTTCATAATAGTGAATGGTGCTCTATCTAAAGCAGAAGACAGTGAAACTTACTTCCCAATTTATTTGATGAAACATTAACCCAAAGTAGCCCCTGAGGTTCATGGCAGGCTGCGGAAGAAGCTAGTTCAGCCCACTTATGTTATAATTTAGGACAGTTCCCTCCTCTCAGGGGACATAGTACAGTGGTATTTCCTAAGAGGAATATTCATCTTTGTGACCATTTGGAGAGAACATCTGTAAAAACTGAAGAACCCTTTACTCTGTTTTCCTCTGCCAGGACTAGTATCTTAGTAAACATCCCTTGGAGATGCAACAGTTTCTCCTGACATTAGGTCTAGGCCCTTACTATCCCTTTCATAGGATCTCTACCAAATTGTGAAAAGAAGCTTGATGATCATTGGTTAGAATCACCACCAGTTATTCCTTGAGAGTGGAATGCTTACATTCTACTATAATTTTTTTAATTACTGTCTCATCTATTAGCAAATAAAAATTGGCATGAAGCAGCAACAAGTTTGAAGAAAGTGGATGTTGCCATACTTCAGAGTCAGAAATGACTGAGTTTGCTGACTGGCTGAAAAACTAGACACTTCATTCTGAGGCTTTTCTTTAACTTATAAATATGACTGATTTGTATTGTTTAGGCTGTCTAAAGTACTGCAAATCTGAATTGTTACTTCTCTCTGTCCCCTTTAGGTTATGTCATCATCTGCATGTGATTGCAGGTGTGTAATGATTATTTCATTCAGCTTCAGGCACAGTAATGCAATCTCCTTCAAAAGTCTAACAATCATTTTACACTTTGCTGCCCATTGATTAATGGATTCCACTACTGATATGTTATCAGACCAGAATGCTACAGACTGATTGCGGAACTGCTCTGGCCAGATCGTGAGGGCCACTAGATTGGGAGAAAGCTCAACAAAGCCAAATATTTGTCACCAGACCTGACTAAACCCAATTCCTTGGCCACCGCTGAACATACCATGCTGGACCCAGAATGGCATAAAAAAAAAATCTATCTCCTTGTTGGTCCTGGCTGTGCTGGGGTCAACTACCATCCCACTGATATCCCACAGGAAAGCTTCCCAGCTCATCATATCCTGGCGGACCTCGCATGACAACCTGGTATGGTGGTGCCTTTCTTCCAGACCAGACAAGGCCTGCGAAATTGATTGTGAAAATGGGAGGCCGATGGGAATAATATGCAAGGTGAAATATAGCTGCCCAACCAACACTTGCAGCTGGTGCAAGGTCACCTTCCAAGCCCCAAATATCCCTTCAAGGCTTGGGAAAAAGCATTAACTTTCTCCAAGGGGAACCTTAAGTCCAACTCAGCCCTAAGGAACTCAATAGTTTCTGCAGGCCCAGAGGTCTTACCCTGCGCCAGGAGTACCCTAACAATTCCTATCAGTTCCTGAAAAGACTGTAAGACTTCAGCACACTCCCTCATCCGGAGGGGAGGTCTAAAAAAAAAGAAATCATCCAAGTAGCGCAACACCCACTGGTGTCCAGACTTCTGCCTGAATACCCACTCAAGAAGAGTACAAAAAGTCTTCGCAATAGGCATGTGAGGGTGGGTGTTAGAGAGCCCATGGCAAGATGGCTGCACTATAATGCAGCTCCACTGGTCACAGGCCAAAATCCTACCTAAATCCTGCCATCCGGCTACTAATTATTAATAAATCTGCCCAGGAAGAGTGGAGAGTATGCCTTCCACCTGTAGCTCAAAAATGATTTTGACCTGCAGATTTGAGACTGAGGTGAGATTGGCCACATTGAAGCTCGACAGCGAGACACCCGGCCTCTGTAGGCTCATAGTGTTGGCCGCTGGAACTCACCACCATGAGGGGGTCACATTATTTCTTGCCTACAGGGACAGAGTGCTTTGAGACAAATTACCTGCCTTACCCTTCTGCAACAGGGTGAGCTACATGTACCCTTTCTCTGCGGAAAGGTTGAAAAAGAACCAGGAACATTGACATTAACCTATCTACATTGGCACTGTTGGACCTGATGTACGAGATCTACTCCAGTTCATTCTGCTAAGTGTTACACACTCTTACCGCTGCAGGCACTTCGCGGGCTTGGACCCTCACTCAAAGCACAAGTAGCATCACTTCACCTGTGCTGTGGCCTGACACCAACTGTGTAAAAGATCTCTCTATTATAGCCATTACTGGCTGCCACGTCAATGGGAAATGTGGATAAGGCGCAGGCATGGCTGCTTTTCAAAGCAAGGATGCATGCTAAACTTTTGACCAAAATGACTGCAGAGGAAGAGCCTGACACTCCAACTGCTGGCACTACCATCTTGGAGACCATGCTGTTAGCAATGCATAAAAGCCTTCAATCCATAGATGGTAAAATTGACATCGTAAACATTAGAATGGACCACTTGACAGAAAAGCTGGATAACTGTCATCAGTGGAGCAAGTAATATCCACGAGTGAAGATGATGTCCCCACCCTAACTACAAACTGTCTCATTATGGAGAAAGTATTGGAGGTTATTAAAGCCAAAAATGAAGATATAGAAGCATGCTCGTACCGTAACAACTTGACAATAACGGGTGTACCAGAATCAATGAATACTGGCAAAACTGAGCTTTATTTTGAGGCAATGCTGAAAGGCATCTTTGATACCAAGCATCTCTCCTGTCTGATGGTAGTAGAGCGAGTTCATAGATCACTAGCACTGCGCCCCCCCCCGGGGGCACACTCAAGACCAATTTTTACCGAACTCTTCAAGTACTGCAACGCGGTGCTTGGGCTGGCGTGGGAAAACAGAGACATCCAATATCAGGAAAGCAACATAATGTTTTTCCTGGACTTCACTGCAACTACTTAAGCTGCCCAAAAATAATTCTTACCTATTAAAAAGTCACTGCAAAAAGCAGAGTTACCATCTGAGACGCTGTATACAGCCAGACTCAGAATCAATCATTGGGGAGCTTCAAAGATATTTACTACTCCCATAGCAGCAACCGATTTTCTCAGCAAACTCTTTCTGCGACATAAAAACTCAGCCTGGCGCAGATCGAGATGATGATAGCAGCAAAATTAACGCCTCTGTAGAAATCACTAATTAACCTGCACAGTCCCTTCACTGTTTAGTTAAGTACTGCAGGGAAATGTATATTGTAGCTGTGCATTGATATGAGGTTATTGAGTCACATACTACACTATGGATGAGGTGAAACTGGTTTGCTTTGATCTAATGAAATTATTATTATGTTTTATTGCTCTAACAGGTTACAAAATGTTTTGATGATATCCTTTTGAGAAGGTAGTTACCATTAACAGGAGGCATGCCTCACATCCATGTAATAAGTAAAAACGCCAACACATAATGTGTCTCACGACCACTCCGTCCACTGGGTGGACTGTTGGGTTGTCTAGCTGCCCCCACGAGGATACACCCTATCTACTTTTGAACACAACCCACCCCCTGTAGCAGGTATCAGTTGATGTTTAGTTTTCTATATTCATTGGAAAATTCAGGTTGCATTTTACTGGAATATATTTGGCAAGATTGGGATTCTGAAGTAAGAGGGGGAACAGGGAATTGTTCTATGTTTTGTTACTGTCATCAAGCATGACAACTGTTCATCCTTACATCATTGTCAGTGCCATCTAATCCAACACTGTCTTTGCACCCCATTTATGACACCATAACATGACCCGTCCGGTAGGATGCATCCTTCTTGTCACCTGGAATGTGCAGTGCCTAAACAATCCTTGTAAGATCCATCAGGTGCTGTTGAACCTACACAGACATCCCATACAAATTGCTTTTCTTCAGGAAACACACTTAACAGGCCAAACAGATGGGTGGACTGGTGCCCACGGGGTGGCTGTTTGCCTGGCTTCCTCCTACTCATCTTACTCAAGAGGGGTCCTGATCCTTTTAAAAGAGGGTGTCCCTTTCACTCTCCTTCACACAATGACAGATGACCAAGGACGTTACAGTATTATGCAGGACCTTTTCTGTGGCACACGTATCACACTGGTGAACTCATTTGGGCCTAATATAGATGACCCTTGTCTTTCCACACACCATTTGAATATGTTGCCATCCCTGCCACAGTCCACTATTATCTGGGGTGGGGACTTCAACACTTATCTTGACCCAATGCTCAACTGCTCACCACCTGCTGAGCATTATGGGTAATAATCTGCCAGGGCATTACGAGGCAGCATGGAGAATCTGGGCCTCATTGATTTGTGGAGGTTCCGTAACCCTGAAGTACAAGAGGGCACTTTTAACTTTCCCATTCATAATTTGTGGCCCCAACTAGATTATTGGTTAACAACCAAAGAAATTAGCACCTGGACCCTTGATGTGGGACATGTTTTTTTTAAAACCCTTTCCGATCATAAGCCGGTTTAACTTGATCAATCGAATCCTTTGCACACCCCCACACAGTGTGCATGGAGATTCAACCAAACCACACTGGTAGATTAGGTTACAAAGAAAGAGTGCAGACAGCCATTATTGATTATTTCAAACATAACACAGGATCAGCGAGTGGGATGGACACACTCTGGGATGCTTTCGAAGTACCATCAAGTGGATTTGCATCAGCACACAAGCTGGGGTACTGAAAGATATGAGCACACAATTACACAATATAGAATCCAGAATCCCTACTGCACCCAACCCAGCTACGCTAGCTGCCATTAGGGAACGAGTTACAAACTACAATGACATGGCGGATAGTAAGCTCTGCTACATGCTTCAGCCGCATGTGGCAAGAGCATACAGGCTGTAGCTTGTCTCACAAACTAAAAACTTCCTGGACCATGTGACTAAAATAATTGATCAGGCTGATGAAATTAGATATGATAAACCAACAATCTTATCAACTTTCTCTGATTTTTAGACACGCCTCTATGCTACATAGGGAGTTTCCTCAGTGGTGGAAACCACAAAATATTTAGACAATATTGCCTTTGTGTGGCTGCCATATATGTTCACCATATTAAGCCGTATGGGACTGCCTGCAGCTTTCCTGCAGTGGCTACGGTTACTATATACAGATCCTGTTTCAAGGGTTTGAGTCAATGAAAATGTCTCTGAGGTGATACCTATTCACCGGGGCATGAGGCAGGGAAAGAAGCCTCAAACACGATGGAATGTCATGTCCCTCCCGTACAATAATGGTGGTTTTGGGGCATCTTATCTATATTCCTATTACCTATGCACACAGGTGCACTTCCCTCATTATTGGTTCGGAGCACATGCCTACACACCTCATCTGGCGATTGAGGTGGACACTTTCCACCCACCGAGGAAATTATGTACTTCAAACATAAATTTAATCTGCACTACAACAGCCTGGCATAAACTGGGAGAGAGGGCCACCAAATTAAACCTAAATGCCCGCCCTGTCGTTGGACCAGAACTGTGGACAGTGGGTGACTTATGTACAGAAGGGATATTTATCAATATAATGATCAACTAAATGTGCAACAGACCATACCAATTTTAACATTCACGTAGTATCGCCTCCAGGAAGCAGTTCAGGAATTATACCCTTTATTTCCGGAAGAGCACCCCCATACTTAATGCCCTTCAAATTCTTCTCACCAGTCCTACCCGTAGGCAATTGGTCACCATATTATATAATGCAAGTCTGCAGATCTGGCTCTAGACCGCTGGATTGGATCCCTTGGTGTGCCACTAATAGCTGCAGAATGCCACTTCTATTGTATATTAATGGAGTTAATAACACCAAATTGCAATTGACAAATTAGCCATTTTAAATACCTGCAACAGATGTATTACATACCCATCAGATGGTACCCTTATGGGCTGAGAGATAATGCATGCTGCTCTCTGTGTGGTCTTCAGGATTGTGATGGAGCGCAGAGATCCAGGTCGGACTGGAGGTACCCCGGGTGTACTTCGCAGCATGCTGGCATAGAGGTCAAACTTCTACATCATGCCGGCTCTAGGGAGCAAGGGGCGGTGCCTCAACAAACAGAAAGATGTCGACAAAGAAACGGATTCGGGATGGACGCGGATGGAGAGGAGGAAAGCAGAGTCGTGGACAAGGAAAAAGATGGTGACGGGGAAACAGGGGAGGAGATCAGAGACGCGGAAAAGGGAAAAGACAGTGATGCGGAAGCAGAGGAGGAGAGCAGAGAATCGAAGAAGCAGAAGGAAGGCAGTGGGAGAGAGACAACCACAATGGAGGACATTGGGGTCGGACGGCAGAGAATACCACATTGGAATGCCCATCAAGACGACTGAGGGAGAGACTGCGAGAAGGAGCCGACCACGTTCCAGGAGGAACGTGGCCTCACCAGGTACAGAGCACGAACTGGGGAGGGGGAGGGAAGGTTAAAAGGGGAACCAAAAGTGGGGAGCACTATTGTTCTTTATATTTACTAAAAAAAGACCCATGAAGATCACTGACAAAAGGAAAAACAAAACTAAGGAAAGGCACTGGATGAAAGGAACCACAGTACTAAAATTAAGAGAAAGAAAAGGTTAGAGAAAAATAAGGTATATTAAAAGGCAGTGAGATAGAGAGCAAGGGCGTCAGAAAGGAAATAGTGAAGAGCCATCTAGATACTAACAAACTCACAGGAGAAAAGGGCACAGGAGACACAAGGAAAAAAGACAGAAACAAGGGAAAAGAAAAGCTAGACAGGAAAGAACAATACCTACCAGATAGTCAAACGTACCTTTTCTAAAACGGGCTTCTTGTTTTTCTCGCCCTCTCCCGGTGGACCATCTTCGGGGTCCCTGAGGTGCCAACCTGTAACCAGAAAGAAAAGACAATAAGGAACAGGAAATAAGAACAAGAAGAATACAGTCTACAGACATACAAAATAAGTAAAGAAAAAAACAAATAAGAAAAAGGAAGAGACAATTATAGGAGAAAACAAATAAAGAGTAAATCCGTAAACCCCAAAACTGCGTATTCATGTATCCATTTATACTTACCTGTCACAAGGATGCTCACTTTTTCCACTTGGCCTGGGAATGTGATCTGATCTAAACATTCTGGGTAAATGTGAAAAACACCCTATTGTTTATGATACTGGGGATGGTGGACTGTATCCCCCCAAAAGTGCCTACTGGATCTATTTAAATGGCTACAACCACTCATCGAAGGTTTGTGGAAGTGGCATTATTAGCTAAACTCTGTGTTGCCATGTACTGGGGAAAAGTTCATACACCCTAGTTTAAACAATGACTGACAGATATGACTTATTGTAGAGACCAGTTGGAAATCTTAGCAGCAGAATGGCCTCGGTTGTTATGGCCCAGGGATATATGGATCCACTCATGGCCTACCTACTCATGAATCCAAACCTGGACTAATGGGTGGAAACGAATGTAACTGTGGTTGGATGGAACAGAGCTTTGCTGTATATAAATGTTAATGTCATTCTTATGACACTGTATATGCATCCTCACATCCATATATGTATGTTTGATGAGTTACTGTTTGTCCTTGTTGTTATTATGCTGAAAAATCAAATAAAAACATAATAAAAAAAAGAAATAGGTGCATGAGACCAAGCAGCCCACAGGCATGCGCTTGTCAAAATAAAAGAAGTCCTGAAATTGAAAATCCAGCAAATGGAATTCACCAGCTACGCAGGGAGCAAGCAGAAGGCTGACTCTATGTCTGCTTTTCCTAAGAGAGTTCCCAGCCCAAGGTCCTGAAGCATCTGAATAGCCTGGCCCAGAGAAGCATACTTGACAAAGCATAAAGCCCTGTCAATAGCTTCATTCACTGACTGACCCTTAGGTGCTGATGGGTTGTGTATTAATCTGTATTCTCCAGTCTCTTTTTTGGGGACTATGCCCAGGGGAGAGCAGACAAAGTTCTCGAGCTGGACTGACTCAAAGAGACCCGTAATCCTTACCAGATGCACCTCTTTGAGGAGCTTAACCCTGGAGACTCTCTGATCGGACCTACGTGATTGCTGATTATTGCATTAGGGGACACCATTATACCCCGCTGCAGGGATTCTCAAGCCCTCTTTGAAACCTTCATACAATGCCTGAGCTGCTGTGGGATTATTATACAAATTGACCCATGAAACCATTGCCTGACAGTTAACCTGGGAGGGGGCTTTGCTCAACAGGGGGTGCTCAACCTTGTTTCTGGCACTTCTGTCTTTAGACTTTCTGAAACGCTAGGCCTCTGGATGCGATGGCATCCCACAGAATGAACAGCAATGCTTGATCATGTAGGTCCCAGGAGGTCTTGTACAGAATTGCCTTTTAAAGTCCTAACATGAGCCTTTCTCCCCCCGCCCCTTTCTAGGCTGCCACTCGACCCTGAGCCCACTTGAAAGGGCCGACTGGGAATAGCATTAGGCGGTTAAGGCTTCATAAAATGCAGCCAAGTATTCACATCCTCCTGAACTCCTTGTCATAAGCCCTCCAGGCTGTGCCATCATGCTGGCACAGTTTTCCATCCAGGTAGCATGCAAGTTGGGCTTCTGAATTAGGAAAACATTTAGCAGAGATAGACTGAAAAATCATAAAACCTTTCACCCAATTTATCAATGTCTCCTCAACCCTCTTTTTATAGGGCCAATGACAGGGGTCTTCAAACTGGCAGGCGGGCTCCCCTAGGGCGGCCTTAAGTGATCCCAGGGGATGCACCAGGTTGTGGCCCAAAGATGCATTATTCAGATAAGAGTGCTCTGTTTTCAGCAGAAAATAATTTATTGCCTTTTTAAAAAAGTAACAAAACTTAACTGCAATGTTTAAATAAGTCTAGACATATTTAAACATTGCCAACTTAGTAGAATAATCGTGAAAGATTTCTGCTGGGGGCTCAATGATTTTTTTCCATGTGGAGGGGGTGAGGCGCTGCATTAAAAAGTTTGAAAAACACTGCTTTAGTGGGAGCACCCCTTGCAGCGCTAGTCCTCTTCCCTTTCGGGCCTATTCACAATCAGCTCACAAATAACCACATAACTCCCCTCCAAACTTTTTCTTTTATGATCAGACCTCACATCCCCCAACCCCACACCCAACAATGATGTCCCCATACCAGTTACTGTTGATTTCTGAGTGAGGAGTGTGTGAACAAAGTAACTGGAGCTGTGGTCCCCTGCACCGTGGAGTTAGCTTGCAGTGAACCACTGACCACTGCCACAGGTGCACTACCCACTTCTACTCTCTGACCCACTGCACCATCCAGGTGAGCCACTAATGTCCTGGTCCTCTTAACATTATCGCCTTCTGCCACACCAGTGAGTGTGCCCCCCATTTAGGGAGCGGACAGCATTTCCACCTTTGAAAGCTAAGGCAACACACTGGCTAAGTTAGCAACCAAGTTGAGCTGGCCAGAGCCTCCAGCCGGCATAACATCAAAGGCCATGCAACTGTTTCAAATCTGGACAGTCCTACCACTTGTCACAGGTACCATTACGGCAGAGACACTACCGTGTGCTACAATTTTACCTGACTTACTTGCTGGCAGGGCCGGCGGGGTGACCTCACCCCTGCCCTGCTTCTTACCAGGGGAAATGTCACCGTTGGTGCCACCCCTGGTCTCCCAGGCTTCTCTGCCCACGCTACTGGTTTGTCAGGCTTCCCCCAGTAGCCTGCAGCCACAGCAAGGCCCAAATGTCACTCATTGCGTCCATCGTACACATTAACGCCTTTATATCAACCTCAGTCCATGGACGCTTGGAACCTCTCTTCGTGCCACTAGGGATCTTTGGATAAGGCTTACTACAGAGAACGCAACCACGTACCTGCCCACACCCTAAATCCAGCAAGTCAACTTAACGTACCTCCTCGCCACAACAATAGACTCTCTAGCGTGTATCAGGCCCAATATACTGTTACTGCAAATGCTAAAATGCCCCCCGGAACAAAAGGCAACACCTTGCCCCCAAAAAAAAAAAAAATTGCAACTATCTCCCATTACTCTACAAAATCGGCAACATAAAAAACAGGCAATGTGCCGAACACTTGCCACAATCACACCACAGAACTTCAAATTGAAATGACTAGCTAAGCAAACACCTCACTAATAAACTCTCGCCTCAGGATCCCAGAATATAGAATTCTATATTTAATTCTCAGTGTTCATTAAAAGTTCAGGCGCTGCAAGAACTAAGGAATGAAAGTGGTCTTCTTCCATGCCATGGACATTTTGATATCACTCTTAATTCAGGTGCTGCCTCTAAAGGCCTCATTCACAGCACTACTGCACAAAAACTGGATCCCAATTCCCAGATCCATTCTCTGTGGATTCATTTGCTGGCAGCTTGCATTTATGAGCATAGAAAATTCACAAGTTGTAAGCCTACACTAGGGTAAGACGAATGTCCGTTCCCGTGAGAATGGTTTGGGAACTGACATTGCAAATGTATCACCCCAAACGCCATAACATTGTGGGTATTCACAAACATGTGCAATGTCTTTGCCCAAACCCATTGCACTTGTAAACGGATACTTCAGTTAGGCCTAAGTGATGAAATAAGAGTGAAACTATGTCCCAAAGAGCCTCATTTTAATAGGTGCAGGGCAAGAGATGTCTTCATATGGAAAATAGTAAATATGATGAAAATAATAGGTGAAATAACTGTACAACTGGACATTATACTCTTTACTACACATGTTGACTGTCCACGCTACAGAAATTCCATAGGCATACCGTAAGGCATGACAGTTATAAGGCAGGAAAACACTTGGAAATAGTGGCTTTACGAAGATTAAAATGGCAGTGATGTGGATGAACTGTGAATACATTGTAGGCATATGCTCCTGAACACTGCACTGATTTTCTGCATACTAGCTAAAATAGCATTATGAAGATGGAGTGCTTCCTGTGTCCTCATAGACAATTATTTAGTTGTTTTAATGTCATTGAGCACCACCCAAAGCTGCCTCTCTCCTTATGGCATGGTTTCCCCGGTTTGCACTGACATGAAAGTGAATTACCTCATGGTTTCATTGATCAGGTGAAAAATTTACAACAGTGGGTTAAATTAGTTTGACAAAACATAAATTGTACGTTTCTCGCAGTGCGATCCTGGAAAAAGGGCATAAGTCAATATCTCGGAAGGGATTTACTTTTGTGTGTCTGGAATATAATATAACAATGTTGCTGCAATCAATAAACAAATATATTTCAAGACATTTTTATTTGAAAGCACCAATAATATTGAAACAAATAAATAATTTAATATTTTAGGTTTAACCCAGACATGCCGTTAACACATACTATGAAAGGTAAATTTCAACACAGGTAAATGAAAGAGGTATAACGTTCTATTAGAAGTCAAAATGACTAGCTCAATCAAAAATGGTGAGCTTTTAACATGGAGTAAACAGCTAAACAAA
Source organism: Pleurodeles waltl (assembly GCF_031143425.1). Lineage (NCBI taxonomy): Eukaryota > Metazoa > Chordata > Amphibia > Caudata > Salamandridae > Pleurodeles > Pleurodeles waltl. The sequence goes on from NC_090447.1 coordinate 650,162,602, forward strand.
AGTGTGTCTTTTCCGGACATGGAGTAAACAGATAAACATCCTGAAATAAGAACATCTGAATAAATGACCTAACCATTTATGAAGTAATTCTAATTTATGGCCCCAAACCAAACTGTTCTGTAAACAATATGAAGATAATATCGGAGATGTGAAACAATCAGAAAGACTATCTAAAAAAGCAAATTAATTGGGACAACATACTTTATTCCTTATCTCTCAAGCTCACATTTTTGATGAAAGGGTGGTTTGTTCTTTGATAAAACAGCAGGCACTGTATTCAAAAAGTAAACTTACACTTTTGAAGAGTGTAGTTTTTTGTGTAATATCTTTTTGGCTGTTGATAACTCAGCACATTAAAAGATAGGACTGTGTCTGCATTTGTAAAAACACTGCACGTAAACCTACACTCGTAGTTTGAGAATTAGCAGTGACCCATCCGAATAGGCTGATGGGCTCCGCTCCCCACCTTTCTCAAGGCAAGAAGAGTGTCTGTCAGACTGAACAAAGGTCTACCGCACAGACACTCTTCTGGTTCAGGTATGGCAGTCAGGAGCTAGAAATGTGCTAAATTTGCAGGCTCATGGCTGCCTGAGTTGAACTTTGCTGGGCTGAAGAAGTCACATCTCTTGTGGGCCTGACCTCTCCAGCCTGGTAAAGGTGCCTAGAGGACCTCCCTCTCGTGATGAGGGGTAGTGTCACTGATTGCCTCGGACCTGGGTATTTCAGTTTTAAGCCCTGAAGTGCCGAGAGCAGAGTGTCAATTAGTGACACCTCGCCACAGAGTGGGGTGGGGTCAGCAGTCTCACTGACCCCATCCCACTCTGTGTCGAGATTGGGACTGTTGCCTTCAGTCCCAACCCTTCTGGTACCTCAAAAGCTTCCCTGTTGGAGCTGCTGCTGTTGAGATATGTTTTATGGGTTGTTTTTAATCTTTGGTGCATGCTTGCATGTATGAATGTCTGTGTATTTGTTAGTGAGTGTTGTGAATGGGTGTGTGTGCATGTGTAAATGAATGGGTGTGAGTGAGCTGTGTGTGACCCCCCCACTACCCTCTCCCTTGTAAAATTCTCCGCCGCTACTTTTGTGAATAGCAAAAAAAAATAGTAAACATACACCAAAAGTGTAAGTTTGCCTCTGTGAGTAAGGCCCCAGCTTGCTAAAGAGGACTTTGGCCCTCATTACAACCCTGGCGGGCGGTGTTAAAGCGGCGGTAAGACAGCCAACAGGCCGGCGGTAAAAAAAAATGGAATCACAACCATGGCGGAAACCGCCAACATAGACAGCCACTTTAACACTCTGACCGCCACGGCGGTACAAACAAACAGTGCGGCGGTCACCGCCAGCAGAAAGGCGGAAGGCAATGTACCGCCCACCCTATCACAACCCGGCAATCTGCAAACTTTTCCGGGGCGGAACCGACGCGAACAAAAACACGGCGGAAACAGGACTTGGAAGGGAAAACACTCACCTCTCCACACCCCACGAGGAACCAGGACGCCATGGAGCCAGAACTACAGATACTCCCTGCGATGGTCTTCCTGCTCCTCTATCAGGAGCACCAAAGACGGCGGCGACGACCACAGTGAGTACTGCACCTACAACACAGGAGAGGGGGAGGGAAAAGAGAGTGACACACAGATGCAACACGCAACACCCCCACCCTCACCCACAACACCATACTCACAAATACATGCAGCAACAGTACATAGACACCCTCCCACCCCCCTTCAATAACACAAGGACAAAATGAATTGATTTGAACGAATGCAATCAATAAAAATCAGTATATACAAACATGTACACCAACTACACAAGTCCGGATATTACTCAAACATCGTCCGTGGATCAGAGTCCCAAAATGCATGGGCAAGGCCCACACATGACACCAGACTTCAAACGGAGAGAACACTGCAGGGGCATCAGATCGAAATGAAACCGGCACCTCAGTGGGAGGGGGGCACCTCAGCCTGATGAATGCACACTGCCACTGCTCCACGAGGGGGCTCCATGCCCACTGCTGTATCCTGGGGAGTGCAAAGCCACAGTCTCTCAAGTCTCTCCAGTGGGTGGTTTGCCTACTGCTTTATCCTGGGGAGTGCAAAGCCACAGTCTCTCAAGTCTCTCCAGTGGGTGGTTTGCCCACTGCTTTATCCTGGGGAGTGCAAAGCCACAGTCTTTCAAGTCTCTCCAGTGCGTGGTTTGCCCACTGCTTTATCCTGGGGAGTGCAAAGCCACAGTCTCTCAAGTCTCTCCAGTGGGTGGTTTGCCCACTGCTTTATCCTGGGGAATGCAAAGCCACAGTCTCTCAAGTCTCTGAAGTGGGTGGTTTGCCCACTGCTTTATCCTGGGGAGTGCAAAGCCACAGTCTCTCAAGTGGATAACAGTCTCCACTGGTTCTGGAGGGGGCTTCGTGCACAGAGTGCTTCATCCTGCCAAGGACTGAGGTAGTGGATGATACTCCACTGGTTCTGGAGGGGGCTTTGTGCCCAGAGTGCTTCATCCTGCCAAGTACTGAGGTAGTGGATGTGATACTCCACTGGCTCTGTAGGGGGCTTTGTGCCCAGAGAGCTTCATCCTGCCAAGGACTGAGGTAGTGGATGCCCTTCTCCACTGATTCTGGAGGAGGCTTTGTGCCCAGAGTGCTTCATCCTGCCAAGGACTGAGCTAGTGGATGCCTTCCTCCACTGAAAGTCGTGCATCATGGAAGCTGTCCAGGCCCCTCGAACTCACCACCAGCCTCGGACGACTGACCACTGGGGATGGCAGCCATGTCTGCGGTGGTGCCACTGGCTCAGGATGTCGCAGGGCCGCTGGCGGTGCCTGCGGTGGGGTCAGTTGCGGTGGTGCTTGCGGCAGCCTCTGTGGCATCAGGGCAGGCGGCGGGCTCTGTGGCAGAGGTGCTGGCGGCACGCTCTGTGGCAGCGGTGCTGGCGGCGGGCTCTGTGGCAGCGGTGCTGGCGGCGACCTCTGTGGCAGCGGTGCTGGTGGCGCGCTCTGTGGCAGCGGTGCAGGCAGCAGGCTCCGTGGCAGCGGTGCTGGCAGCGGGCTCCGTGGCAGCGGTGCTGGCGGCAGGCTCTGTGGCAGCGGTGCTGGCGGCGGCCTCTGTGGCATCGGGGCTGGCGGCGGGCTCTGTGGCGGTGGTGCTGGCGGTGGGCTCTGTGGCGGCGGTGCTGGTGGCGGGCTCTGTGACTGTGGTGCTGGTGGCGGGCTCAGTGACTGCGGTGCTGGTGGCGGGCTCAATGACAGCGGTGCTGGTGGCGGTGCTGGTGGCGGTGCAGGTGGGGGTGCAGGTGGCAGTCTTCTCCGCCGTACAGGTTGGCGTCGACGTGGACAGAAGGTGTGACACTGGTCCAATTGTCGGTGTCACCATGCCCTCTCCTGACCTGCCCTTTATTTTCTGGCCCTTCCCCACCTTGGATGGTGGTGCAGCTGTCTTGCCACCATCCCCTTTTGTTTTCCTTGAGCCCTTGGTGGCAGGTGTTTTCTGCTTCTCCCTCCGGGATGTGGGCAACTTTTTTAGTTTTGCAGGTGGCGGAATGTCCTTGCTCTCGCTCCGTGGCACACTGGCAGCCCTGTTGGTTGGCGCACTCCAATAGCCCATTGCTGGCACCACTGTGCCTGGTGATGTGGGGGCTGAGGTGCTGGGTTGGGACCTGGAAAGCCTGGCCCTAGGGGAAGGACGGTGGGGGAGGTGTAGGGAAGAGGTCAATATTAGCCAGGAAAAGTTTTTTAGACACACTGGGATAGGTAGATGGAGGGGGTTTGGGAGTGGAGGAAGAGGTAGTGGTTGTAGGAGGTGTACGTTTGCTGAATTTGGGTGAAGGTGCATGGGCTGGAGGCTGTTGTGAGGTGGATGGCTGTTTGGTGGCTGTGTGCCTGCGTTTGTGTACTTTGGGAGGAGGGCTCACAGACACACTGGTAGAGGACACAAGGGATGTATGAATGGTAGTGGGGATGGTGAGTGCATGTGAGCGGTGTGTGGTGATGGCGTGCTGGTGATGGAGGTAGTGGCTGAAGATGTAGTGCATGCAGGTGTGAGTGGAGATGAGACAGGGAGGGAGGGAGGGAGGAGGAGGACACTGAGGAGGGGGACCCAGTGGAGGCAGTGGATGTTGGCATGTGTGCATGGGTATGATGCTTGTGTCAGTGCCTGTGAGATCTGTGGTGCTTATGTTTGCCTGAGCCACCTTTGTGTGTTGAGGTGTGTGCATGCTGGTCTGATGGTGTGCTTGGGATAGGCTGAGGTACAGGGGATTGGGTCTGGGTGGAGGAAGTTGGAGGGAGAAGGCTGGACACAGGCACAATGGCTGCCATCAGTGCTGAGGCCAGAGCCTGAAATGCTCTCTGTTGGGCTGCCTGGTCAGAATTAATGCCCTCGAGGTATACATTTGTTTGTTGCAAATACCTCTCGACACCCTGAATGGCATTCACAATGGTAGATTTCCCAACAGTGAGGGATCTCAGGAGGTCAATAGTCTCCTTACTGCGGGCAGCTGGGCTGAGTGGGGCAGGGCCTGAGGTGCCTGGAGCAAAGGAGATGCCCACCCTCCTGGGTGAGCGGCCACAGGACACACGCTGAGGGGCTGCTGGGAGGGCGGTGCTGGTAGAGGGGGTGGCGGCTGTACCTGTTGATGCGGGGGGCACAGAGGGACCCGCCACCTCAAGGGAGCTCCCATCAGAGGAGGAGTCACTGTAGCTGCTGTCACCTCCTGTCCCCGCCGTGGAGCTCCCCTCGACCTCCGATCCACAGGTGGCTTCAGACTCTGTTGTCTCGCCCTTCAGGGCCAAGTGGGATGCAGCACCCTCCTGCTCCGGTGCCACTGCTCCTCCGCCTGATGATGCTATTGCACACAAGAACAGGGAGACCACAAAAAGTGGGGGGGGGAGACAGAAGAAAGTCATGTTCAGTGCATGCAATACCACTACCGTTGACGGACACTACAGACACAGCAGCCCTCTGCACTACGCCATGCACTTATAGTGCCTAGATTATTCACAGGGCCATGGGATACAAGGCCTATGCCCGATTGCTGCACACATGGAAGTCACAGGAGCCTGACTAGGTGTAGATGGCTCTTACCACTGGTGGGTTTGGGGTGCCACATAGGTTGCCTCACAAAGCGACCTTGCCTACAAAGCTCACCCTGCCTAGGGGAAGCCACTGCCCACCTCCCCCACCCAGACAACTCGTAATGTGCACAGAGTCAGATGGATGTGACTGTACTCACCCCCTTGTGGCTGCTGTGATACCCTCAAGCGCCCATCCAACTCCAGATACGCCACCGTCAGGATCCGAAACATCAGGGGGGTCATGGTGCGATGGGCACCCCTCCCATGTTGGGAGGCAATCCCCAGCTGGGCCTCCCCATCTTCTTGCTCCAGCGGCGAATGTCCTCCCATCTTTTCCGACAGTGGGTGCTCCGTCTGTGGTGGACCCCCAGGGTCCGGACGTCCTTCGCGATGGCACACCAAATATCCTTCTTCTGGTGGGCGCTGACCTACAGGAATAGTACAGGGGACAAGGAAAAACATTAACCATCCGGACCGTCACAGTCATTGGCCCACGTTCCCACCCTTGCCTTGACGCACATACACTCATGGTCCGCTCATGCAGGGCTCAGTACCCCACCATGTATCTTCCATCCACACCACTCCAAACAGGCATTGCCCATGCAGCATGCTCACAGTGTACTCACCTGTTTGTCTGGAGGACCGTAGAGTAGTGTGTACTGGGGGAGGACCCCATCCACTAACTTTCCAATTCCTCTGAAGTGAAGGCAGGGCCCCTTTCCCCAGACACATGAGCCATCGTCGCTTCCAGATTGAGGTCACAGCAGCACTTGCAGTGTAGGTCCTCTCCTGTTGAAGGTCAGGTATCAAGTGAGTGTACAGATAGAAAATGGTGGTCACGTCCGCGGCGGTGCGTACTGCCACCGCCGGCGTACATCGTCATTGACTCCTGGGACCCATAGGGTCCAATGTTAACCAATGCAGGATTGCGCAGCGGTCTTTGACCGCCTACCGCGACGGTGTGGAACGCCAGCCCAGTTACCTCATATCCCCTTGTCCCACCTTACAGGTCAGGCAGCCACAATTTCAGGGGGTCACATGGCATTAATAATAACTGCGTCACACCTATCTAGGCCTTGCATACACACAGTAAGAGGCACATTGCCGATTTCGAAATTTGTCAAAATGACATTTGGTAATACCTCAGTGTTGGCTGACTCTCTGCTCGCTGTTCTCCTCCATAGGGCACGCCAGCTGGGGCAGGTGATGAGATGGCGGCATCCTCCGGGAGTACAGACCGCTGGAGGACCTGTTGACAATGGAAGAGAGACACGTAATAGTCACCTACAGACTTGATCGTGCAACAATCCATGAAACGTGTGCCCAGTTGGAGCCAGACCTGATGTCAGCTATTCGCCATCCCACAGGAATCCCCCCTATAGTGCAGGTCCTGTCAGTCCTCCATTTCCTGGCAAGTGGGTCTTTTCAAACTACAGTGGCCATTGCATCAGGGATGTCCCAGTCAATGTTCTCTAACGTGTTCTCCAGAGTGTTATCTGCCCTGCGCAGCTACATCATTTTCCCTCAGGTGGAGGATATGCCTACAGTGAAAGGTGACTTCTATGCCCTGGGACATATCCTCTACATCATTGGTGCCATTGATGGTACACATGTGGCATTAGTACCCCCGCAGGAGTAAACAGGTGTATAGAAACTGGAAGAGCTACCAGTCTATGAATGTGGAGATGGTGTGTTTGGCCGACCAGTACATCTCCCATGTGAATGCCAAGTTTCCTGGCTCAATGCATAACGCTTACATTCTGAGGAATAGCAGCATCCCTTATCTGATGGGGCAACTCCAGAGGCACCATGTTTGGGTTAATAGGTGAGGACAAGGACCCTATACGCTGTGAATAGTTGTATGGGACTGGGGTTGTCCCTAAGGGTTAGTGTGTGTCTAACAGTTGTCCCTCAACATTTGCAGGTGACTCTGGGTACCCCAACCTGTCATGGCTACTGACCCCAGTGAGGAATCCCAGGACAAGGGCAGAGGAATGCTACAATGAGGCACATGGGCGAACTAGGAGGATTATAGAAAGAACCTTCGTCCTCCTGAAGGCCAGGTCCCGGGGCCTCCATATGATAGTTGGTTCTCTCTACTACTCACCAAAGAAGGTGTGCCAGATCATCGTGGCCTGCTGTATGCTGCACAACCTGGCTTTGCGACGACAGGTGCCTTTTCTGCAGGAGGATGGTCCAGCTGGAGGTCTTGTGTCAGCTGTGGAGCCTATGGACAGTGAAGAAGAGGAGGCAGAAGAAGAGGATATCGACAACAGAAACAACGTTATCTAGCAATACTTCCAGTGAGACACAGGTAAGAAGATATCACTGCCTCACACATCGCATACAATTGTTTAACCTATCATAAGTATTACTTTTACCCAGTGTGTGGACCCTGACTTGTCACTTTGCCTTTCCATTTAATAGATGTGGGCCCCACTGTGTGACCTTTGCTATATTACCTCATGGACTAGAGCTGTGTTACATCGGTATGTTGACAATAAAATTGACATTGCTATGTTCCATAGTTACTGTAAACACACATTTGTGAAAGCATAGACTGACCACAGATTGTTTTGTGATTCAATGGTGTTTATTTCTGTGCAAGTAAGTGGAGGGGTTTGTAAAATGGGCAGGGGTGCTGGTGGAGGAATGTCCATCGCAGAGTCCAGTCTATTAATTTCACAGGTGCATTGTCCAAAGGGTAATAGGAAGTGGAGCTAGTGCAGTTGATGGATGGACAGGGTGACAAAGTGGGACAGAAGGATGACATTCAGGGGGTCTCATTTCCTGGCGGGGGTCTTGGCATTGTTCTCTGTCTTGTTCCTGGATCTCAGGGACCATTTGCGGGGTGGTTCTCCATCTGCAGGGGGTGGGGAGGGGTGCTTGTGTCGTGGTCCTGTGGCGGTGCCTCCTGTCCACTAGCGCCGGCGAACATCATCCTGGCTAGTGTCAGGGGCCCCTTGTTGTGCCACAGTGTCCCTCCTGGTGTTGACAAGGTCCTTCAGAACCCCTGCAATGGTGACCAGGGTGGTGTTGATGGACTTGAGTTCCTCCCTGATCCCCAGATAGTGTTCCTCCTGCAGCCGCTAGGTCTCCTGAAAGTTGGCCAGTACCGTTGCCATTGTCTCCTGGGAATGATTGTACGCTCCCATGATGTTGGAGAGGGCATCATGGAGAGTGGGTTCCCTGGGCCTGTCCTCCCCCTGTTGCACAGCTGTCCTCCCAGTTCCCCTGTTTTCCTCTGCCTCGGTCCCCTGAACTGTGTGCCCACTGCCACTGCCCTCAGGACTCTGATTTTCTTGGGGTGGTGGGTTTGCCTGGGTTCCCTGTAGTGGTGGACACACTGCTGCTTGATGTGTCCTGGGGACAGAGGGATGGGCATGCTGGGTGGGTGCTGTGCTGGTGCTTCCTGAGGGGGGAGGCTATGTGGTGGCTTGTGCCAGTGTCAGGGGAACCGACTGTCCCGAGGTCCCAGATGGGCCGGGCTGGTCATCTTGATCCAGTTGGACAGAGCTGCTGTCATCACTGTGGGCCTCTTCTGTGGGGGGAGTGGACATGTCTGAAACCTCCTGTCCAGTGACGTTGGGCAGGGGTCCTGCAGGAGTGTAAAGGTATGATTATTGTATCTGTGTGTGCCATTGTGTGCAATGGGTGAGTGACCCTGTACTCCAATGCTTGCATTCTTGTCTAGGACCTTGTGTGATAATTGGTTTGGGGTCTGTGTGGGTATCTTTTGTGGACATGCTTTGGTGATGGGTGTCCATGCTTTGGTGTTGCATGCAGGGCTTGGAGTTGGTATGTGTGGGTTGTGATAGTGGGACATTTGTGAGGTGTTGGGGGTGAGGGTGAGGGTGGGGGTATGTGATAGCATGCAGGTAGGGTAGGGGGGATAAAGTAGTAAAGATTTGCCTTCCCAGAGTCCATAACTCCTGCTACTTCTGCGAGGCCCTCAGGATGCAGTATAGCCAAGACTTGCTCCTCCCATGTTGTTAGTTGTGGGGGAGGAGATGGGGGTCCACCGCCAGTCCTCTGTACTGCAATCTGGTGTCTTGAGACCACGGAACGCACCTTCTCCCGCAGGTCATTCCACCTCTTCCTGATGTCATCCCGTGTTCTTGGATGCTGTCCCACTGCGTTGACCCTGTCGACGATTCTGCACAATAGCTCCATCTTCCTAGCAATGGGGGTGTGCTACACCTGTGATCTGAATAGCTGTGGCTCTACCCGGACGATTTCCCCCACCATGACCCTGAGCTCCTCCTCAGAGAACCTGGGGTATCGTTGAGGTGCCATGATGTGGTGTGGGTGATGTGTGAGGTGGTGTCGGTTGTGATGTGTGAGGGGATGTGTTTGTGTGTGTTGTCTGAGGTACGTGGATGGTGTGTGAGTGATGGTGTTTTGTGCCTGTGGATGCTAGTGTTGTTGATGGTGGTGTCTCTCTCTGGCCTTCTTGCTCAATTTTGGTAGTAAGGGTCTTTGGGTGATGTGGGTGTGTGTTTTATATTTATTGGGTGTGTGGGAGTGGTGTGTGTACGTGTATCAGGTGTGTGTATTTCGAATTGTCCAATGTGGTTGTGTTTTGTAAATGTGTGTGTATTTTGAGCGCAGTGGTGTGTACCGCCAATGGATTACCGCAGTTGAAAGACCGCTGCGTGGGTCGTGATAGTGTGGGCGTATTCCTGTTGGCATGACGGTGTCTGTTTTGTATCGCCAGTTTATCACTGACCTTTGGTGTGGCGGACTTGTGTGGTTGTCTGGATTTTGGCGGATTCCGAGCTGTGGGTCGCAATAGCTGTAGTGGAATTCCGCTGCCGCAGCGGTGTGTTGGCGGTCTTCTGCACAGCGGTAAGCAGGATTATCCGCCAATGTTGTAATGAGGGCCTATATGTTGAATGCCTTTTATACCCACACTGCTATGCAGCTTATGGAGGAAATGTCTTCAACTGCAGGGGTTTACCTATTTATGGATTTTTTGTCTGCTGTATGAAGACAACTTTACATAATTATAACAGAATGGATTATTTCATCAAGAGGCCTATCATGCTCTCTTTTGGCCAACGATTAGTAACATGAGTAAGCAATATTGTGTAGACAGTATATATACACAAAACCATACTTAGTACCTACAGACCAGGTGTTGAAGTAAGCCCCAGCAAGGCCTACTAGTGCAAGGGGTTCGCCCTTCTCTGCACAAAGTCCTCAGACCATATAGGAAGAAGTTGGCACAGAAACTGAAATAAAAGACAAAGGGGGTCATTACAACATTGGCGGTAAAAGCCGCTTACCGCCGTGCAGAAGACTGCCAACATACTGCTGCGGTCGCGGAATTCCGGCACAGCTATTATGACCCACATCTTGAAATCCAACAAAATTCAGACACCCACACAAGTCCGCCACACCAAAGGTCAGTGATAAACTGGTGAAAACAAAACCTCCACCGTCACGCCAACAGAAATACGCCAATGCTATCACGACCCACGAATCCACACGGCGGTCTTTCAACCGCGGTATTCCATTGGCGGTACACACCGCCGCGCTCAAAATACACACACATTTACAAAACACTACCACATTGGACAATTACAAATACACACACCTGATACACATACCCACACCACACCCACACACCCATTACAATATAAAACACATACCCACATCACCCACAAACCCCTACGACCAATATAACAGAGAGAAGGCCAGAGAGAGACACCAACATCCACAAACTAGCATCCACAGGCACTCAACACCATCACCCACACAACTTCCACGCACAAAACATCACACACCACTACATATCACCACACTTATCACCACACACACCACCCCACACATCACCTACACCACCCCATGGCACGGCAAAGACACCCCAGGTTCTCGGAGGAGGAGCTCAGGGTCATGGTGGAGGAAATCGTTCAGGTAGAGCCACAGCTATTTGGAGCACAGGTGCAGCACACCTCAATTGCAAGGAAGATGGAGCTATGGCGAAGAATAGTCGACAGGGTCAACGCAGTGGGACAACACCCAAGAAATCAGGAGGACATCAGGAAGAGGTGGAACGACCTACGGGGGAAGGTGCGTTCCGTGGTCTCCAGACACCACCTGGCGGTTCAGCGGACTGGCGGCGGACCCACACCAGCACCCCCGCAGATGGAGAACCACCCCGCAAGGGGTCCTTGAGATCTAGGAACAAGACAGAGCACGATGCCAAGACCTCCGCCAAGAAATGAGACCACCCTGATTGTCAACCCACTGTCCCACTTTGTCACCCTGTCCATATTGGAACTGCCCCAGCTCCACTTCCTATGCCCATATGGGCAATGCACCTATGAGACAAATAGACTGAACTCTGCCATGGACACTCCTCCGCCATCACCCCTCACCATTTAACTTCCCCCTCCAATAATTTGTATGTAAATAAACACACCTAAAGCACCAAAAGATCTGGAGTCTGTCTGTGATTTTGAAATAGTGTATTTGCAATTACAGTGACAAAATGTCCAGGAAATAGTAATGTCAACATACCTATGTCACACAGCTCTACTCCATGAGGAATCTAAGCAGATGTCACACGTTGGAACCCACACCTGTGAAACCGTAAGGGAAATGACAACTCAGTGACCATACACTGGGTGAAATCGACAGACAGGATAGATGTAGAAGTGTGAAAGTACTTGTAGTAGGCAGGAATGTATTCTCACCTGTGTTTCACTGGAACTATTGCTGGATGACTGAGTCCCTGTTGTCAATGTCTTCTTCCTCTACTTCCTCCTCATCACTGTCCACAGGCTCCACAGCTGCCACAACACCGCCATCTGGACCATCATCCTGCAGAAAAGGCACCTGTCATCACAAAGCCAAATTATGAAGCATACAGCAGGCCACGATGATCTGAAATTGCCTTCTTTGGTGAGTAGAATAGGGATCCACCTGTCATATGGAGGCACCTAAACCTGGCCTTCAGGAGGCCAAAGGTGCATTCGATCACCCTCCTAGTCCGCCCATGGGCCTCATTGTAGCGTTCCTCTGCCCTGGTCCTGGGATTCCGTACTGGGGTCAGTAGCCATGACAGGTTGGAGTAACCAGAGTCCCCTAATAGCCACACCCGGTGCCTCTGTAGTTGACCCATCACATAAGGGATGCTGCTATTCCGTATGATGTAGGCGTCATGCACTGAGCCAGGGAACATGGCATTCACATGGGAGATGTACTGGTCTGCCAAACATACCATCTGTACATTCATGGAATGATAACTCTTCCGGTTCCTGTACACCTGTTCACTCCTGTGGGGGGGACCAAAGCCACATGGGTCCCATCAATGGCACCTATGATGTTGGGGATATGTCCAAGGGCATAGAAGTCACCTTTCACTGTTGGCAAGTCCTCCACCTGAGAGAAAACGATGTAGCTCCGCATGTGTTTCAGCAGGGCAGACAACACTCTGGACAACACGTTGGAAAACATCGGCTAGGACATCCCTGAAGCCATGGCCACTGTTGTTTGAAAAGACCCACTTGCAAGGAAATGGAGCACTGATAGCACCTGCACTTGAGGGGGGATTCCAGTGAGATGGTGGATTGCTGACATCAGGTCAGGCTCCAACTGTGTACACAGTTCCTGGATTGTGGCACGGTCAAACCTGTAGGTGATGATCAAATGTCTCTCCTCCATTGTCGACAGGTCCACCAGCGGTCGGTACACCAGAGGATTCCGCCATCTCCTCACATGTCCCAGCGGACGATGCCTATGAAGGACAACAGCGAGCACAGAGTAAAACAACTCAGAGGTATGTACCCACAGTCTACACAGAACACCAGTCATACACAAAATCTGGCCTGTATGTGTGTTGAGAGTAGGCCTAGGTTTGTGTGACGCAGTTGGTAATTAGGCCATGTGGGCCCCTGAAATTGGCGGCTGCCTGACCTCTAAAGCGGGACAATGGGATGTGAGGTAACTGGGCTGGCGTTGTACACCGTCGCGGTAGGCGGTCGAAGACCGCGGCGCAATGCTGCATTGGTTAACATTGGACCCTATGGGTCCCAGGAGCCAATGACGATGTACGCCAGCGGTGATGGTACGCACCGCCGCGGACGTGACCGCCATTTTCTAACTTTAATCACTCGATACCTGATTTTAGACAGGAGAGGACCTACACTGCAAGTGCTGCTGTGACCTCGGTCTGGAAGAGACAATGGCTCGTATGTCTGGGGAAAGTGCCCCTTCCTTCACTGCAGAGGAGTTGGAGAAGCTCGTCGACGGGGTCCTCCCCAGTACACTCTACTCTACGGTCCTCCAGACCAACAGTTAAGTGCACAGGGAGCATGTTGTATGGGCTATGCCTGTGTGGAGAGGTCAGGTTGTAAGAAGGAAGGGGGCAGAGTTCTGCGTGCATGAAAGACTGTGAATGCATGTGCCACATGGCAAGGGTAGGGATGTGGGCCACTCACTTTGACGGTGCAGTTGGTAATGACTTCTCTTCTTCCCCTGTACATTTCATGTAGGTCAGCGCCCAGCAGAAGAAGGATATTTGGCTTGCCATCGCCAAGGACGTCCGGACCCTGGGGGTCCACCACAGACGGAGCACTCACTGCTGTAAAAGATGGGAGGACATTTGCCGCTGGAGCAAGAAGACAGTGGAGGCTCAGCTGGGGATGGCCTCCCAATGTGGGAGGGGTGCTCGTCGAACCATGACCCCCCTGATGTTCCAGATCCTGGCAGTGGCCTACCCTGAGTTGGATGGGCGCTTGAGGGCATCACAGCAGACACAAGGGGGTGAGTACACTATCATTCAGCTGACTTTGCGCGCAGTGAAGGTGTCTGGGTGGGGGAGGAAGGCTGTGGGTTCCCCTAGGCCAGGGCGAGTTCCCTAGGCTAGGCCCATTCGTAAGGCATGGCCCTGTGGCACCCCACCCCACCTCTGTAGAGTGCCAAGTACAGCTATTCATGCACCTGTGCCATCTATGTGTACAGATGTCGTCCATAGCCTTGTAGTCCATTTCCCAGGAATTGCACTGTAGAGCCCAACAGCGCGACCTAGTGCAGGGGGCTGCTGTGTCTGTATTGTCTGCCAACGGTAGCGGTAAACCATGCACTCAACCTGTCTTTCATCTGTCCCCCCCCCCTTTTTTGCGGTCTCCCTGTTCTTGTGTGGAGGTACAGTGGCACCGAAGCACGAGGGAGCTGCATCCCACATGGGCATGGAGGCCCACACTACGGACTCTGAATACACCAGTGGGACGGAGGGCGAGAGGAGCACCACAGCGGTCACAGGATCTGCAACCAGCGACACGGACTCATCCTCCGATGGGAGCTCCCTTGTGGTGGCGGCAACATCTGTGCCCCCCACTTCAACAGGTACAGCCGCCACCCCCCCTACCAGCACCGCCCTCCCAGCAGCCCCTCATCCTTCGCCCTGTGCCCGCTCACCCAGGAGGGTGGGCATCACCTTGCCCCTGTCACCTCTGCTGCCCTCAGTGAGGAGGCGATTGACCTCCTCAGGTCACTCACTGTTGGGCAGTCTACCATTTTGAATGCCATCCAGGGTGTAGAAAGGGAGTTGCAACACACAAATGCATTCCTGGAGGGCATTCATTCTGGTCAGGCTGCCCTTCATCGAACCGTTCAAACTCTGGCCACAGCACTGATGGCAGCCATTGTCCCTGTGTCTAGCCTCCCCCCTCCAACTTCCTCCACCCAGACCCAATCCCCTGTACCTCTGCCTATCCCAAGCACACCATCAGACCAGCCGGCACACACCTCACCACACAAGGGAAGCTCAGGCAAACATAAGCACCACACATCCCACAGGCACTCTCGTAAGCATCACACACATACAGACACACCAACATCCACTGCCTCCACTGTGTCCCCCTCCTCCTCGTCTCCCTCCTCCCTCCCAGTCTCGTCTACACTCACACATGCATGCACTACCACTACATCCACTACGTCCCGCACCAACACACCCACCACCACACCCTGCTCACATACACTCACCACCCCCACCACCATTTACACGTCCTCTGTGTCCTCTCCTAGGGTGTCTGTGACGCCCCCTCCAAAGATACGCAAATGCAGGCACACACCCACCCCACAGCCATCCACCTCACGACAGCCTCCAGCGCATGCACCTGCACCCAAATCCACAAAAGTTACACCTCCTAAATCCACCACCTCTTCCTCCACTCCTAAACCCCCTCCAACTACCCGTCCCAGTGTGTCCAAACAACTTTTCCCGTCCCCCCTTAACCTATTTCCCACCACCCCCCATCTAACTCATAGGTCCCGTACTAGCACCTAAGCCAAAAAATCTCCAGGACCAATGGTGCCTGTTGTTACAGGTATGTGGAGTGCACCGGCCACCAGGACAGCCAGTGTGGCACGGAGCCACAGCACAGCCAGTCCCCCCCTGTGAAGCACCAGAAGTTGGACAGTGTTGGCGGGAGAGGGGGAAGACTCCAGCCAGCCAAGCCGCTCACAGGGATCCCGGGGGGAGTCCTGGACTTAGCTGTGACTCCTCGCAAGGTGGGAAAGGGGCAGAAGAAACCTGCAAAGTCTGGGAGGAGCAGCACAGCGGAGAAGACCGCCATCATCCACGCTGGCCAGGAGGCCACCACCAGCCCCATCGTCACTGCCCAGGAGGCCACCGCCAGCCCCATCGTCACTGCCCAGGAGGCCACCGCCAGCCCCATCGTCACTGCCAGCCCCATCGTCAGTGCCCAGGAGGCCACAGCCAGCCCCATCGTCACTGCCCAGGAGGCCACCGCCAGCCCCATCGTCGCTGCCCAGGAGGTCCCTGCAAGCCACAGCCCAGCTGGCCAGGAGGGCCCCGCAAGCCACAGCCCAGCTGCCCAGGAGGGCCCCGCAAGCCAGAGCCCAGCTGACCCATGAAGGACCGCCAGCCACAGCCCAGCTGGGCAATGACGGACCGCTAGGGCAAGGACTGCTGAACAGGGCAAGCACCGCTGAACAGGGCAAGGACCGCTGAACAGGGCAAAGACTGCCATGGAAAGCACCGCTGAACAGGGCAAGGACTGCTGAACAGGGCAAAGACTGCCATGGCAAGCACCGCTGAACAGGGCAAGCACCGCTGAACAGGGCAAGGACCGCTGAACAGGGCAAAGATCGCCATGGCAACCACCGCTGAACAGGGCAAGGACTGCTGAACAGGGCAAAGACCACCATGGCAAGCACCGCTGAACAGGGCAAGGACCGCTGAACAGGGCAAAGACCGCCATGGGAAGCACCGCTGAACAGGGCAAGGACCGCTGAACAGGGCAAAGACCGCCATGGCAAGCACCGCTGCACAGGGCAAGCACTGCTGAACAGGCCAAAGACCGCCAACTCAAGCACCGCTGAAAAGGGCAAGGACCGCTGAACAGGTCAGAAACTGCCAACTCACGCACCACTGAACAGGGCAAAGACTGCCATGGCAAGCTCCGCTAGCCCATTTGCGGCAGGGGCAGTGACGCAAATGGGACCGTCACGGGGTGAGTGCTGCACTCTGGGCACCAGTCCCCCTCCAGAACCAGTGGAGACATGCATCCGCTCCGTCTGTCCTGCACAGGATGAAGCACTCTGGGCACCAGTCCCCCTCCAGAACCAGTGGAGACATGCATCCACTCCATCTGTCCTGCACAGGATGAAGCCCTCTGGGCACCAGTCCCCCTCCAGAACCAGTGGAGACATGCATCCACTCCGTCTGTCCTGCACAGGATGAAGCCCTCTGGGCACCAGTCCCCCCCCAGAACCAGTGGAGACATGCATCCACTTGAGAGATTGTGGCTTTGCACTCCCCAGGATTGTACAGTGGGCAAACCACCCACTGTAGAGACTTGAGAGACTGTGGCTTTGCACTCCCCAGGGTGGTACAGTGGGCAAACCACCCACTGTAGAGACTTGAGAGACTGTGGCTTTGCACTCCCCAGGATGGTACAGTGGGCAAACCACCCACTGTAGAGACTTGAGAGACTGTGGCTTTGCACTCCCCAGGATGGAACAGCTGGCAAACCACCCACTGTAGAGACTTGAGAGACTGTGGCTTTGCACTCCCCAGGATGGTACAGCGGGCAAACCACCCACTGTAGAGACTTGAGAGACTGTGGCTTTGCACTCCCCAGGATGGTACAGCGGGCAAACCACCCACTGTAGAGACTTGAGAGACTGTGGCTTTGCACTCCCCAGGATGGTACAGTGGGCAAACCACCCACTGTAGAGACTTGAGAGACTGTGGCTTTGCACTCCCCAGGAAGGTACAGTGGGCAAACCACCCACTGTAGAGACTTGAGAGACTGTGGTTTTGCACTCCCCAGGATACATCAATAGGCATGGAGGCCCCTCGTGGATCTGGCGTCGTGCACGCATCTGGCTGAGGTGCCCCCCCTTCCCTCCCCCTGAGGTGCCTGTTGTATTTCTATCTGATGCCCCTGCAGTGTTCTCTCCGTCATGTTCGGGTATCTTGTGTGGGCCTCGCCCATGCATTTTGGGGCCAGTGGTCCACGGACTATGAATGGTGCAAAACCTGCACTACTAATCGTGTTGTATATTTTGTTTATAGTGTATGTATATATGTATATTTTTGCTTACTGAATTTTGATCTATTACAATAGTTACACTAATTTCCTTTTGTCTTTGCATTCTTCCGGAGGGTTGGGGGGTGTTACTATAATGTATAGATAAGCATTGGTGTGTGTGTTGTAGTGGGTGAGGGTCGGGTGGGGGTTGGGGTGTTGAGTGTGTGTGTGTCCCTGTTTTTTGCCTCCCCCCTCCCCTATGTCGTAGGTGCAGTACTCACCGTGGTCTTCACCGCCGGCATTGGTGCTCCTCATAGAAGAGCAGGAAGACTAGCGCTGGGAGAATATGAAGTTCCGGCTCCATGCTGTCCTCCTTCCTCGTGGAGTGTGTAGAGGTGAGCGTTTTTCCTTCGAAATGCCTGTTTCCGCCGTGTTTTTATCTGCGGTGAATCCGCCCCGTAAATGGTGGTGGATTGGCCTGTCATAATAGTGTGGCCGGTACATTGTCTCCCGCCTGTCTGTTGGCGGTGATCGCCGCGCTGTTTTTCTTTACCGCCGTGGCGGACGGAGTGTTAAAGTGGCTGTCTTTGTTGCTGGTTTCCGCCACGGTCGTAATAGCAAAATTGTTACCGCCAGCCTGTTGCCGGTCTTACCGCCGCTTTAACACCGTCCGCCAGGGTTGTAATGACCCCCAAAGTTTATTAAACCTCATGAGGTGGTACTACAGTTCAAACAGCACCCTTCGGTAATGTTTGAAGTAGCACACTGAACTAAGAGAGCATGGTCCTTTTATACCCACGCAGGGGCTAAAAGAAGGTGGTACAATTATAGAAGCAAGACTTACATACATGTAAGGTCATATGGAAATGCACAGTCGACAGGTAGGAGGGGCTAACGGTTTCAAGGACTAGTTGACACATTACTGTCTGTTACTGATTAATTACTAACAGCTGCAGATCTTACTGGGCATGTGCGAAAGTGGGAGATGCTATATATAACTTGTCACTAGACAGATTTTCAAGAGTAGTTAACAGAAAGGTAGGACAGAGCACATGGCGAGCACATGGCAGAGAAAATGGCTGCCATGAATACAAAATGGATTCCTCCCAAATGTTCACAATAGTTGCTAAATACAAGATGTCTTCTACTAATGCTTAATCTAATCGCTATTAAATTACAACACAGGGGCTCGATGTTCTAGACACTGGCAGCAAAAACTGATCAAAGTTTGTGGCTAGTGTATCTGTTGCCACTATTGAATTGTATGAACTGACTTAGTGCAATAGGTTGGTTCGTAAAGTTCCAAATTCAAGTGGAATTATACATATATGTGTGATTTCCTTTCAATAAAGTACAGTTTTTTTTAATGCAGCCTTTTTCCTTAAAGGAAATGGGGCTGTATTTAAAAAAGAAACTTTACTTTAATTTTAAAGCTTGTTGAAGAGTTGCCTGTGGTTCCATGGACCACTGCCTAAGGTCCCATTGACCACAGCCAAATCTCCAACAAACATTTATTTTACATTCTCAAAAGGAAGGGGTCCTAAACAAATGTGACAAATTGGGTTGTTGGATGACAGCTGTGTGAGCCGTGGTCAAGCAGCAACCACAATTCTTTTCAGGTAAGGCACAAGCAAACCCCCAAAATAACCGATGCTCACCCTCTGGGAGCTTGGCACAGAGCAGTCAGGCTTAACTTCAACACAATGTGTAAAGTATTTGTACATTAATTCAAAGAGTAAAACAGTGAAACACTGCACAAAAAGGTTAAAAAACATAGAATTATAAATAAAACAAGACCAAAACAACAAAAAATGCAATCAGTACAACTTGAGTTATGAATTTTTAAAGAATAAACTGTAAAATAGCCCTAAAAGCAAAAAAAAGCCATCTGAGGATACATGGTTGCGTCAGACCGGGAGCGAGTCAAAAGTTTAGGCCAAATGCAATGAAGAGTGGCTGGCTACAGGGACCCAGGTAGGCCCTCTGAACAAAGTAATTTAACCCTGGTTGCAGAGAGTTATGTCGATCTGTGTCGAAGATGATTCATGTAGCCGATGGGATGTTTTGGTTCTGAGAAGTGGCGAGGATACAGTGCGAGGTCCTGTCGGATTGACACCAAGGATCCCTTTTATGGGGCTTACAATGCGAAGCCCAGTGTTGGGGATGCATCGTACAATGATGTGTCAGTTCCAATGATCGGTGCAGCTGCGATGCGGAGCTTTGGCGCATCGTGAGGCTGCCTTTGGCAAGGGATGCGAGGATCTGCTGCGGGAAAGCATCAGGGCAGTTCTGAAGGTGATACCTCAAACCCAAGATGCGGGATGTGGCAGCAATACTAGTCTCCTGCATCAGTTCCAATCCACGCAGCAGTGGCGATGCATCAGTTCTGTTCAAGGATGCACCGCTCAGCCAAGGAGAGGCATTGGTTCTGCTTAGGGATGCGCCTCTCAGCAGAGACGATTTGCCCATTTCACTGGGAAGCACCTTAGGCCCACTTCTAAGGGTCCAGGATTGGGTTGCTACCTTGTGTCAGGGTAGACTCACAGATGACAGAGTCCAAGTGCAGATGTAGGGTGATTGGAAGTCTTTTGTGTCCCTGAGCCTTCAGATCACGAGGCCAATCAACTAGCCCTTGGAGTCACTCTGGATTCTGGGATGGAGAAATGTAGTTCCAGTCCTTCTCATCCCAGACAGGAGGGCTGCAGGCAATAGCTCAGCACAGCACAGCAGGAGTCCAGCACAGTGACGGACCTTCAGCATCACAGCAGTACTTCTTCCTGGCAGAGTATCCGCAGGTCCAAAGGTGTACTGAATTGTTTTTGTTCGAGGGTCAGTTCTTATTCCTAGTGGTGCCTTCAATGTGGGGGGCTTCAAAGACGTGCCTTTGAAGTACACAGATGTCCTGCCCACCCTGCCCTAGCTCCAGACTAACTACAGGGGGTATGCATCCCTTTGTGTGGAACAGGACACAGGTTATTCAGATCTAAATGTGACTGTGTCCAGCTACTCCCTCCCATACTGCCCAGGATGACTCATCAAGTCACACCTAAGCTCCCATTGTGTGTGGTTATTTAGGAGGAATACACAAACCGCCAACTGCTAACTACACCCAGTCATGTGAACAGAGACAGGCTGCAGGAACCAAATGGCTAGGGCAAGAAAATGCCAACTTTCTAAAGGTGGCAGTTTCAGAACTGCAATTTAAAATTCAACTTCACCATAAGTAAGAATTTTAAATTGTGATTCCAGAGACACCAAACTCAAAAGGGTTATCTCTTCCCATATGGAAATTACTCTTATAAAGGGGAATAAGGCACTTCCTATGTTGACCTATGGGAGAGATAGGCCTTGTAGTGGTGGTTGCACCACCAAGGAATGTAAAGCTTTAAAGTGCATGCCCTACTTTTTAAATACTTTGCACACTGTCTTCTGGGCTGTCCAGGGCATACCCCGGGGGTGACTCATAAGTATTAAAATGGAAGGTTTAACCCCAGCAAAAGGTTTATTTAGCCAGGTCGGCATGGCAGTTTAAAACTGCACACACAGGAACTGCAATGGCACACTTGAGACATGTTCAAAGGGCTACATAAGTGGGCAGCACAATCCGTGTTGTACGCCCACTAGTAGAATTTAACCTACAGGCCCTGGGCACATTTAGTACCCTTTACTGGGGACCTATATGTAAACTAAAAATGCCAATTGGGTGTAAGCCAATCTACCATGTTTTAAGGAGAGCGCATGTGCACGTTAGTTCTGTTTAGCAGTGGTTAAGTGCCCAGAGTCATAAAGCCAACAAAAATGAATTTAAAAAAAAGGGGCGGAGGAACGCAAAAAGTTGGGGGATGACCCTGCAGAAGTGGTCATTTCCAACAGAAAATCACAAAATAATTGTAGAAAAGTGCCCGTTTGTGTATTGTCACCCCCCACACTTTGTGCGCCAGTATGGATGGTTATGACTGTTAGTGCACTGGAGCCTGCTGGCCAGGCCGAAGTGCTCATGCTTGCTCCCAAAACTGATTTGTTCACCTTGGTAATTCCAAATTTGGCAAAGGTTGTACCCCCTTCAAAGTCCCTAGTATATGGTATCTGTGGTACCCAAGGCATAGGTGGTAAAGGGGCCCCCAGGGCTGCAGCACAAGATTGTGCCAACCTAAGCAACCTAAATAAACTTCTGATGGCAGGCATGCAATTGCAGATGCTAGGAGCAGCGCAACTGTACTCTCATCATGTGTGGAACAGTCCAATGCACTGCCTTTCATATCAGTCAGTAACCCCTGAAGAGGACATCGTCAGCCCATAAGGCAGGGTGCTTTATATTTAAGGAGTAGCCACACCAGCACAAGTTTATATGTCTTTATAGTGTTTTTACAATGAAAGTAAACTAAAAGTGATAGCCGGTCCATAGGATAACATAGGACTTGCAACTGGGCAGACCAGGGTCGCTAGCTCCAATATGTTATCACCTAGATATGTGGAGTGTGGTGTCAAACAACATGCCTTCTCTCCCCTGACATGAATCTGGTGCCAAGGGGCATCTGGCATGTACCTAGGTGGCTCCTTAGAGGTTATCTACCTGTTTTTCCAATCTTCTTTGTGCTCTGGCTGGTCAGCCACCACTTTCCCACGCCTGCTACAGGCAAGACAGAATTCTGATCTCCTGCCAGGTAGCGTGAACACTCCTAGGAGTCAGAAACAAAGGCTGAGGCAGGAAGAAGGTCACACCTCCCAGCTGGACTATTGAAAGAGCACTTCAGGGCACTGAGCTTCAAAGGTTACACTGCTCCTGATATACATGTGTGCTGTCCCACAGAGGACAGAACCCTCCCCTTGCCACTGACACAACTGTTCATGGACAGATGGGAAATTAGGTATGCACTAAATTTCGATTTCTGCTATGTTCGGAGTGGCAAAAGGTGGCCCACTCCACTGGATGTGGTCACCTGAGAGGCAGATTAGCCACAGGAGCAAGCTGCCCATTGGCCACTAGCCCCCAAAACCCTAACTCCCCTAAATCTAGGATTTAAGGGAACCCCCACACAAGAACCTCAGACCTGAACCACTAAATTGAAGGAAAGACCAAGAGGAGACCCGTATCGCCGCCAACAGGACTTTGTCCACTGCAGCAAAGCAAAAGAGGGATACTGTATCCCTGTGGCAACAGACTTGGAACTGTGTAATCAACCCTTGTCCTTGGCTCAAACTCAGCACTCCTGATCTGAAGGACCACTGTGGATGCCAGAAGCACCCTCAGTCTCCCTTGGACTAGTAGTATTAGTCCCCTGCAAACTGCAGGTACAAATGCTTGCAGGATCCCAAGATTCACCATCCATCAGACCCTCTTTGGGATCGCCCATATCCAGGTGGTCCAGTCTTCTGGTAGTTGTAGTCTCATCTACCACAAAGCTTCAGGCCACTACGTCACTCCCGCAGGTTCTGTGAAAGTCTCAATGGTTTTTGTTGTGCTACCACCTGCCAAGGCTTGTTGGTCACCAATCCGGGGACCAACCCTCACACTTGCACTTTATACTGCATCTACAGTGCACACCCTGCACCCACCTTCGACAACTCATCCCCTGCTGTGTTTTTGCATCTTGTTTCTTGCAGTGTCATGTAAGTGGTAAAATCCGTATCAGCGCAGCTCCCGTTCAGCACCATGGACAGCCAGGGCAACTCTGCACCTGGACTTCAGGGGGTAGGGAAAATTGAACTGACTGTCGTGGTGTGATATTAGGGCCTGCACCATCTTATCCCTATAATGGGTTCACATAACTGGAACTCGAAGAGGCTAATAGTCACTAGTGTTTTTTCTCATTAACCACAAAGTTGTTTTCCATGTATATTTTTGCAGTGATTTAATATTGCTTCTAAAATCTATAAGTCTGGTTGTACTGATGCTATTCCATTCATTTTGGTGTCTAAATTAAGATAAACAGTACACTCTATTTTTATAAATTGGTGTTGGACTTCTTTCGAGTCGTGTCAATTACTTATCATCCATGTTGGTGCTCTGTAATGTTTAACACATGTTCCTCTAATATAGCCTGACTGCTCTTTGCCATGCTACCAGGACTGAGCTAAGGATTATATTAGTGTGAATCAAAGAACCATCTTTGGGGTATGGTGAGAGCATTACATGGTGAGGTCTAACTTTCCTACATTAATACAGCACCCCTTTATATACCTATCGCTATCCATTCGCATATCATTTTAGGAGTTGGTAAAACTTTACAGACTCTTAAAATGGGATGTGTACATTTGAAAATACATTTTTGTATCACAAACTCTGATTTGTTGTGTTAGCAACTGCAAAAAATGCATAGTACATCTGGACCCATGTTTATTTCCTGAAGTGGCACAATAATATCCCCTAAAATACACCGATACTTAATGAGGTCATACCATGGTCTGATAAATAAACTTTCACAATACCCATTCACCACCATGTAGTCTCTTCCCACTAGTCCTCATGATTAGCTGAAATATTGATTTATATTATATAAAGTAAATAATGATGTCTTTATGTCTCACAATTGCAATTGACCATACATGTCCCAGATATCACCGTAAACAGAGTTCCACTGGCTGGAAGGCTCTGCCAAAAATGTACATCCACTGCTTGCAGATAGTTGGCCAAATATCTTAAAGTACTGTGTGGATGATACTTTTCTGATTTCTTAACCCAAAAAGGATGAAACAAGATTGGTTCAGGCATTAAGCCTAGCTTAAGTACTTGAAATGTACACACATGGCAAATGAAGAGCCACTAATGCCACTAAGGCCTTTGAAGTGGTGTACTTTCCAAAAAAAACTAAATTGAGTTATTGGATGAGCTGGTGTAAGCCTCACTCAGGCAACCACCACAACCATTGTTAGGGTCAACCACACAAAGTCACTAAAATAATTTATGCTTAGCCCTCTGGTAACGTAGCACAGAACAGACAGGCTTAACTCAGAGGCAATGTTTAAAGTATTTGTGCAAGCACACAAACAGTAATAAAGTGAAAACACAAGACAAGAACAGTCCTAAAATAATATAGAAAAATAGAGTAAATTCAAATACATAAAATTATACTAGAACAACACAAATCCAATCAGTAGAACAAGTGATATGAAATTTCAAAGTTTTAGGTACGTATATCACCTAAAAGCACAAAGCACCAATCACCGGTTGGGCAGTGCAGGCTGTCTTTGCTGTGGCACAAAGAACTGGTGGAACGCCATAGACAGTCTTTGCTTAAGCTTCACATTGGCAGCATGTTAGAACTTTAAGCCTTAGGGTGGTCTTCCCCCAAACTCTTTGCCTTCCTGCCTCCAATTTTGCTGAATTAATTTGTGTTGGCCCTACGACTCTGTGCACTTTACAGCTGCTAACCAGTGCTAAAGTGTTTTTGCTCCCTTCCCTAAACATGGTTGATTGCTACATATCTACTTGGCATATTTAATTTGCTTATAAGTCCCTAGCAAAGTGTGCTACATGTGCCCAGGACCTGTAAATAAATGCTACTGATGGGCCTGCAGCACTGATTGTGCCACCCATTTAAGTAGCCCTTTAAACGTGTCTCAGGCTTGCCATTGCAACCTGAATACAGTGTAACATGAACATGTCGGCTTAGCATTTAAAACCCCTTGCTAAGCCTTAAACTCCCCTTTTATTACATATGTCACCCCTAAGGTAGGCCCTAAGTAATCATTAGGGCAGGGTGATATGTAATTAAAAGGTAGGACGTGTGCCTTTCAGTTTTACATGTCCTGGTAGTGAAAAACTCCCAAATTAGTTTTAACTACTGTGAGGCCTACCACTTTCATAGGATAACATTGGGGATTCCTTATTACATTTATAAGATGTAATTCCTGATTGAGAGTAGGTAGCTCTGTCATGTTTAGTTCCTATGAAATTATAATGATAAATCCTCTTTAGTGGTAAAGTCAGATTGATTTTTACAGTTTTGAAAATGCCACCTTTTCACAGAAAGCTGGCATTTTCCTGCTTTTAGCCCTGTGTACCTGCAGACTGTCTTTGATCACTTTGTCTGGGATGGGTGACAGCTGGGCTTAATGTATTCCTACTAGACAGCCACACACAATGGGAGATTAGGTGTGACTTGATGGGCCCTGATGAGCCTTCCTGAAAGGATGGGAGGGTTAAGATGGACACAGCTTCACACTTACTCCCGAATATGCTATGTCCTGTCCCCACACAAAGGGATACATACCCCCCTGTGGTCAGTCTGGAGCCAGGGCAGGAACCAAGGGCCTCTGTGAACTTCAAAGACTTATTTGAAGTCTCCGCTACTTCAAAGGCACGACTGGATATAGGAATTGGACCTCAGACACAACCACTTCAATATTCTTCTGGACCTAAGGATACCCTGCCAGGAAGAAGGACTGCTGTGCTGCTACAAGGACTGCCACTCTGTCTAACTGCTGCTCTTAAAGAACTGCTGCCTGGCGATGCTGACCCTGGCTATGCTAACATGCTTCCTGCTGCCTTTGCCTGTGTGAGAAGGACTGGACCTGCAACTCTCCAAACCAGAACCCAGAGAGATTCCAGGGCTCAACTGACTGGTCTCCTGATCTGAAGTCTTAGGCACATAAAATACTTCCAACCAACCCAACACTACAACTGACTCTGCCACCTGTGTGCCTGACCTGCCAAGTGGTGCCACACCAGTACTGGACCCTTGGAGGTAGAGCTTTGGGTTTGCTCTAGCACAACTAGTGAATCTCTTCCGTTGCATAAACAGAACTGGTGCATCACTGCCATTGCATGGATAAAACTGACGCATCGCATTTGGAACCAACACTGCGGTGTTTCCTTTGGCATAAGGTCCCTTCATCTCCATCGACAACAGCCTCAACGTCAACAATGAACTCCGCTTTGCAGCCCCTTCACTCATTGGATCAGCACAATGCCTCAACATCAATGCAGCTGGCATTCACACCCAAACTCCATCGCATCTTGGCTCTGATGCATCATCACCACTGCCTGAGGAACTTCGATGAATCTCCTTGAGTGTATGGGAAAATCAACACATCTTCTCAATGACGTGGTTTGGAACCAAAGCAGCCCTCCTGCATGAGGATTTAAGGTACTTTGGTTCATTGGGCCCAACTGGGTCCTTGTAGCTGGCCCTTCTATTGACTTTGTCCTGGTACATTGTGACCTCATACTCTTGGGTGGCGCTTTTTGATTCTGAGCAGTTTTCTATGGTTTATCCTTTAAAAACTCTTAACTCAAGTTCTACTTATGTGCTTTTGGTTGTTTTGATCTTTTTTTATTTGTTACATTAAGGGCCAGATTTAGATATTAGCGGATGGGTTACTCTGTTACAACAGTGACGGATATCCCGTCTGTCGAAATCCCATTATTTCCTATAGGACGGCGGATGGAATATCCGTCACCATTGTGATGATGTAACCCATCAGCCAATATCTAAATCAGGCCCTAAGTTTTATTTTTCTAACCTGGTGTGGTATATTTTGTGTGGGTTCTTTACTGTTTTACTGTTTGAAGTGCTGCACAAATACTTACCTCTTACGTTAAGCCTGACTACTCTGTGCCAAGCTACCAGAGGGTGAGCACAGATTAATTTTGGGTGTGTTTGTGACTTACCCTGACTAGCATTGTGGTTCCTGCCATACTAGAAGTCCCTGTGGGCTGTAGTTGCTGTAGTGCGAAGTGTAGACCTTGTGTTCCTGGATGTCGCTGGGAGTCGCTGTAGCAGGTTAGCTTGACAGTTACTGGGAGCCCCCTGGAGCTTGTTGTCTCTCTACAGATCAGACAGGAGGTCAGCCCACTGATCCCTGGAGTCACTCACATTAGCCTGGGATGAAGGGTGCAGGTTCAAGTTTTCCTTCTCAGAGAGCAAGGCAGTCCTTAAGCAGCAGGCTCATCCTCTGGGTGAAAGGCAGTCCCTCTTCTGAAATGGCCACAGATCCAGGAGTGTACTAAAGAGTGACTCTGAAGGACCATTATTTAGAGCTGGTGCACCCTTTTGAAGTGGGGAGACCACTGTTCTACCCTCACATCTGGTCTGGAAAGTTCTTCCCTTCCCCTGTCAAGTTTCCACAAAGGCTGGGATGCCAAAAGACTACTGTCAGGTTCCTTTGTGTGTTCTGGAGGCAATCCCATTTGAAGTGTAATTGGGGCAAGGCACAACTCTGCCACCAGCCATCCTGGAAGCATGGCCCATTCTTCCCACACCCAAGTCTCCTTTGTATCACTGTCTGGAAGAAATACACAAACCCCAACAGCAGAGGTATTCATAGTTCTGTGACCCAGGACACTGGCAGAAAGCACAAATGGGTAGGACAATAAAATGACAATATTCAAAAAGTGGCATTTAGGTGTAAACACCAAGGGGGTCATTCTGACCCCGGCGGCCGGGGTCGGTGGTAGCACCGCCAACAGACAGGCGGTGCTCCGCCGGGCATTCTGACCGCGGCGGCCAGAAACGGAAAGTCGGCGGTGTACCGCCGACTTTCCGCTGCCCATGGGAATCCGCCATGGCGGCGCAGCTTGCTGCGCCGCCATGGGGATTCCGACCCGCTCACCGCCATCCTGTTCCTGGCGGTTCCGACCGCCAGGAACAGGATGGCGGTGAGGGGTGTCGTGGGGCCCCTGGGGGCAATGGCATGGGCACTGCATGGGCCCCCGTAATAGGGCCCCACTTTGAATTTCAGTGTCTGCTCAGCAGACACTGAAATTCGCGACGGGTGCTACTGCACCCGTCGCACATCCTCCACTCCGCCGGCTCCATTCGGAGCCGGCATCCTCAGAGAGGGGTGTTTCCCACTGGGCTGACGGGCGGCCTTTTCGCGGTCGCCCGCCAGCCCAGTGGGAAACCCAGAATACCCACGGCGGTCTTTTAACCGCGCAGCGGTATTCTGGCGGTTCCCTCCAGGCGGGCGGCTCCCGCCGCCCGCCGGGGTCAGAATGACCCCCCAAATCTCTATCTTCTCCCAGTCAAAAGGTATCATTTATTAAATGTAATAAGGATAGTCTGTGGGAGAAATAGGTCTTACAACAGTGAAAAATTACTTTAGGCATTTTCACTGCTAGGACATGTAAAACTTAAACTCACATGTCATACCTTTCAAATACAATGCACCCTGCCATACCTGCCTTTAGGGCCTACTCCGGGGGTGACCTATGCAGCACTAGTAGAAGCATTTATTTTACAGACCCTGGGTACATGTAGCAGTACCATTTACTAGCAACTTAGAAGTAAATGAAATGTGCCAGTTAGGTGCAGCCAGTTTCACCATGTTTGAAGGAAGAAGCAACAGCAATTTAGCCCTAGCGAGCAGTGGTAAAGTGCACTTAGCACTAAAGTCAATAAAAACAAATCCAGCAAAACAGGAGGGGTGAAGGCAAAAGGTTTGGTGGAAGACCATGCCAAGCAGATCAGTTCTAACACTAAACAGTCCTAAAGAACTAGCCACCACCACAGATCGACATAATGCAAGTAGTTAATTATTAATATTTGCGATCAAGATCTGAAACAACATCTCTCTACATATCATGCTTTCCACATTGCTCCGGATGTTCAGAAAGGAACTAAATGTAACACCTCTTCAAGAATAACCTCAACAGCCATCAATAAAGATTGGCCATCTTCGTGAGCCATCATCCCAACAATTAAAAAACTCTTTGCCCCTTCCTTTCCTCACTAAACAATCTTGAACAATTCTCCAACTCTCACACCTTGCAAGACCTCCTGCACTTGACATTACCAAGTACAGTTGCTCGCTTGTCCCCATTGCGATTTTGGCTTTATCATTACTTATCTATACAACCACACACATGCACTCAAATTAGCATATGTCTAAAATGAGCAGCAATATCAGAGTTTCAATAGCATGCCAATCTGAACTGAAGAGACCACATATTTCTAATATGTTACTATATTTGCATGAAATTTTACTCATTCATTTAGTTATAAAATACACCTAATATTGGATACAAATTGTTATTTTGTGTATATTTGGTTGTATAAGAATGTTTTGAGGCCAGATCACAAAAAATGTTAGGCTGGATTCTCAAAAAGTTTGCTCTTACGTTTTCTGTTTTTTGCTGTTTTTGATACTCTGGGATCTTTACAAATGCTAACCAGTGCTAAAGTTCAAGTGTTCCTATGTAAAATGTATGTGTAATTGGATTATACATGATTGGCATATTTGATTTACCAGTACTAGAGGTGCCTAGAGCCTGTACATCAACTGCTGCTAGTGGGCCTGTAGCACTGGTTGTGCCACCCACACTAGAAGCCCTGTAAACATGGCTCAGACCTGCCACTGCAGTGTATGTGTGTGCAGATTTCAACTGCCAATTCGACTTGGCAGGTGTACCCACTTGCCAGGCCTAAACCCTCCCTTTTTATACATGCAAGGCACTCCTAAGCTAGGCCCCAGGTAGCCCCAGTGGCAGGGTGCAGTGTATGTTAAAGGTGGGACAGGTACTGCTGTGTGCTCCATGTCCTAACAGTGAAGTACTGCTAAATTCAGTCATCACTGTTGCAAGGTTTATCTCCCTCATAGGTTAACATGGGGGCTGCCTTTAAATAACATGCAGATTCCCTTTGAGAGCAGGTAGAAATTTGGAGTTTAGGGTCTCTGAACTCACAAATTAAAAATACATCTTTTAGTGAAGTTGGTTTTTAGATTGTTAGTTTGTAAATTCCACTAGTAGGCATTTTCTTGCTTAAACCATTCTGTGATTCTTCCTGTTTGTGGATTCCCTGTCAGGGTCAGTTTGATATTTGGGCTGTTTGCAGCTCTCCTCTAGACAGTGATACAAAGGGAGCTGGGGTGTAGTCTGCATATCCTGATGCGCCATCTTTGCTAGGAGGGAAGGGAGGAGTGGTCACTCCAACCCCTTGATGTGTGTTTGGGGCCTGGCCTGGGCAAGGCAGAATTTTGTGAACAACAGAAACATTCTTTTGAAGTAGGCCTACTTCAAAGGCAGAACGGGGTATATGTATTGGATTCAAGAGGAACCTCTGCCAAGGAGAAGAGCTGAAGAGATGAGGAGAGGTGTTGCCCCTGCCTTTGACTGTGCTTTGTTGGGCTATCCTGCAGTTGCTGCTTCTACATGTGAAAGGAGAAAAAGACTGGACTTTGTTGTGCATTCCTGCTTGAGAAGAATCTCCAAGGGCTTAAACTGAGCTTGCCTCCTGTTTTGAAGTCTCAGGGCCAGCAAAGACTTCTCTGCCAGCACCTGGACTCTCTGCTGAGACTCCTGCCCTGCCAAGTGGTGCCCTATCCAGTCCTTAGGTCCCTGAAAGGTGAAGTTGGCAGACAAGAGCTGAAAATCCACACACAGAACGGCGTGTGGGAACATTTACGACATGCTGTGTGCAACGCGGCTGATAAACGAAGTCACGCCGGACTCACGGCTAAAATCACCGCTCCACCTGTATCGCAGCAGATTGATGCATTGTGGCTGGAGAAAAGAACATGCAACACCTGCTTGTAGCTCCTGATAACAACGCAAACCCCAAGCAGGACAGCTTTCTAACACCGTGAAACAGGATTTTCCATGCATCGTCCCTGGGCGCCAAAGTCAACCCAACTGCGTGGATCCGAGGTGCCCCATCTGGAAATCGATGCATCGCTATCTTGCGAGGGAGAAGAAACTACGCATCGTCGACCCAACCGAAGAAGAAAACGATGCACGGTCTCTCTTACGAGGAAGGGATCGACGCATCGCTGCCTTTTCTGAGTCACACTCGCCAGTGCAGCTTTATTTTTTATGCTAACTAGGTACTTTGTGTTACAACAGCATTCTCACTGTTTTCTAAGGATTAAGACTTATTCTTTTGAAAATTCATATCTTGACTTGTGTATGGTGGAATTTTGTCATTTTGGTCTGTTGGATTTAGATAAATATTACCTATTTTTCTAAACTGATATGGTGTCCATTTTGTGGTGTTTTCACGGCATTACTGTGTGTGTTGGTACAAATACTTTACACATTGCTTCTGAAGTTAAGCCTGCCTGCTCGTGCCAAGCTACCAAGCGGGTGAGAGGGGTTTAACTGAGTGTGATTCTCCTTTACCCTGACTAGAGTGAGGGTCCTTGCTTGGACGGGGGAAAGCTGATTGCCAACCAAAAACCCCATTTCTAAAAAATAGAAATTTGGACTTTGGTGTCTCTGGACTAATAACTTAAAATCACAACTTATGGTGAGTCAGATTTTAAATTGTAAGTCTGAAAATGCCACTTTTAGAAAGTTGCCATTTTCTTACTTTTAACATTCGGTGCCTCTGCCAGTCTCTGAATACACGCCTGGGGTGAATGACACCTGGGCTTTGCGCATTCCCTCTAGACACAAAGGGAGCTTGTGTGTGACATTTGCATCCTTATGGCCCATCTCCAGGCTGCTGGGTCTTCCTGGGCTAGATAGGACGGAGGAGCTGGCAATTACACCTGGAAAGGGTTGTGCCTCCCCACACACAAAGGGCTCTACAGAGTATCTGGAGCCAGGGAAGGAAGAGAGGGAACCTTGTGCACTCCAGAGGCTTCTCATTGAAGTCTCCTCCACTTCATAGGTTCAACTGGGTATAAGTATTGGGCCCCAAACTCATAGTTATGGACCTGTGGATATTTTGCCAGGAAGAGGACTGTTGTGCTACTGTAAGTACTGCCACTCTGCTAGACTGTTACTTTGCTGGACTCCTGCATTGCTGTGCTGGCCCGTGCCTGCTGCCCTCTTGCCTTGGAGTGAGAAGGACTGGACCTGCATCTCTACAACCCAGAACTCACAGTGACTCCATGGGCCAGCTGACTGGCCTCCTGTTTTCTGAGGTCTTAGGGACACAAAAGACTTCAAACCGACCTGCTCCTGGGCTCTGCCATCTGTGAGTCTGCTCTGCCAAGTGGTACCACCCCAGTCCTGGATCCTTGGAAATGTGCCTAAAGTGCACTGCCCTCTGTTGTCATCGCCAGAACTGCCATGAAGTCTTGCAAAGCACTGCTGTGCAGACCGCACACCAGGATTTAAGGTACTGCATTCCACGGGTCTAAGTGGGCCCATGAATCCAGCCCATTCTCTATCATGTCAGCCTGAACTCTAGACCTTGTCGTGGTGCGAGCAGATAACCACAGTTGCCACTTTGCACATTTAGGCTCTATTTTCACAAAATCTTTAAAATTGCATATTGCAGAATCAACTTATTGGATTTTTGTTGTTTAGTCTTGTTTTACTCAGATAAATATTCTCCACTTTCTAAACTGCTGTGGAGTCTTTTGTGGTGTTTTCGCTGTGTTACTGTATTTTAAGTGTTGCACAAATACTTTACACATTGCCTCTTAAGCCTGACTGCTGTGTGCCAAGCTACTAGAGGGTGAGGTTAATTTAGGTTGTGTATCTGACTTACCCTGACTAGGACTTTAGTCCCTACCTGGACAGGGTGCATACCTCTGCCAACTAGAGACCCAGGGTCGGATTTACAAGACCCTAGTGCCACCAGAGCATCACTTTTTGTGACGTTCCAGTGGCTCTGTTTAGTGTGCCACAATTACAAGGCGGAGCTAAAACACTTTTTGTGGCTTAACAGTCGAGAATAAATACCCTCAGAGACTAAATTCATGCTAAAAACACACCACGATTAGACACACGTAACATATTAAAAAAGACAATCCAGTCTAATAATGTAAAACATCCTGCAATATAAAAATAAAACACTGGGGGTCACATAACTAAAACCACCAAACCGAGAACCCTGCATAGTACACAAAGACAAGGTGCATGGGCACAGCCCTAAAGTGCATGGTGCATTAAGAAGTAATTGCACTAAACATCAACATAGCCAGTAGAGCTCCTCAACCTAACCAGTAACAGGCAATATAGCAAGAACTGAAAGGATTCCGATTATACCTGTTCATTGCTCGCAGTGCCATTGAACTTAGATTGTGGAATTTCAATAAATTTAGGCCCTCATTACAACCCTGGCGGTTGGCGGAGAAGTGGTGGTCTTACCACAAACAGGCTGGCAGTAAAAAAAATTGAATTATGACCATGGCGGTTACCGCCATGGTCATCCGCCACTTCTCTGAACCGACCGCCAGGGCGGAGATGACCGCTGGGCTGGAGACTTGGGTCTCCAGCCCAGCGGCCGTCACAAGACCACCGGTGGTATCAGGACCCAGCAGTAAGTACTATCAGTGCCAGGGAATCCCTTCTCTGGCACTGATAGGGGTCTCCCCTACCCCCCACCGCGAGTCCTTCCCGACACCCCCTCCCCCCTGCCACCCCCCAAAGGTGGCAGGACCCCCCTCCTCACCCCTACCCCTGACATCACTACACAGACACACAGTCGACACGCATGCAGACACCACCAACACACATACCCGCACACACACAAACATGCCATCACACACAGTCATACACGCACACCCACATTTAGGCATACACACACACATCCATACAGACATACATAAAGGCAGACACGCATACATTTCCAAACACACTACACCCCCGCTTGCATACACGCACTCACACACCCCCTCTTCATACTCACATTCACACCTCCATGCAGGCACACAACACACAACCCCCCCGCCCCCCTCCCCTAACGGACAATCAATTTACCTGGTCCGTTGATCCTCCGGGAGGGGACGGGATCCATGGGGCTGCTCCGCCTCCAGCACCCCGTCAACAGAACACAGCTGCGCCGAATCACGTAACGTGATTCGGTGGGCGGTGTTCTGTTGACGGGGCGGGTCCACTTCCCCTCCGACCGCCAGTATGGCTGGTGGCGGCTCTCCGTCCGGAAAAGGATGGAAGGCTGCCAGCAGTCATAATTCGCCGAGAAGAAAACCGCCAGCACTGGCGTTCTTCAGCACGGCGGTCCCTCGGTGATCTTGTGAAAAGACCGCCGATGTTGAAATGACCCCCTTAGTCAATAACATATTTAACATTGGGTTGCCTGGGTCCAAAGACTGTATAATAGCCTGTTGACAGGAGCGGATTCCCAGTTCATTCCATTTGTTCCGAAGCAGGAATCTACGCTCTTTTAATAAAGCAGGACACAGGCAAACCACATGATCAATGGTTTCATCCGCGTTGGTACAGCCTCTACATATTGTCCCATCACCAGGAGATAGCTGCCATTCAGGCAGATGTTTTAAAAAAAGCAATCTTCCATCCTTAAGGCCTTTTTCAACAAAACCCATAGGGGGAAGAGAAGAAACTAGACGACATGCCTGGCTTGAAGGATTTAATTATTGCCCAGGCATACTTCCGTTGAACAAGGAGGGCACAATCTGAATGATAGGAGTACAATTGAATGCTGCTTTTAATGGTTTATACCTGGTGTTACTGCATGTGGATGTGCTGGAGCAGGATGTGCTGGGTTTGTATTTAATGTTTGCTTTACGAATTGTACTAATCGTCTATATATCATTGTTAATTCTGTACATAAACGATCAACCTCCACTATCTCCAAATTTGCAACTTCAGGATGTGGTGTATAGCTGGCCAATAAAGGCCAGGTAGGACCACCGTTACTTAGAGGACCTAATCTTACTGGTAAAATTGTGTGAGGTAGGGAGCCATCAAGCCAATTATTATGTTCTTGATAAGATAAAGGTATTTCTAAATATGCGTATGCTCTGTATTGTCCAGGCGCATTTGCAAGTGTATAATGATGAAATGTATTTGTGTTCCCATCAACTGCTGGAAATGTGACCCAAGAATAAAAAAATTCTGTTCTATGAGCTGCATGGGCGGCCAACACAAATGTGACTGGACCCCCCTGGGGCGTTAGGCCATTTGCTAATAAATGTGTAGTCAGAGGTTGTCTCATATTAACCGCTATTTGTATCTGCTGTGGATTCGCCATCATAGACAGACAATGGGGGTCATTCTGACCCGGGCGGGCGGCGGACGCCGCCCGCCTGGCAGGAACCGCCAAATGGCCGCTCCGAGGTCAGAAGACCGTGGAGGCCATTCTGACTTTCCCGCCAGGCCGGCGGGCACCCGCCAAGGGAGCGCCCGCCGGCCCAGCGGGAAAGGCCCTGCAACACAGAGGCCGGCTCCGAATGGAGCCGGCGGTGTTGCAGGGGTGCGACGGGTGCAGTTGCACCCGTCGCGATTTTCACTGTCTGCTATGCAGACAGTGAAAATCATGCTGGGGCCCTGTTAGGGGGCCCCTGCACTGCCCATGCCAGTGGCATGGACAATGCAGGGGCCCCCAGGGGCCCCACTACACCCGTTCCTGCCATCCTGTTCCTGGCGGTCAAAACCGCCAGAAACAGGCTGGCGGGAAGAGGGTCGGAATCCCCATGGCGGCACTGCTTGCAGCGCCCCCATGGAGGTTCAGCCCAGCCAGGGGAAATCCGGCGGGAAACCGCCGGATCCCCTTTTCTGACCGCGGCTTTACTGCTGCGGTCAGAATGGGCACTGAAGCACCGCCAGCCTGTTGGCGGTGCTTCCGTTGCACGCGGCCCTGGCGGTCTTAGACCGCCAGGGTCAGAATGAGGGCCTATATGTTCAAAGAAGGCCCACCAAATGGGGTTTTCCTTTTAAAGTTCAAGCTTGAACAACCTCCAGCTTCAGATAGGATAGCCTACGTAGCTGGGGTGGAAATCCTCAGTACCATGGACATCTCCGTATACTGTATTGAGGTGTCATTATATATAATGAGACAGAGATACTTCGGAGGACCCGAAAATTAGAGCCTGATCAAACATTGGGGGCGCCATGTTGCGTAGGCTCTCATTATTCTAATGAGACTACTGGATTTTGAGCGGCAGAATCACCCGCAGCGTGGGAGACTGAGTCTAACCCACTGCGGGTGACACCTGTCGCTCTAATACGGTTTTGCTCCGGCTAACTAGCAGTGCCTCGTCTCCACCCAAGGATAAGGATGACTGGGCAGCCTAGTGCATGACATACTTGGCTTCTCAGGGAAGTCGTGGTCACTCGGGTCTCATCCGGTTCTCTCATTAACAGTTCAGTCTCATATATAAATGACATACAGGGTCAGTATATGTTTCAATAAAAGGTTTAATAAAATGACTGCATCTTAGATAGCAAAGCGTGAGCTGCAATAACCAGGATGACACAACATGACAGTATTAAAATTGTGACGAGAAGAGTAAAGCATAAAAACAACGCTATCATATTGTCACTATAATCGATGGACTAGCTCCTACCTAAGCTGAGCATGTTAAGCTCTAATTCTGCCCTTCAGGTTCCCCTGAGAAGACATCAACCCCCATACCTGAGCAAAGGCCTGCAGTCTGCGTTAGCATCTGTAGCAAAGCATTCAGCAATCAGCATACAGTCGTGGTTCCCTGGCTGGAATTTCCCTCTAACGTGTAAGGGACAAGGAAGTGTTTTTATAACAACACAGCTGATATTCCAAGAAAATGTCCCTATGTAAAGATGTGTATTTTCTACGAATGTTAGAGACTAAACTTCTACCACGTTCACTGGCAATGTACCGTGCTGTAGCCTTGGAAGAAGAACAGAGTGATCAAGAATGTCTTGTTTTGAGAACACAGTGCTGGCCTAGGCAGAAACAGTTAGATAAACGGAAAACAAAGCAAGACCGTAAGAATGGTTATTGTAGTAATAATAAAATGAAGTTGAATAAAATATATGAAGGTTAAAGTGCACAGCGGCCTAGTGTGTTAAAATAACTTGCATGGAGCTATAACTAAAATGGCTACACAACAGTCTAGTTTAAACAGAGGATAGGAGGGGTTACTGCCCAAAGGTCACCAGCATCTAGACACCGTTTACATTCAACCAAGAAATGAGAATAAGTACACTTTGATTTCGACTCACTAATTTCTTGCCACAGAACTGCTTCCAAGTGACCATCTGTGGCCTGGCACAATTTATACCAAAGCTTCAAAAAAGCACCAGCACCGATTGCCACCAAATCCGTAAGCCCAAATTCCAACCGTACCTGCGCAGGTGAAGCCAGTCGCGGGACATGAAAAACTCTCTTGTAGATTTTATTGACCAGCCTATTGAGTAGGCATGAGCCCTTGCCCAACATAATTTCTTGGCCGCAGGCCAGCGAGGGGATAATCTTTATTCTCATAACTTCCATTAGAGGACGAAGGGACGGCCCCTTTAAAACTTTAGATAGTTTGGAGAAGGCCACCTGCAGTGCCACAGCCTTAAGTTCGATTTCCTTCTTATGTTTAACAAAACTGCTCCTGGAATTGAAATGTACCCCTAAATATTTATAAGACTGGTCATAGACAAGTTTACAGTTTTTATAATGCCAACTAAAACCCAAATGTTTTTCCCTCCCAAAGGAGACCATTTTTGTTTTAAGCAAATTGACTTCCAATTGATTCGCAGAGGTGTACGATGCAAGTTGGTTAAGCAGCCGTTGGAGGCCAATCTTAGTGAAACTAAATAGTGCGAGATCGTTGGCATAAAACAGATGAATCTTGGGGGGATGGGAGTTAATAGCATCAAGGAACGTTGACATGTCTGCAATGAACAGATTAAAAAGAAGGGGAGCAAAGACACAACCTTCTTTCACACCATGAATTTTCCTGGATAGAGAGCACCCATCACCAAGCTTAATACAGACCCAAGTGTTTGTATGGAGTTCTGTGATAGCACCCAAGAGTACTGGGAGGATGCCCCAGTTTTGTAGCTTGGTCCACAGGGCATTCTGCGGGATCCGATCGAATGGCGCCTTAAAATCCACAAACAATTTAACATCAGACCAGACACAATCGCCCTGTCGATCAGAATAAAAAGTGCTAATAAATTGGTGGAAGTGCCTGAACCAGCTGAGAACCCTGTTTCGACAATGGGAATTAAGGACTTTGATTCCACCCAGGCACAGAGATCTTGCAACAAAAGACTAGCGTAGACCTTAGACTCATTGTCCAGCAGGGCTATCATCCTAAAGTTGGCGGGATCTGACCTTGGACCACTTTTATATAAGGGATGAAGGATGGCACCACGCAAAGACTCAGGTATTGTTGAAGTCAAGAGGCAGTGCTCGAACAAATGTGCAAGATGATTAGACCAAAAGAGAGGATCTTGTCTAAGTAGTGCCTGTGGAATGCCATTGGGACCAGGGGCTCCAAATTGCTTAACCCACAAGATGATGTGGGGGAGACTTAATTGAAAGAACTTCCTTACTCTCTGCGAGGGAATTAAGGACCCCGTAAACAAGGGACACATATTAAACGAAGTAGAAGTAAATCTGTGGGCACACTCATCCAGCAGTTTCCTATCCTGCTCACTAGCAGAAAAGTGGATGGTCAGGTAAGACGTCCAAGCTCCCTCTGAAATGTCGGCAACGCCAGTGCCCCTTTCGTTGCTATTTAATTTGTTGATAAGGGACCAAAATTTCATAGGGTTTGGATCTTTACTTGCACTTAAATGTTTAGCCCAAAACTGACTAAGATAGGACTGGTGGTCATCATAAACAGCCTTCCTGTAATCAGTTGTTTGTATTCAATGAATAAACATTCAGAATCAGGGCTTTTTCTATTTGCCCTTGCCAGCCTATTATGCTCTTTCTTTAGATTCCTAGTTTCCCTAGAGATGGCAAAAGACTGGGATGGAGTGCAGTTATGCGCAGAATGGTAGAACTTTGACCATAAAAGGGAAGAAAGTTTAACCCATAACTGAATTGGGGTCGCACAGCCTGAACCCTCAGTGTCAAAGAAATTAATACATTCAGTCAATACTATGCCGCCAATAGAAGTATTCCATTTTCAGCGCTTTAGTGACTCAAAACAAACACCACCACCCACTGCCCGCATAACATCAGGTGCAGAAAACCTGTATTTGATAGATACAATTTGTAGACAATGATCGCTGTCACTTCGGAACGAAATCAAAAACCTTTCAATGGAAGGAAATAATTAAATATTTAAAATGGTGTAGTCTAAATAAGAGCGAGATCGACCATCAGACCTTGTCCACCGAGGGGGGGCATCGTCAGGTAAACGGCCATTCAGAACTTTAAAGCCCATACTTTTAAGGTGCGTACTCTCCCAACGGGCAATGCAGACAACACTGAGGCCTTAATTGATCGGGAATTGACTGGCGGTTACCACAGACGGGACCCTCAAGAGCTTCCATTGTGTCCTGAAACAGGTTCATATTAAAATCACCAGTTATAAAATAATTAGCACATGGGTATTCCCCAACTAAGTTGCCACAATCTGCATCAGTCAAGACAATCTGCCCCTTTTTTCCGGGAGCAATGTAAACATTAATTACTATAAGGGTCTGCTGTTCGGTCCCGTTCCTTATGACAATCCCCTGAATCCAGTTATCATCCCAACCAGTGGCAATATACTCCCATTTGATTTTACAGTTACATAGATGGCCAATCCTCCCTTAGCACGGGTGTTCTTACTGGTTCTATGGGCTGATTTCCATAGTTCTAGAGTTCTGGATACACTGTCAATGGGCAGCTGTGCTCAGCCCAGGTTTCCTGAAGGGTGATTACATCGTAACTGTTCATAAATGTTAGGAGGTCAGCCGAAGCAAACTAATGCTCAACCCCATTGATACTCCATGAACATAGGGACAAATATCCAATTGTTTGAGCAGAACGACCCCCGCGAGGGTCAATAGGAGTGTCCATGCAGGAGGGTAGATGGCAACCAATCCTAATTAGCAGACCACTGAGAACCAGAAACAGCATGAGAAGTGCCTTGAAAAGCAGAAGTGCCACCTAGGGCACTTTTCAAGATTGAAAAGGGCTCCAATACTCTAAGGGCCGTTAAACATTGGGACACTGGACTTCTTATAGGGAGTTATTATAATGGCTCACGAGAGAACTAGATCTCTCTTAGAGAGAATAGAATGAGCTGGTATATCAGAAGTTAACAAGACCAAGGTGGAGTCCCTTGGGTAGGGCCTCTTGCAGTCCAAAAATGCAATAAACACAATGGGGGTCATTATAATCTTGTCGGGCGGCGTGAGCCGCCCGCCAAGCGGGAACCGCCAGAAGACCGTACCGCGGTCAAAAGACCGCGGCGGTCATTCTGAGTTTCCCGCTGGGCTGGCGGGCGACCGCCAGAAGGCCGCCCGCCAGCCCAGCGGGAAACCCCCTTCCACGAGGATGCCGGGTCCGAATGAAGCCGGCGGAGTGGAAAGGGTGCGACGGGTGAAGTTGCACCCGTCGCGATTTTCAGTGTCTGCTATGCAGACACTGAAAATCTTTGTGGGGCCCTGTTAGGGGGCCCCTGCAGTGTCCATGCCATTGGCATGGGCACTGCAGGGGCCCCCAGGGGCCCCACGACACCCGTTCCCGCCAGCTAGGTTCTGGCGGTCAAAACCGCCAGAACCAGGCTGGCGGGAAGGGGGTCGGAATCCCCATGGCGGCGCTGCCTGCAGCGCCGCCATGGAGGATTCCTCAGGCCAGGGGAAAACCGGCGGGAAACCGCCGGTTTCCCTTTTCTGACCGCGGCTTTTCCGCCGCGGTCAGAATTGGCCTGGATGCACCGCCAGCCTGTTGGCGGTGCATCCGAGGTCACCGGCCCTGGCGGTCTATGACCGCCAGGGTCAGAATGACCGCCAATGTCCGTGGAACCAATGTAGTTGAGATCCGAGATGGCATTAAAGAGTCTCAAAATGGTCCCCCTATTCAATATGTCATGTGGACCCCTTGAGCGATACTCTGGGGTAAACACAAGTTTAAGAATTGAACGATCCGATAGAATCGTAGAGGGACACAAAGGGAATAAAGGCTGTGGCTGTTCCTCTACATTGGGTTGATCTGCAGAGCCCCCCAAAGAAGGAATGTCGGCAGAAACGGGCCGGAGAGTAGGTGGCAAAATCACAGGAGGGCTGCTTCTGCTGTCAGGCGGCAATC
This sequence comes from Pleurodeles waltl, assembly GCF_031143425.1. Lineage (NCBI taxonomy): Eukaryota > Metazoa > Chordata > Amphibia > Caudata > Salamandridae > Pleurodeles > Pleurodeles waltl. The sequence continues at coordinate 650,204,003 of NC_090447.1, forward strand.
TGAGGACGTTGGAAGAACCAGGGACCAAGGCATCACCATCCATGATCCCATGAACAGCTTTAGATACAATCAATGTGGCAGCTCAAGCAGGCACTCCTCTGCCCCAGTGCCGGGCTACCGAAACCGACACTCTGCCTTGGTTGCTTTTCTCGGCCGAGATCAAACAATCCTTGAGCGGGAGATCAGTTTCATGAGAAGTATTCCCAGCCGAAGAGTCCTTTACTGGCTTAATCTGGAGGGGAGAGCCAACAGGTGGGGTCAGCAGGGAATTGGGCGTTAATGTCACACTAGCAACACTCTGCAACTGCAAGAGTTGCTGCGCCTCAGGATGAACCAGCAGTTGAATGTTTGTTGAAGGACCTTGCAGAGGTTGACTCTGCCTAATGTTCCGTTGTTTACGGAGTCTTTTTTTCCCTCTTGCTCAACGGCAGTTGACCCACGGGATCAGCTCTTGAGGGCATTGATTGAACCGAAACAGATAGTGCAGGAGTGCAAGGAAAAAGGGAAGAGGCAGGCACCATGACATCATGTTCGGGAAAGGAAGAAGTCATGAGAGCACCATTGGCCGCAATAGCATGCTCCAGGACTCCAGTAGCAACTGGTCGAGGAGGACTGATGGAGGTCACACTCTTAGCTGGAAGAAGTTAATCGTCTAATGTTTTTGATTGAATTGGCCCTCGGGCCAAATCAGAGAGGGAGCGTAGACTCGGCGGGGGCACCAGAGGCACAGAAGCTGAAGATAGTCTCTTGATTTCACATGCCACAAAACTTTAAAAAGTGGGTAAAGATGAGAGGCTATCAATGATTGGAGGACAACAACATGATGGTTGCACAAAATTGGAGCTTGACTGTGCTCTAGTGATTAACTGGTTAATGTTTTCAATTTTTTGATCAATGCCGGCTACATAGGAAGCCAATGTGCTCAACAAATCAACTCGGACATCCGGTTTGTCAGAGTGATAGTTCAAAGCCAGCACAGTGGATTGAAGGGTTTGTAGAAGCTGAGGCCAGGCCGAACCAGTTGCCATGATCGTAGGAGATGGCACAGGGCTGAAATCCCTGTCAGCACCGCTCAGAGAATCAGATTGAAGACAAGAAAGGTCAAGAAGAGATTGATCATTGAGCTCCCCTTCAATGAACTCAGTTTGCGGGCTGGGAACAGCCCCGCCAAAAGGCCTTATTGGTAACATTGGATGAATGCTGACAGTTGAAGTCCGGGTCCATTGGGCTGCCGGAGGGCTGGATGGCACAGGGATGCTGTGAACCTGCGGGGAGTTGTGGCAAGATGCAGTCTGCCCATCTTGCCCCACCAACCGATGGAGGTCTGCTGGAGAGGCCGCTGAAGAGGGCCCCCACTCCTCTACGTTTAAAGAGTGGTCACTAGAGATGATGATGGGTGAAAGTTCATGTTTTGACAGAAGTGCAGACGGCTGGCCCTCGTGAGACGGTGAATGACTTCGCTCTGAGATACTAATTGAGGGAAGACAGGAGAAACTGGGCAGTGGACTTGTGCCACTGTTATAGAATAACCACAAGTAATGGATAAAGGATTGGTGACTGCAGGCTCCATGGAAACACTCACACCTGACTCCGGCTTAATCCCCCCCCCCTTTTAGCAGAAGGTTCCAACTTTGTTTTTTTCTTAAAATAAGTCAGAAGAGAGGACTCATGGAGCTACGAAGGGCATGGATCCGGCGTCTAGGCAACAGAAGGTTGAGACTTCAAAATTGCTGAACTGGACAAATCAGCAGCCGGTGAAAGAAGTGCTGCTGTAATTGCAATGGGCAGCGGGGAATGAGCCCACTTTTCAGAAGCTAATGGTGAAAGCGAAGTCGCATTACCCACATCAACGCCACAGTGACATTTCTTGCGCTTTTGAGGATTTGGATGCTCCTTCCTTACTTTCCCAGACCTCATAGTGCGACAGGCTCCAAACCCTTCCTTCAAATCTGAGGAAGCTCGGAGAAGGGAATATGACACTCGGTGCAGGTGAGTAAATCCTTGAGTACTTAAGGGATGCTTTGAGTACTTGTGCACTTGTCGAGTAACTGTGCTCCGATTAAAACATGCAAACTTGAGATAAGAAAGGAATGAGGGAGGCTCAATTAGGTTGAAGGGCAGGGGAGAGCAAGGAGGCAGGAGGAGCAAGGCAACATGGTCCAGTCAAGCCGCACTGGCCTAACGCCAGCCGACTCTATGAGAACCACTTACCTGCAGCCTATGCAACAGTTTTAAGCACTCCCGACACTATCACAGGGGCCAACTTGCAGGATGTCAAGTACTTGCCACTGTCTCCTATGTGGCTCCTATGTAGGCAATCCAAACAGTTCTAAAAAGGCTGATAAGTCCTAAGAGGGGCACTGTTGGTCCAGCCCGAAGTCGTTTCCACCGAGGGGCCGTCCGTTGCTCGTGAGGCTTGGCCCAACAAACCCTTGCGCGGCTCCCCCAGGCCCGGCACCCCTGCACAAATGGGCCCAGCAGTTCAGTACCAGGGACCAGCAACCACTGCCTGAGGAAACCAAGCAGGCAGCCCGGCAGCCCGGCTCTGCTCCGCCTCCTGTGCCGTATGTATGTCTCGACGTCTCTCTCTGCACTAGAGCGGCAACGCTGACCTGATTCTGCAGCACACATAAAGAGAGCAAAAGGTCATGAATGATTATGTTCAAGAAGGTGTCCCTTCCTGCACATAAACAATCATTAAAAAAAATGAGGATTTGGTACTTCTATGTGTGCCGTTCTGCAGCACACATTGAAGTGCCAAATCGCCATTGTAGATTGTTCATGTGCAGGAAGGTGTCCCTTCCTGCACATAAACAATCAATCCCCTAATATGCACACATCCTTGCACTCTGGTGCAAGGATGCGTGCGTTGGTGCTTGCAGCTAAATTTAGCTCTGGCACATGGGGAAACACAGGGGTGCACTGCATTTCAGTGAACATGGCGCATCCCTGCGTTTCTAGAATGGTGCAACGCGGTGCTGCAAATTTTGGCACAGCACCATGCTGCGCCACTTTATAGTAAATTTGGCCCGTAATTTCTAACAGAGTATCTCCCCCCACGTTCCTCCTTCAGAAAGAGGGAACACAAATAAGAAAGCCAATTGGTAGCCTGGATGCAAAAAGGTCTAGAAATTAAGTCCTGAACCTCTTGCATGCAGCCTGGAAAGTTAATGGTGACATGAATAGTATCTGGAAGGATGGGAACTCTCTGTTCAGATTTTCTCCTCTGACACTGTCCTCATATTTGATACTGTTGGCTTTCAACAATAAGGGAATATGTTATGCCTGAGACATCAATTGCACTGCTATGAACCTCAGAGATCTTGATAGAACCCTTCTCTCCCCAAGAGTAGAAGTATGCCACAGTCATCATATTGTTTCTTTTCACCATAACATTTGTCTATATATGTGAATCCTGACATTCCTGTTGAGTCAAAACAGTGCAGCAAATTCCCTCCAATTTGAGGAGCACTGGCTCCCCACTAATGTCCAGCGACCCTGTGTAAACAGATCATCCAATCATCAATTCTTATCATACAAAGCTTACATCTGTTGATACTACATAGAATTCGTTGAGTAAAGAGAACAGATCTTTGATGGGCTCTCTGGATTTAGCCACCTGTGAAGGGCCACATTCACTTGTCAAGAAACTGGAATTAGTACCTCCAACTCCTCGCATTGTAGAACCCAGCGAGTGTGAAAGTGGAAAAGAAGTGGGTAAAGATCCCTTATGCTTTGAACACACGTGAATCACTGCGCCCCTGAATCATCAGTCTTTCTTTTATTGGTGCCTGAGAAGTCTTAGAAGAGATGATATTAGCCATCAAATTTTAACCGCTCAGGTTATCAGGATGTCCTAGATACCTCACCTCAACAGAAAAAGGAAAAAGAAGGATACTGGGAATGTCGAGCTTATTTATGGTGCCTAACAGGGACGAGGTGGGCTTGGGCTTTTTCTGCCTCAAGGTGAATTCCACTTAAAAGGTAATGATTGGAACGAAGCATGTTGAGGTAATACTGAAAGGACTCAATGCTTCAATTATCAAAAAAGATTCTAGGAGATTCAGAGCTTTACGTTAACCTCTAGTGAAGACAAAAATGTGCCTCTGCCAAAGGTGATAAAATACCATGGCTGCATCAATATTTTCTAAGTCTATTTAGCCTAAACTGTAGTATAGGCCATGCATTAAAGTAGCACTTCCCAAACTTGCTTTATATGACCTAACCACTGCACTCCTGTGTTCTTTGTTAAATAATATATATGTATATGAATACTTAGGAAATTTAAATATAAATAATTACTGAAGAACCTAATTAATTGGCGGAACTCTATTCATATGATTCATTATTCACGTAATTGGAATGCTTCTGTTAGAAAATAGCACATATTATGTGACAAAACATTGTTTTTCTGCAACGTATAAACTGATAGGAACAAACATGGGTACAGCCAGCTAATTAACAAGAAAACATATTTAAGAGGAAGATCACAGCTCTAATAAGATAGAAATGCGGAGAAAGTGGTGAATATAGGGAAAATAGTTGAGCGTTCAAACTGATGAAGGAAAGTAGACAAAAGTGTACTTTGTTAGTGTTCATTACATGGAGTTTATACTGTATCTACATGTATGAAAAACATGGTAAAATCATGGATTTTCAGTTCTGGTATACATTTCAAACACATTTGATCTTGAATGATCATTTTCAAACATATACCATCACCTCTGTAATTTTTACTTCAGTCACAAGACCTTTGCTCTGACCCCATAGTTTAAAAAAAGACAGTTTTGTCAAATCATCGTGCCCACTGCTCTGTCCGTTCTGTACCACTTTGTGTATTTTTAAAGACATACAAAACAGAAAACGACCATATCGTAGGGTGACTTTAATAACTCCCTGAGACCTAACAGAGCCGTATTATATAAAGTGAACTCTAGAAGTGCTAATTTAAGACAGTTTTTGGCTGACTGGCATCTATATGGTTAAAGAGCTGAAACTGTGGTATTTTAGGGGCATATTTATACTCCGTTTGCGCCGAATGTGCGTCAAAAATTTTGACGCACAATCAGCGCAAACGTTGTCCCATATTTAAACCCTGACGCCCGAGCCCGCGGACGAAAGAAATCCGCAATGTGCGTCATTTTCTGGATGCGGCAACCCGCCCTGCGTTAATGATATGCAGGGTAGGCGTTCCCATCCAAAAAACGATGCACACACCCGTGCGCCGTATTTATGCTTCCGGGCAAAAATGACTCTCGGCCGGGAGGCGGAGCAAACAAATGACGCAAAGCTCGATGTGCGTCAAAATTTAACGTCTGGGTCAGGGCAGGCGTTAAAATGGGGCAAACACACCTGTATTTAATCAGAACACACAGAACAAACAACAGAGCAGCAGAGCAGAAGAGCAGCAGAGCAGCAGAGCAGCAACAGGGAGACATGGAGGTGATTTTTATTCAGCGTGCACGTAGACGCAGAGCCCTGCAGCAACAACAGCAGCTACAACAACAACAGCAGGGACCCCAAAGGCAGCGCAGAAGGCAGGAGAGGATATTCCGCCCAAGAACAACCCTGCATGGCCTCAGGGAACACGACATCATACAGAGGTACCGGTTGAACTGGCAGGCCATTCAGCAGCTGCTGAGAAATATTGAACAGCAGTTGGCCCCCACTTTGGTGACACCCCACACCATACCAACAGAAACAAAGCTGCTTGCCGTACTTCACCTGCTGGCAAGTGCCTCGTTTCAGACAACTGGTGCCTGGTTGGTGGAATATCACAACCATCATTCTCCGCATTCCTGCCAAAAGTACTGGATGCCATCATTCGCCTGACACCCCTCCACATCTGCTTCCCTAACACACTGCAGAAGCAGCAGGAAACAAAACAGGGGTTCTACGCCATCAGTGGCTTCCCACACGTCCTTGGTGCAATCGACTGCACACACGTACGCCTTGTGCCACCTGCTGCAACAGAACACCTCTACCGCAACAGGAAGTACACACATTCAATCAACGTGCAGGCTATAGTCGATCACCAAGGATTGATCAGCAACATTGTGGCAAAATATCCTGGGAGTGTACATGACGCATTCATCTTCCGTCACTCTACCATCAACCAACACTTCCAGGATGGACGGTATGGCAATGGACTACTTGTTGGTAAGTACAAAAATCCAACTTATATACACACTGCACAGCAACCCTCTAAGACACACAACACATACACCACAATAGCAACACCTAGCCAGGAACACACTGAGGTCCTGACATCACTAGCCATGTTTCTGAAGTCACCATTGAACCTGTCACCCATTGGAATTTACTCTACAGCTTAATGTGAAGACATTAATGAGTGTGGTTGCCTAAATGTCACCTTGCAATTTGTAAGTGTTACAATAACCTGTACATTAATACATTGCATACGTCTTAAGGTATGGGATGTCCAGGGTACTTTCATATGAACGTGTTAACTACACTTTCATGTTTTAACTCTGCATGGAACTATCATCTCACCCCCAGTGAAGACACACGGACACCTGTATCACAAGTCACAATGCTAGGGAGGGCACACTGTACTGAAAATCCAAATACATACTGCTAACAAACAGTTAGCTAACAAACACTTGCTCAGCCAAGGAAAAAACTCAATGCAAACGTTTTCTCCTACAAGTATAGGTTGTCACATTAGTACACAAAAGAGTCACAGACAACACAAGACAACTACTGCCATCAAAGGTCTGTACAAGAGTGCCTCCTACATCTACATGATCCCATTCTGTGTTTCTCTTTCAGCTGATCAGGGGTATGGCATCCAGCCTTGGCTATTGACACCATTTGGGAACCCGACTACTGCTGCCGAGCGGGCATACAACGACGCCCATAAGAGGACACGCAGCATTGTTGAGCGGACCTTTGGGATCCTAAAGTCAAGGTTCCGATGCCTTGACATCACTGGCGGTAGCCTACTATATTCCCCAGAGATGGTCTGTAGGATCATACTCACTTGTGCCATATTGCACAATATTTGTGTAAAAAGGAACATTCCCCTCCTTGAACCAGACCCAGACATGCCTGAAGACGACGAAGAGGAGGATGCTGGCCTGCAACAGGAGGGGGAACAACCAAACACGGCTGCTGGAGTGCGTAGGCGCCAACAGCTTGTAAATAATTTCTTTTCATAATTTCTTATATGAAAACTTATTGCACAATTGTAAATAAACACAGATAACAAACACCACATCATGGTTTGGCCTATTCATTTCTGCCCACCTTTAGTTTGAAATTGCTGAAGAAGAATGTCGTCTCATTGAGCAATAATGACATAACACTCATCACACAAAAAATATACACCACAAATGTCTGCACAGAGGCTATGATGTTTCATGATACATTACCATCCACAGAGGCCAACAGGAGTACAAATGTGGCAATGACACATGCCTGATCCAGACACCTGAGACATTCTCTCACTCAGCACAAAAATGTAGCTCATTTGAAAGTCTCATTACACGTGTTCAGTGACAGGGTGGGACCATCCATGTGTACGTGACCATGTCCTCAATGGCTTCTCTCAATTTTTGCTACAAACAATGACCAATTGGAACAAGGTTAGCTGCCACTAACTCATGAGGAGACCTTGAAGTTACAGTGACAACATACACCCAGACAGTTGATAGTGGATCTACATTCGCCCACACATATAAACATATGTCATCCAATCAACCAAATATTTGCAAGCAGCCGATCACAGTAGTGTCCCACTTCGAACCTAGCAGGAAGAATGTCACATGCCACTAAACCAGGTAATGCATAAAGGGCCACATACATCAACAACCTATTTGTCATCAGCACATGAGGAACACTGAGATTTAGCAAAAGTTTTCAGTGCAAAATGGTATGTCAGATTGCTCCAAATAATCAATAGGGCAAACGTCAAATGTGCAAATGGGATTATTGAATGGCTAACAGTGATTCATACCCTATGGCCTTCCATGAGCCTGCTGCTGCAGGTTTAGCATAACAGAATAAATGAAAACCATGGATAAATTAGCAAATCTGGAAGGGCAAACCCTAGGGTGCTGGGGGCCTAAGTCCACCTCTACCGCCCCCCAAATAACCAAGAATTATGTACATGTGAAGTAAACACATGCATAAGGTGCATGTGTGGCCTACATGTCAAAAGTAAAACACATATAAGATACACAAAATCATTATTAGGACATGGTTAGCCCCATAAAAAGTGTAAGTGACAATTGCACTACCTGTTTGGACTATAGATAAATGCATTACCGTGATAAATGTGGACACATTTTTGAGAAGGAATACATCCTGGTATCCCATTCATAATTTCAAAATAGCCATCAGCAATTACCCAAAATATGTGTACAAATATGGTTAATAACCATTTTGAGCAATCATTGATATTACAGTGTGAATGCCTTCTATACATCCAATAAGGGACATGTGTCATAGCTAACCACAAATGTGTATCACATAGCACCGTTTGGTCATGACAAAATTCCTTTCACAACTTGAAAAAATTAAGACATTTTTGTCAAAATGCGTCATATTTCCACGCATACAGCATGGGCGTCAGAATGCAGAGTCAAAAAACTTCCTATTAAAAATAATAGATTAATAAGCTGCATTATATGTCCACCTTATTTTCTATGATGCGTCATATTTCCACGCATACAGCATGGGCGTCATAATTTTTTGACGTACAGGAGTGCACAGAATGCAGAGTCAAAAAATTTCCTATTAAAAATAATAGATTACTAAACTGCATTACATGTCCACCTTATTTTCTATGATGCGTCATATTTCCACGCATACAGCATGGGCATCATAATTTTTTGACGTACAAGAGTGCACAGAATGCAGAGTCAAAAAAATTCCGATTAAAAATAATAGATTAATAAACTGCATTACATGTCCACCTTATTTTCTATGATGCGTCATATTTCCACGCATACAGCATGGGCGTCATAATTTTTTGACGTACAGGAGTGCACAGAATGCAGAGTCAAATATAATTTTCATATTTGGTTCTCATATTTGCCAGCAAATTACATTTCTACTCTAGAACTGTAAACTCAGCCTCACACAAATGTAAGGGAACAATGAAGAAATTAGTTTTGACTCTGCATTATGTGCACTGTTATGCGTCAAAAAATATGACGCACAATCTGTATGCGTGAAAATATGACGCATAACGGAAAAATAAAAACGGCGGCCATTTTATGCAGGAAGTGATGTAATAGGATATCCTGTTTACAGAATCTGTACTGTGAGTTTACTTTCACTTTCACTTTGCAGTCTCAGATTATTCTAGACTGTGTGGCTGTGTGAAAAGTGTTGTCCTGTGTTTTACTGCTTTTGTGTCCTGTGTACCTTGTCTATTGTGCTTTTGTGATCATAGTCTTGTTGTCTAATATTGTCTTAGTCTGTTTTGTATACTTTTGTCAAATCCAGTGTTTCTTTTTTTTGTCTGTGGGAGTCTGTTCTGGGTAGTTTAAATTTGGGGTTAGTTGGGCTATTTTTCTTAAGTTTTCTTTTTCCTTCACTACTCTACCTTTCCCCATTCCCCCTTTTACTTTTTGTTCTAATTTTTTCACCTTTCTAATAGTAAAGACGTCAGGTAGGCCACGGCTTGCCAGGATGGGTGAGGAGGAATTGGGGGGATTCATTTGGCTTGTTTGCCATTTCCTCCCACTCATGCTGGAGGCTGGGGGCCGTGTGATACAGGGGTATCACACGGAGACACGTAAAGTCCGGTGGGGGAAGGTGCGCCATCACTTGGTCCGGGTCTACGGTAGCATGAGGAATGACCATCAACTCAAGCACCGCTGGGCTGATCTGATATCCAGGGAGCAGGATCTGCTGGACCACCTGGGAATCAGGATTGGTGGCCATGTTGGTGAGTACAAATCATTTACATGTGAATAATTGAAAGCTGTGTGGGGGCATGTGATGATTGTTACCCAATCTGCTAGATAAGTAGCTGACTGTGTGTAATGCTAGGGAAACCTAATGTGTATTTGTTGCACAATGTGTAGGAAGACCAATGCTAGCAGTCAGATGGCTCATGATTTCAACACATACCGGATGCCTGTAGCTGTATGTAATGTAGTGTTGCCTTTGTGTCAGACAAGCGACACGTTAATGCCTCTATTTGAACTCTACAGGTCATAATTGCCAGTGAAAAAGGGATGTTGAAACATCATACCTACATATATAGACGCCATAGCTAGACAGAAATTTGTAAAACCATGATGATGCTATAAATGAGTGGTGCCTTCACGTCAATTGAAGTTAGCTATGTTCTCCACACATATGTCACATGTGTGTCTGGTTGGTGTGTGTTGAAAATTACCACATAGCCTGTTTGAGTTTGAGGGGTCATGCAGTCCTCAAGTAACCAGCTTTTGGATGTCTCTCTGGGATGCACATGATGAGATGATTGCACCCCGATATTGTTGGGGTATACTAATGGAGGTGTATCTTTGACACCACATGACTCTCCTGGCCACTGCATGTGTGTAGTAGGGTGTGTAACTGTAGCAGGAGACTCATCCAATGTAAATGTTGATTTAGAATTCTTCCATGCAGTATGAGCATGTGTGAAAGTGTATCATTACGCATGTCATATTCTCACATTGTCATTGTAACTGCAATTGTTTGTCAGTGCACGGAGTCTGAGTATATTCTTCCTTCCATGCTTTACAGGTGGACCTGCACCGTACACCGTGGGAGAGGTGGCTCATTTTGAGGACCCCGACACCTACAGTGAGTGTGGCCTGAGTGCTATTTTTATTGTTTGCTAGTGATGCATGATGGACTACTGTGTGTTCAACAGAATTCAAGGTTTGATGCGCTGCCCGTTCATTGGTATTGTTGCATTAGTGGGATTTCAAATATCACTTCAGTTTCTGTAGACCAATGCTTAGCCATCTCTCAGATTTAGGGGCTGTAGGTCATTCCAGTCGGCCCGCTATGGGGAGTGGGATGAGTCATGTGGAATACACTGGTTAATGTAAGAGTTGCTCTGGGACTTGGCTTGGACTGAGTCTGCATTTCAGACTGACATTCTCCCAGATAGCTTCTGCAAAAGGCTTGTATTAAATATGCAGCTTCCTAGTTGAGGATGGACTGAGTACACTGTAAGTTGGATCTTCCGGGGGCATGTACTTCCACAAGTTGAACTAGAAGTGTGTGGGACTAGAGTGCAATGGCCTAGGTGTTCATTCTACTCATGATCATGGGTGTTCTTGCTCCTCTGTGTGTGTGTTTAAATATGCCTCAGTGGTAGTATGTGATGTTGGCCTGAGTCAGTGCATTTTGACATGTGTGGACCTTGGATAGGACAATGTTTGGCTGACCCCAAATTGTTGCTAGCCCTTCATTGGTGTTGTGTGTGGAGTCAAATACTTGTTGACCTTTCTATACACTCCTGGGTGTGCGTTGAATCTGGGATTGTTGGTTGTTCTTCCCACCCCACCCTCAAAGACTGCCATGTGATTGGGAATAGGGTACCTAGGACTGTAGCAACCAGTATGTTACACATACTTGTGACCTTTTGCAACTTAGTTTAGAACCTAGTGTACACATTCGGTTATGGCACATGGGTTCAATTTTTGCAAACAACAATTTACAAATGGCATTGAGTGAGGGTTGTGATAGTTATCACATAGAGTGACTTATGTAGTGAAGTCAGTATGCGGAAGAGGTTCAGCCATAATGTCAGCTGCATTAGCCATTATTTGGATGAGAAGTTTAGGCTGATGTCACCCATCATGTAGAGACATGGATATGCTAGGTGTCAGATGGCCTTTTGTATGCAGGCTTCACATGTACTTCCTCTGAGACTTTCAATGAACTATGTTGTGACAATCGCTGTAACAAATACAGTACAAGTAATGTGCAAATGACCCATTGTGCAATTCCACCCAATGCATTTCCTATGGTAAATAGTTGCCATATCTCTTCACAGCTGCAAACATGAGTGCCGCAGAGAGACACCAGTTTGAACGGCGTGCAATGCGATACCGGCACATCCTGCAGGTGCAGTCGGGGTTCAGGAGGATGGCCCGCAAATACCAAGCAGATCGGGCCTCCGGGGCATGGTGGGCCTCACCACAGGGTGGCCCTACATTGCCCACAACAGCCACCACCACCACATCCACCAGGTCTCCCCAAGTGGCCCCAGCAACGGCGGGGACAGTTGACCCTGCCTCGTCAGCAAGACCTGGACCCAGCCATTTCCAACACCCAGGACAGTCCAGTGGGCATACAACTACTGCCACACCGTCCACCTCGGCCAGCACACAGACTGCAGTAGCCCCTCCTGTAGACCCAGAGGCATTCCTGGCATTAAGCCGATAATTGGACAAAGTTTTTTCAAAGGTGGACAAGCTAAGCCAGGATGTGGCATATATTAAGAAAAGGGTTCGGTCCATCAGGCGGACCCTACGGAGGGTCAACCTCTAGGACTTTTGCCATGTTTTACTTTTACCCCTCCCCTCTCTCCTCTTTCCTTTTTCTACTGCTAGTTGGGTTTTGGGGATTAGTGTTAGGTTAGTGTAGGTTGTTAGCTTAGTTAGTGTTAGGGAGGAGGGTGGGGGGACCTTATTCTTTTTATTTTTATTTTTTGTGTGGGTGGGTGGGGGTCTATGTTGGGATTCATGTTTGTTAAAAAATATATATATATATATATGATTGTTTAGGATAGTATAGTATGTGTGTAGGTTAGTATGTGTTGTCCTGCATGTGTCCTGTCTCATAATGGTGGGTGGGGGGTTGATGTTTAGATCGTTTTGTTATATGTGTAGAGTAAGTTTAGCTTAGGTTAGTTAGGGACAGTTGTGGGTTAGTAGTAGTCAGGTTAGATTAGTGTAGGTATGACTTTTCCCTTAGTTGCCTCTGGTGTGAATAAATAGGAATAAACATATAGTTAACCCTTTGCATGATGCGTTAACTGCTACTTTATCATGGCCTTGACATCAGTGTAGGTGAATGTTTTTCTATGACATTAGTGTCCTATGCTACCCACCACAGAAAATGGAGGGTTAACATGCCAGCTACCCGTGTGCTAACTTGGTAAGTATCCACCATTTGGGAGACCCACCATTGGTAGTTTACATCGATCACCAAGGATTTGTGTTGATGAGTAGGTATTCTACATCACAAAGTGTGCTTCCAGACTTGTTATTGTGGGTAATTTAATAGGTCGGACTGCAGTGTGATGTTCAGGGAGATCTTTGTAGATGAGGTGTTGTTAACACTCTTGTCTTGTTGCCTTCATTGCTGACCTAGATCATGTGTGTAATAATTCAGCCTGACTTCCCTTCATGGAAGTATACTCAGAAAGGGTGATTGATGCAGTGTTTTTTTTTTGTTTGCTTAGATTTTGCTGCATAATTTCATGTTTTAGTATTGCATGGTGCCTACATTTATCAGCCACCATTAGTTGACTTTAATTGCTATAGATGGAGCATTACTCTGTCCAACACAGCATGATTGTGCGTGGTTTGTCCCTTCATCAGTTATTTTCCTCAGGATGGTAAGGCTATGATGCAATCCTGGCCACTGCACAGATGTATCAGACTACATGATGTCAGCACAGTTGTATTGACAAGCTACATGGTTGCCACACAGGCACTTTAGAGTTATCTACTGCACAGTTGATGTGTCAAATAACACAGAGACATATTAGGTGTGCAAGTGCTATTTATTGATAGGTGCTGTAGTGCAAAATGTCCATTGTCCATGTTTGCTGAGTCCGTTCTAGTGCATTCTTACATGGTGATCCTACAGAAGGGGTGTGGATGATGCTCCTGACATGCTGGGGTGATGTCACAGACAGTGCAGAGGGACAGGATTTGGCAAATAGTAGGAGAGAGACATTCACTGGCAATGGTGACAAGTCATACAGTGGTTAGCAGAACAGTCATTGAGTGTAGTTGTAGTGAGACTGGCATTTGACAAAACGTAGGACCTTGGTCAAAGTAGGCCATGGTGCAGGGACTAGTGCTTCCGGGTACTCTTCCGTGAGAATGTGATCTGTTCCATGTCTTCTTCTTCTGATGTGTGTGTTGCCTGGTTTGTCCTTGTTGTTGTTGGTTGTGAAGGGGCAACACACACCTCAGTGTTAGAAGACGTGGAGTCAGACATCCCGGGGGCTGCTCCCTGTGAAGTTCTTAAGGGCAGTACTGCTGCAAGGAGGGCCTGCTGGTTTTTGAGAATAGCAGCCACATCACGATGGTAGTCAGCCAGGTCGGCCCTGAGGGGTTCAATGTTGCATTCGTGCACATGTTGACTGGATTGCAGTTGTAGGTGTTGTGTCAACTGGATTACAGCTGTGCTGATTTCCTTCTGTGTTTTCGCAAGTTCCTGCAAGAGAGATGTTAGGGCTTGCATAGCAGCTGCCTGATCTGCAAATGACGTCATGCATGAACGCACCCCCTCAAGGCTGGCTGCCATGTTTTGCATACCCACCCGCACCTCCTTGGCCAGCACCCGCTGTACACCAACTACAGTTCTTTCAAAGCTGGTGCCAGTGTCGTCAGAGTCCTCAGCTGTGTTGGAGCTGGCAGGTCTTACAATTGGGGAGGTGGGTGGGTCTTCTGTGATGGCTGCTTGTTCTGTGCTCCTCCTTGTGACTGAAGGTGGGGTCTGGAGGGTTTCAAGGACCTTTTGGATGGTCTCCTGGGAAATGTTTGTGGGCTCGTCATCCATGTCATCAGGGAAATCAGGTACAGGCATATCGGCAGGAGATCCCTGTTCCTCTGCAATGAAACAGCGTACAATTAGTGTGTCTGTGCTGTGACAATTTTGCCGTAACATGCAAGCCTTTTGATGACTTTACTTTGTGCTCTGGTTTGGTATTGGTATCTGCTGTCCTTCATATGAGCATTGTTATAGGCCTATGGCCCACCTGTGTGTCACATGTATGATATAGAGTTATCAGACTTGTCTGCCTAATCGCCTCTAGGTGTTGCTTTGTACCAATTAGGGAATAGCCATCTTTTTGTCCTACTCATCCCTCCGTGTATATCTATTCTTATGGAGAGACATTTTGTCGCGTGGGCTCTCATTATCCTAAATGAGACTACTGGATTTCTAGGCAGCAGGATCGATAACGGTGTGGGGGACTGAGTCTGACCCACTTGTAAAGAACTCTGTCACCCTAAATCTTTTTTTTTGCTCTGGCTAACTAGCAGTGCCTCATGTCTCCCACGGGGAAGAAATGATTAGGCAGCCGAGCGCATGACATCTTTGGAACTTCTCAGGGAAGTCGTGGTCACTCAGATCCAAACCAACTCTCTCATTTCCAGTATGATCTCATATACAAATGACAAAGACAGTATAAGTTTTATATGATGATTTCATAAAACAACTGTATTTTAGATAATAAGGCGTGAGCCGCAATAACCAGAACAATACAACATAGTAGAATTGAAATAGTCACCAGGAGAGTAAAACATAAGAACAAAGCTACCATAGTGCCTAACAGTTTCTACTCTCCCTCTGCTTGTTTTATTTAGAGCACAGCATGTTAATCTTCTAGCTTGCCTTTCCGAATCACTGGGGAGACATCAGCCCTCATACCTGAGCAAAGGCCTGTGATCTGGTTCAGCATCTGCAACAAGGCAGGCAGCGTCTAGTTGTGGTTCTCTGTTCGGAAACTCCCTCTTGCGTGTATTGGGACAAGGAAGTGATTTTATAACTAACATGGCATCATGATCACAAAATGTCCCTACACAGGAATGCCACATCTAAACTCCTACCACGTCTATCGGCAATGTACCAGACTGTATCCTTGACTGAAGCACAGAGTGAATATGTTATGGAGAACTCCAGTGCTGAAGTAGGCAAAACAGTGTGAAATGAATAAAAACAACACCGTAGAACTGGCTATTTGAAAAATAACAGTACGAAGCCTAATAAAAAGCATTTAGTGCAAAGTGCACAGAGGCTCTAAGCTGTCAGCAAATGAATAAAATACATTCAGGGCAAAGTGCACAAAGACCTAAAGCCTGAAGCTAATGCGCAAAGGATACGTAAAACTTACCACACTACACTTTCACTGGCTGTGGGTGTTGCGATTGCCCTGGCAGCACACTTGCCTCTCAGGACCTGCTCCAAAATCTTTTTATTCACATTGACCTAAATGTAATTGTTATGTGGCATATCCTATGCATGGCAATGTTAGGATGTGATATGGATGTAAACATTGTTGATGTTTCCAGCTGATGTTGGGTAATGTGTGTTTGATTGGATTGCCCTGTTTATCGTATCAATGTCCTATTTGGTTCTCAGACTGTGCAGGTGTGTTTCAGGGACCAGTTGCATGTGTCCCTTCCTCAATGTTGTTGTCTGAGCAGTATGACATTAGTGATGTTGCCTTGTTAGCCAGGCACGTGAGGGACCCTGACGTATGCAGCATTTGTGTGTCCTTAGTGCTGTGTGGCTCCTATTGCTGTTTACTTTGGCTGATGTATGTGTCAACTATGGGCATTGGCATTTGAGTGTACTGGTGCCTTTGTCTTATTTCTAGAAATAGTTGCAGATGTCATCCTCACCCCCTAATTTAGGTAGGTATGTTCCATGGGGAGGTTCCTGCCATTTGCTACTATAGCTGCACAGAGATCAGAGGTGTTAGTGTCAACTGTTGTTGTAGTTACATTGCAGTTGTTGTTTTGGCTACTGGATTACTGATAGGGACCTAGTTGATGTAGGATACATTTTGACTGACGAGTGCCTGGATGTAAGCTTGACGTAGTTGCCTTCCCACCTGTCGCTGCTTTCCCTTAGCTCCATTGTTGTCATGACAGGATGGCCCCATGGGACTGTTGTTGGTGCTGTGTTTTGTCGTGCCCCAGCTTCTGTCTGTGCTGGGCATGCCCCCCTGCCATGCACCTTTACCCATGCCACTTCATATATATGCTGACTTACATGCATTGTGTAGTAGGTATTCCCCACCCCGGTTGCAGTTATCATTATTGCATTATAATTCCCCATGTGACTTACCCTGCATGTGTGTTGTCTCGTGGTAGTCTACGCTGTCCTGTCCTTGAATCCCTGTGACGATCTCCTCAGGGATGACGGCTGCGACCATCTCCTCCATGTGGTCCAGGGCCTCCTGTTGTGCTGGACTCCCCCCTCCAGTCTGCAGTGCTGCCTTCCTGTTCCTGGACATTTTTTCCTTTGTCCTACGTTTGCAGTCATGCCAGCGTTTCTTACACTCGGTGACTGTTCTGCGTTCTTCAGCCACACTGTTGATCTTGTTCACAATTTGTTGCCATATGGCCTCTCTCCTGCTGATTGGCAACTTAGAGGTGATGAACAGTTGGTGCTGGTGTTCTGTCACCTCTTTAACCAGGATTTCCTGCTCCTCTGCACTGAAGCGACACTTTCTTTTTTTTCTATAAATGTCCTGGTTCCTGTATGGATTATCCTGGCTGGTTCCTGGTCTGCTGTCATCTTCCTGGGGTCTGTTGTGGCATCTGGGATCCATTTTGGCTCTCCTCTGCTGAAAGGGCAGTGTTCCCGGGTGAATTTGACGCTATTGCGTCAAAATAAACGGCGCTTTCCGGGTTGCGCTGTCGTAAATCGACCCACAGTCATTTGCGTTGCGTTAACGTTGGTTTCCTTTACGACTTGACGCCGCTGTGTGCGTCACGAAATAATGACTCCCACCTGTTGGTTGTGCCGCCGTGCGTCAAAGTATAAATTTGACGCCCGCACGGCGCATCGAAATGGCGTTAGCCGGCGGTAATTTTTTTGACGCAAAACTGCGACGGCACAGCTTTGCGTCAAAAAGTATAAATATGGCCCTTACTGTCTTTGACAGACGCAAATGCATGTTTAAAGCTGGAAATGTAAAGGGATGTGTTGCTTCTGGATGGAAATGTCGCAGCATTTCTTGACATCTCTTTTGCAATTACAGGTAGGATAGAACACAACACAATGCAAAATAACAACACATCTAAAACCTAAATGGGTACAACACATCGACACAGTCAAAACAAAAATTAAAACAACAACAACGGTGTAACAGTAGAAGAGTACAGCAATGCAATAATGAAGCACAACAACACGAGTTAAATAAAAAATAACATCATTACCACAACAAAATGCAGAACAACAAATATCGACAATATTCTTGTCACATTTTATGAACCCCTTAAATATCCCTTCATAATATGATAAGTTGACTGAATCAAGCACTACTTACTTAATACCAAGAAAAAGGAATAACTCGTCCAAAATGTTTATTGCTTTGCCCTCAGGTTTTTTAATAGTTGAACAATTGAGAGAAACTGTGCCATACTTCACCAGAAACATTGAGGCACATTTACTAACATTTCATGCAGCAAATGAAGGTGCTGTGGTGTGTTGAGTGAAGGGGGGGGGGGCAGAACTGCATCATATTTTCAATTACACGGTCCATTTCTGCCCTCTCCTAGTGCTGCGCACACGGGCACCCATGCGTCATGTCGCAGTGGTGCCTGTGTTGTGGTCAAGATTATTTTGATGCAGAAAGGGACAATTACCTGCACAAAAACTGTGCTTTGAAGGTACATCTTGTTTAGAACACATGCAAAGAGGAAGCGAACGGGGAGAAATAAAGATATTTCATCATGTTATGCCAGCCTAAGGTCGCGCACCATGTGGCCCAAGCCCATGTTATAAGTCTTTGTGAGTATGGGTTTGAATCAAAATACATAAGCAGATGCAATGAATGCAATGAATGCCCTTCCACCACCCTTGTAATGCCCACCTGATGCAAGGTAACAAATGCAGTCCTATATGCTGCCTCGTATTTCTTCTTTTTTATTTTTACAAAGTCACACAAAGCCACGCAAGTCAGGATTTAAGTGGCTTTGTAATTCTCAAAATAGATTTTGCGTCGGGACTCCACCAACAATAGTGACGTAACCGCGATGGAAAATCTAAGGAAATCTGTGCCATAGTTTCCTAAACACAATTTAATTGTACTGTATCTGACATTAAAACTGGTCTCTGATATCTCATTAGAGGGTAGCTGTCTGCGCCAGAAGTGCTCAGTTTATTTTAAAGCCAAATCTACCTGTTTTAGGCCATAGGGTGGGGAGGGTGGCGGATCATGGACAAATGGATTGGCATATTCGTTATGAATTGTCAGTGATTTTCTGTTTAAATCAGAGCAGCAGCCATCTAATTGTGTGTTGCTCTACTACCAGTTGCAGCTTGCATGCGTTTAAATCCTGATGTTCCTAGAAAAACATGTCCATCACTGAGGATCTGCTTTCATGAAAGGGCAGTCTGTCCTGAAACACTACCCTGGATAGTGAGCTGAAAATGTAATCAACACAAAGATGATGGAAGGATTGCTAGAGTGCTTTTTAATGCATTCTAGCTGCCTTTTTGTTGAGAGTAATATATTGTTTGACTTTACCTTACTTGTTGTTTTGACATATAAGTCGTGAAAAAATAAGTGTGGAATCCTTTTTAACAAAGTAAAGGTGCATTTGGAGCCAAGGTAACCATGGTACTGGGAGATTGGAGGAGGGAGTGAGGTTTAAAAGGATTGGTGGAGGTAGTGCATTACCGCCAGTTAGGGCCGTCCTGAACTCACCCTGTAGCAGCTGTTGCCGGGTTGGAGTTCTTTATGTGCCTTTTCTGTCTGCAGCTCAGCAGAAAAGCTCTTCCTTAACGCTGGAATACAGTCAACAGAAGAACAAGCAGGAGCAAGGAAAAAGGACAGCTGTGTAAATAGAACAGGGAAAGAAAGAAGGAATTCTGGAGGAAAGGGCGAAAAGAAGGAAGTATAAGTGGGTGGATGAATGAGTACGTGGAAGAATGAGTGAGTGAAAGAATGAGTGAATGATAGATGGGTGGACACATGTAAAGATGGCACAGTAAAGGGATAGGTGGATGGATGGATGAATGAGTGAATGGATAGGTGGATGGGCAGGTGAAAGGATGGCAGAGTAAAGGGATGGATGACTGAATGGATAGGCGGATGACCATGGGACAAGATGTCAGGATATAGGGATGAATTAATAGGAGGATGAACAGATGGAACAATGGCAGAGTAAAGGGATGTATGGATGGTTGGCCAGGTAAAAGTATGGCAGAGTAAAAGGACGGATGGATAAGTGGATGGATAGGTGAAAGGATGGCAGAGTAAAGGGATGGGTGGATGATTAGGTGAAAAGATGAGTGAATGTATGGCAAATGGATGATGGATTAATGGTAGAGAGGATGGATGGCAGGATGATAGAGTGGATGGATTAATGGCAGAGTGAATGGATGGATGAGTGAATGTATGGATGGCAAAGTAAATGAATGGATGGTTTATTAAAGTGGATAGATTGACGGATGAAAGGAAGAGTTAATTAACGGATGGCATAGTGGATGAATGAAGGATGGATGGATGAATGAGTGGATGGACACATGGATGGAAGAGTGAATGGATAAATGGATGGATGGCAGAGTGGATTAATGCATGGCAGAGTGTATAGATTGATGGATGAATGACACAGTGGATGGATGGTAAAATGGATGGAAGAGTTGATGGATGAGTGGATGAGTGAGATGGATGGCAGAGTGAAGGGATGGATGGCAGAGTGAATGGATGGCAGAGTGGATTGATGGATGGCAAAATGGATGAATGGAGTCAGAGTGGATGAATGGATGGACAACAGAGTCAGTCAACTGATGGATGAATGGTAGAGTGGATGGGTAGCAGAATGAATGGATGAATGAATGGCAGCGTGAAGGGATGGAGGGAATGCATAATTGATGGATTGATGCACAAATGGCAATGGATTGATGGATGGATGGATGGCAGAGTGGATGAATGGATTGATGAGGCAGCGGATAGATGGATGAAAGAATGGATGGATAGATGGCTGAGTGTTTAGATGGCTGGATGGCAGAGTGTTTATATGGATGGATCGCAGAATGGATGATGGATAGCAGAGTGGATGGATGGCAGAGTGGATGGATAGATGGGAGGCAGAGTTGATGGATGGCAGAATGAAGAATGGGTGAATGGATAACAAGATGGGTGAATGGATGGATGGATGGATGGTTAGATGGATGGGTGGATGGGTGGGTGGATTACAGATTGAGTTGATGGCTGAATGAATGGGGAAGACTGAATGAAGGATGAAAGAATGAATGGATGACAGAATGTAAGGGTAAAATAGTGGATATCAGTAGGAGGATGGAAGGGTTGTAATGAAGGGTGATGCAAATGGTTGATTGAGAATGAAATCGATATATGTGGTTTAGGATGGGATGGTGATAGGTGAGAGCAAACTCATCAAGTGTTTATATGTGGTGGAGCATGGTATTGAGCCTTAAGGATGGCATTACTTCAGTGCTCTCTACTGGAGTTTGATGGAGTCAATGATATTCTGGGAATGAGGGTTGAGAAACACAGCTTGCACTCCCTTGCCCAATTTTCATCACAAATCTTCAAAATGACTTGCAAGTGCCAGATTACATGAAGCAGAATACACACAAAAAAACTGACTGAACAATAAGTACTTAATGTGGGAAATAGGGTGCATGACGATGGAATGCCTAAAATGCATTACACATTTCTACAGAAATATCTATCAGTATTTACATTAGTGTGTGCCGGTGACCAGTGACCAGTATACAAGTCATTAAAAGGAGATTCAGAATTACAAATTTACATGATGTGCTTGAAGGACTAAAAGACTTACTGCAGCTACATGTATATGGTACTTAAAATATAAAGCAGCTTCATTCACAGTTTTGTTGTGTTTTTTATCGTATAGTAGAATGTATGTAGCTCTTCATACCACTGATTTTTTTTCTCCATAAATCTGTTTATTAACATTTTATCATTACATTACATCATGTTTTTGTAGTAGCATAATGTTAACATAGTGCAGTGTGCAGCGGCTATATCATTAAGTATTAGTCGATAAGACAGTAATACAATGGTGTAATATACTGTTCAGCATAAGCCTGCAATTGCTCAGATGTGTAGTTCGTTTACTGCGTTACCTGAAATTTGCGTCCAGCATTGTTTTCTCGTTTGGTGTACTCTACCGTTATCAACCTGTTTCGCAGGTGCAGCCTAAGAAGTCAATAGCCTACTTTACGTCTATTAGTGAGCATGCCGCTTGGCAGTACTCGCTGGCGCACCATTGCTTCCATCACAAGTTTACAACTTGGGTGTCTTTGCTAAGGGGCAGATATTATGAACTTTATATAAACTAACCTTAGAGCAAAAACAACGGTAACAACTGCTGGTTACGGACATCTGTACAATTATTTCACATGTAATTACTTCCCGATCAGGCTGTGGATCATACTGCAGCAGACCGGCTTGCCGGTAGAGGGGCTGGGCCAAGTGTCAAGTCCAGTAAATACTGCCTTCACACCTCCCAGCGCTATAGCAGATCTCACCAATTACCACACTCACTCCTAGTATGCAGTGCATCTCTTCTTCAACAGCTACTCATTCGTACTAGTCCAAACCTCCTTCCACTGGGTCCCCGCCCACGCGCCGCAGCCGCAACATCAGCCCCTCCCAGCAGGTAGACAGTAGGAACTGGCGCAGCCCCAACACCTCCTCCCGTTTCAGTGCTGTACCCTCCGCCCCTGCCCACACCTCGAGAGAGCGCCTCCAAGCCTGCACTGGTGGGGGATCTGGTGACTTCCACCTACGGGTCACTAATCGCTTTGCCACAATAAGTCCCAAGTCCGTGAAGCGCACCTCTGCTCTGTGCCGCTTGCTTCTGGGGAATAGCCCCAGTATACATGCCTCCCACGTGAAGGGTATCCGTTGTGCTGTGCAGTCAGATAAATTGTCAACTACCACCCTCCAGTAGGAGCACAAGCTAGAACAGGACCACACCATGTGTAACAAGTCTGCACCAATATGACTGCATCGGGACAGGCCGCCTCCCCGCGGGCAAAGTATCTGTTCACGCGGGCTGGGGTAAGGTAGGCTCTGTGTACTATATAGTACTGAATTAAGCGAAATCGAGAATTACTGGGCACATTAAGGTGGCCCGAGAGAGCAAACCTCCACCGTGCTTCCGCGATTGGAGCGCCCGCATCCACTTCCCATGCCGCGCGCAGCGTTTCGCTCTCCAGGGCAGTGTGAGTTCTCAGGGCATCTGCAAGCCAGCTAATCAGGCAACGACCCCGACCCATCACCTGCAGGTATTGAATCAGCAATTGAGTGGGAGGAGCCACTGAGACATCTCCCCATCCGGACCTCAGGGCCCGTAACAAGGAGCATTATAATAGAAACTGACCAGGCGGCAACCCCTGCTCCTGGAGTCTAGCAAACGGGAGCAGCTGGCCCTCTTCATAGAGATCACCCAATGTACACATCTCCATTTTGTGCCATGTGCGTAATTCGGAATCCAACATGACTCTGGGGCCCCTTGGCATACCTGACAGCGCCAGGGCCGGCGCAAAGGGGATCACTGACTCCGTGAGGCGGAGAGATCTACGGAAACATTTATGGGCTACCCTGAGAAACAGCTGCCGTGGGGTCAGTGCACGTGTGAGCGGATGAAATAAGTGCTGTATCTGCTGGAGCGACCAGGGGCCCCGTTCCGACGCTGTGTCGGCAAACTGGGCATCCGCCAACCACCTGGATATCCACTGAAGCTGGGCCGCCAGGTAATAGTGTTCCAAATTAGGGACTGCCAGTCCTCCCCTGTCGGGTGGTAGGTACAACTTTTTTAGAGCAACTCTGCAGCGGCCGCCATTCCAGATGAAGTCTCTCAGCCCCGTCTCCAGAGCCCTGAAGAAACCAGGGGGAACCTAATGCGGGAGGTTAGAGAAAAAATACAAAAGTTGTGGCAGGACCACCATCTTTAGGAGTGCTATCCTGCCCGCATTTGAGACCTGACCGAGGACACCGCTCTTGCAAGGTTGCCCTCCAATATATCTTCTTCGCGATGATAGACTCGGATGCCCAGGTATCTGAATGTGCATGGTTGCCACGGAACAGGGCTCCTGGCCAGATTAAGTCCCGGATCTGAAAGCCCTGGGTCAAAGGGAAAGAGGCACGACTGTAGAAGTGACCCAGCCTCCGGCGGGATCTGCATGACATCTCTGAAGTACAGAAGGAGGTTGTCAGCATACAACAACACTATGTGCAGGCCGTCCTCTAGAGGGATTCCCCAGTCACTCCCATCTCTGCGCAAGGCCACCACCAGAGGTTCCATAGCAAGTGTAAACAACAACGGCGAGACAGGGCAGCCCTGTCTCGTGCCCCTGCGGACCCGGATCGGCTCCGATATCTCGGATCCCAGCCTCACCCGGACCTTCGGCCTGGTGTATAGGAGTTTAACTAGACAAATGAAAGATGATCCCATACCAAACTGCTGCAGCACTCTAAACAAGTAGGGCCATTCTAGAGAGTCAAAGGCCTTCTTCAGATCCAGGACAAGGCAGCCAGCTCGCGGCCAATCAGGCCTCGCATACTGCGTGACCCGGAACAACCTTCTGATATTGTGGGAGGTGTCTCTAGCCGGTACAAACCCGTTTTGGTCGGGATGTATCAGGCCCGGCACACTCGGCGCAAGGCTTGTCGCCAGCACCTTAGCTAGTATTTTATTATCGGTGTTCAGCATTGCCAGAGGTCTGTACAAACCCATTTCCACTGGATCCCTCCCAGGCTTGGGAAGGGAGACCAGCAACGCCTCCCTCTGAGTAGCCGATAGATAACCCTCCTGCTCAGCCGCCTCGTATACACGAAGCAGCCTGGGTGCCAATTGTAGCGCAAAGGCCTTGTAAAAGTAAACTTTGCAAACCATCTGGGCCCGGCGTTTTGCCAGATGCAAGCTCATGGATACTAGACCTGATCTCTTCAAGGTCGAGGGGTGTCTCAAGTGCCTCAATCTGGTAATTCTCTAAGCACGACAGCTCCACCCCAGCGAGAAACCCGGCGTCGGAATCATTCCCGGGAGGTGCCCATGAAGCGTAAAGCGCCTTGTAATGCCTTGTGAATTCGGCTTGTATCTCCCCAGGTGTGTGTATCAGTCCCCCCGTCTGTGAGCAGATTTCCACGGTCTCCTCTCACAATCCCAGTGGATCAGCCAAGCCAAGAGTTTACCCGCTTTGTCAGCCGAAGCATGGGTTCTCGCAGAGTGCGCAGTATAATTCAGACATCGCAGACGCTCTAGCAGCAACAGGTGTTCAGCGCGTATCGCTGGTAACATCGAATCTTCAGCCTGATTGTTAGTTACCTCCCCCTCTGGTCGTAACAGAACCCACTCCACCCGGTTCAGATCGCGTTCAACAGAACGACGCAAGTTACACTGAGCTCCCAGACAGTGCCCCCGGATGAAAACTTTGAATGTGTCCCATTCTACCAAACCCGACAAAGCAGTGCCCTCGTTGTGCTAAAACAATTCTGGGATTACAGCACTCAGTGACGCTCTGAAAGCAGCGTCTTCTAGCAGTTCCGGCCTCAGCGTCCAGTGAGGGCCCCCAACACAGGCGCACAAGCATCGGGTTGTGATCCGAGTGTGTGCACCCCAAATAGTCCGAATTCACTATCACCGGGGTGAAGCTCGCAGTGTAAAGCATTCTGTCTAGGCGCACGTGGAGGGAGAGTGGGGCAGAGTAGAAGGAGTAGACCCTGTCAACCACATGTCGCTGCCGCCATATGTCTACCAATTGCCACTGTTGAGTCCAGCTCACCAGACCGCGCGAGACAGCCACTACTGGTGGCGTGGGCAACGGGGGAAGGAGCGGTCCAACTCCACATCAAGTACATTGTTGAAGTCCCCTCCCAGCAGCCATGGAAGGCCGCAACAACCTGCAAGGTGCTGAGACAGGCCATGTAGAAAGGAAGTCTGGTCTGTGTTTGGGGAATATATAGAGCCTCATACAACAGTATGACCCGCCAGCCTCCCACGAACTAACACAAATCTACCCTGCGGGTCTACGGCCTGCTCCTCTGCCGCAAAGGGAGTACCAGCTCTAATCCAAATCAATGCACCCTGGCGTACGCCGAGTGACCTGTCGCATACAATTGTCCTCTCCAGCGTTGGCGCAACTAGGGGATCTCCAGCCCCACCAGGTGCGTCTCCTGTAAAAACGCCAAATGGACTGAGTGTCTTCTAAGATAGGAGTAGATAGCGTATCGCCGCTTGGGGGTGTAAATGCCTCTCACATTCCCTGTGATTGCTGTATATGTAGACATACCATAGGTAATAGATCACCTCTCAGTTCTCCCCACCCTGCCCCTCCGCGCAGCACCACATCGACATTCTTCCACTTCCAGCCAACAATCGGGTGTTCAATAGGTGTCCTTCAGCAAGAACACAACATAACTAATGCCATCAGAGCAGATAGACAACAGGTCACTGCCCAAACCCAACAACGAAAACAGTAGCGTGTAACCACACAACACACATTATGGGGGTCATTCTGACCCTGGCGGCCGGTGGCCGCCAGGGCCACCGACCACGGGAGCACCGCCAACAGGCTGGCGGTGCTCCCACGAGCATTCTGACCGCGGCGGTTCAGCCGCGGTCAGAAGCGGAAAGTCAGCGGTCTCCCGCCGACTTTCCGCTGCTCGTTTGAATCCTCCATGGCTGCGGAGCGCGCTCCGCAGCCATGAGGATTCTGACCCCCCCTACCGCCATCCTGTTCATGGCGGGAAAGCCGCCATGAACAGGATGGCGGTAGGGGGGGGTCGCGGGGCCCCTGGGGGCCCCTGCCGTGCCCATGCCAATGGCATGGGCACGGCAGGGGCCCCCGTAAGAGAGCCCCGCAAGGTATTTCAGTGTCTGCCTTGCAGACACTGAAATACGCGACGGGTGCTACTGCACCCGTCGCACCTTCCCACTCCGCCGGCTCGATTACGAGCCGGCATCCTCGTGGGAAGGGAGTTTTTCCCTGGGCTGGCGGGCGGTCTTTTGGAGACCGCCCGCCAGCCCAGGGAAAAACTCATAATACCCTCCGCGGTCTTCTGACCGCGGAGCGGTATTATGGGGGCGGAATTCTGGCGGGCGCCGCCCGCCAGAATTAGAATCAGCCCCTATGTGTCTCCCTCCGCTAGTAGGAGTGTGGGGGTAGGCCAAACCCGCAGAAAAGCAGTTCAAACACAAGCCATTCTATCCGGCTATAGCAGATAACAGAGAAAATAGAGGGGAACACAAGGACAATCCCACACTTTCCAGCCACAGGGGAGCGCAGCGCGCGAGGGAGGGCGCCACGCCATCCGTCATACACACAACCACGTTGAGTCCGACGCACGCATTCGTCAATCGGATCCGCTACCCGCTCATTTCCTGGACCATACTAATGTAAGTTCAGTTAGTTGGGCAGTTCCAACAGAGTACAGTTTCTCAACATTGCTCGAGGATCTTTTAAAAGAGCTTATCCGCGGTGGCCGGCGTCACAAGGGGGTCCTCCAGTGAGGCCTAATTCCGACAGGCGGTCTGGTGGAAGAGGACGGTCAATAGCTGGCTGTGAGAGTTCTGTGTCCGACCCCGACACCAGGGGGGATGAACTTATCGCCGCAGCAGTGTGGATCGCCTCCCTCCTCTCTTGGATTAGTTGTTCTAGGTCGGGCGCGAATGCCGCAGGGCCAGTGCGAGCTTCACTTCTCCGTCGGTCCCATCTGGCCAGACTGCGTTTGCCTCAAGGTACCGGCCCAGCCTGTTCAGCTGCGCCACCAGAAGCCAGTCCCGATGACTCAAGCCACTCCCATGCTGCCTCAGGTGTGGCAAAGAAATGCGATTTGTTCTCCGCCACAACATGCAACCTGGCGGGAAATAGCAAACAGTAATTTAGGCCAAGGGATTGTAGCTTATGCTTCAGAGGCAGGTAGAAGTCTCGGTCCCTCTGCACCGCTAGGGTATAGTCCGGGAATAGTAAGATCTGCGCGCCGTCCACTCGGGGAGGCGGGGCGGCCCTCACCGTTCGTAGTATAACGTCTCTATCTGCATAGTGGAGGAGGCGAATGATAAATTGGCGCGGAGCGCTCCCCGGTGGCCTCGATTGTGCCGGAATTCGATGGGCACGCTCCACAGAGAAGAAGGGAGTCAGCTCGCCCTCTGATACCAGCCCCCGCAGCCAGCTCTCCGAGTAGGCTACTGGATCCCGGCTCTCTGCGCCCTGCGGCAAGCTCACCACTCGAATGTTGTTCCTCCTAGAGCGCCCTTCTGCGTCTTCCACTAGGCGCTCCAACTCTGTCACCCTGGCTTGCACGTCCTCCATCTCTGTTTTCAGCTGGGAGGCCGCGGCTGTTAGCTCATCTACTTTGGCCTCGATCTCGCTGGTTTTGTTTGCCATCTTGCGATGGTCCACATGCAGCAGGACAAGGTCACTCGCCACCTTGTCTATCTTGGCTTCCAACGATGTGTGGGCACGCTCCAGTGAATCTCCAATGCGTTCTACTGCGGCAAGTACTGCATCTAGTTTTTGGCTGTCCTGCATTATCGGGTCTTGCGATTTCCCGGCCCCGGCACCAGAGCGCAAACACCCTGTTCCGGCCATGTTCCAGGTCGCAGGGAGCATCTGCCCAGCCCCAAGTCGTCACTCACCGCCCTACCAGCCACTGCGTGTGCTCTGTGCTTTTGTTCAAATGAAGTTCGGGTAAAGGGGGGCAAGCGGGCGACTCACCGCCAAAGATGTGCAGCCTGACACCAGACAATACCACCAGCAGCTGCTTCCAACTCCGTGCTGCAGATCCCTACCTGCAGCCAGTCCAGTCGAGAATCGCACCAAGCGCTGCCCCCTACGCAGTGTTCTCTGCGTTATTGACCAATAGCTGGTCATGCAAACTTCCACGTATCCTTCGCCCGCTCGGATATCCAAGATGATGGGGAAGGCCGGGCCCGTTTGTCGGAAGTCACCAGGACGCCCCCACACGACAGCACGAGCAGCCCGGCAAAGCGTCTCCCCCACCTCCAAATCTCTGCCACTCACTCTGGACCAAGAGTCCTTTTAATAGTTGCAGGTCTCCAACAGGTTAGTTAAATTCAGCGCCGGTGCAGGCGCAGATCCGTTACTCCCCGCAGGCCCGGAAGGGGCCGGAGCACCTCCTCCCGGTGACTCTTTCACCGCTCCCCAGCACAGGTCCCAGGCCATCTAGGGGGACACCCCCCCTCCTCCATCAACGCAGTCGGGATCAGGGCAAATGCCGCCAGGGCCCCGCCGGCCCCGCCCGGGCCCGCCACCGGCTCCCAAAAAGGCACGCGCGGGCCGCCTGCCCATCTCGCTCCCCTCGTCTCTAGAGGAGGCGTCACCTTACCTCCTCAGGCTGCAGCCGCCGCCAAGCGTGCACGTCGGAGGAGCGTCCCGGTCAGGGCGCACACCTCCAGCCGCTGAAGCCGCTCCCTCGTACGCGGCCGCGCCACCCCGCGGCTCAGCTCACGGGCCCAACTCGCGCGGTCGCGGCACAGTCTGCTGCGGAGCATCGCCGAGGGTCCGTTCACAGCTCCGATGAGCCTCGGAGTCGTCCAGGCTCCAGCCCGGTTGCTCGGGGAGCGATATGCTTCCCTGGTCCCCTCTGATGGTGTCGGATGAGACGGGCGCGGCGCGGAGCTCTAGCAGCTCACTTCTGCCATGCTCGGTGGCTTGGCCACGCCCCCAGCTCATCATACCACTGATAAGTTTGATGAGGTCACAAAGCACTCCAGCCGACATCAGGTTCTTAGGATACCCTTCGGACTGTGCCATGGAGATTCTGCATGCAGTGCATGATAGTCGTTGACTTTCTCTAATCATGGTGCAGTGAACCCACAATTATGCTTAGGGCAGGGTCGGGTTCTGTTGCTGGGCGGAGGGGCCCCACCCTTCTAAACCTAAAAGCTATGCGGATGTTAATTGGAAAAAGTAATTGCCATCTACATCTCATTTAGAAAGCAGTGTCTTGGCCTGCCTAATGTGACGTTCATTAACATGGACGGCAGGCAGGTGGTTTTCCTTAGGCACATTCTTGAATGTGCCAGTGAGATCATTTCGGCTGTTGTATAATAAAAGCAGCATGCGGGATGGCATGGTGCAAGCCCTGGCATGCAACTCTTGGGGTTCCTCCAAGACCATCCACTAATGACGCAATACAGCATCACATTTTGATGCAAACCTGGGCGGCTACAGCATGAGCCCTGTTTGCATAGAATGCCCAGGTGAGCTTGTCTCCTGCCCTTTGTATTTGCTACACCTCTTTCTGTCACTCTGCCTGTAACTCAACTCACAGACCCTGAAAACTCAGTGTGGGGTTGCATTTACATTTTAGATTGGAAATCCCATAGGAGTCCCAGAGGAGTACAACTTTGATTTGCCCTCAGCCAGAAAGATCACCGGAGCAGAATATTGCTTGAAAAACTAAAAAAAACTAGTCAAGTGGAACCTCTCGACTCCATTCTGAAAAACAAAGTGTAAAAATCTGTTTTTTATATCTGTTCCCCATTTCCATTCCTGGTGTCTCCCTAGTCTCTCTCCTCTCCAGCAGGCTGCAGCAACCTAGAAAAGTTCTAACACGTAGGACAAACCACCCCTTAAACAAACTGGAACACATTGTGAAATAATGTGGGAATTACTGCTCAGCTTCTTCCTCATTCAGAAATATGCAAGGGTTGAGAGTCACTTGTTAGCAGAGGCGTGTTTTCAAACAAATTCATCAAACCTTCAGAATATCAGACAACACACAAAACAAAATTACAAAGTGATCATTGTCAGCAGGAAGTCGAAGCTGTTGAGGTGAACCATTGGGCAAAAAATAATACTATCTAGATAACGTACAGCACCAGTTGTCATGCAAGATGTGAACTTTGTAGTTATGTGCTCCTGCCATGGTTCCATCGAAATCACATGTGGCTGGTCAGTAGGGAAAGCAGGAGACTTGGTCTATCTGAAAGGCCAGTAGAGTTGGGGAAGAGTCTGGCATCACAATACTTAGCTCGCACTGCTCATCACAACCAGTCTTTCAGAAACAACAGGCTCATCCAAGGACACACTGGAAACCAAAATCAGCCCCGACAAGAGTTCAAACCAGCCCAAGGCCTCAGGTGGCTGCAACAAGAATGGAGATGTGCTTTCAGATTGATTCATGGCATCCTTTCCAGCACTGAAACAGCCCTTTTGCTACGGCCCAATGGAAAAAGACAGAGTGGTAAAATGGCCATTCAGGTCTTAGGTCCATTCATCTCCCAAGGTGTCATGTAAACACCCTCATAGCACTGAATAAAAAATAATTGACCAGCCTTCCAAGCCTCAAAGAGACACCTACAAGATTCCATGCCAATCTGCTGAACCTGTGAGCTGGTAAGCATTAAAGGGGTAGTGTTTGTTACTGTGAAACACTTCTATGTAAATGCTTCTGTGGGTGCTCCACATAACATAACATATAACATAACACATAACATAACGTAACGGAGAATAGGAGAGAAAGAGTGAGACTAAGTGAAAATGAGTGACACTAAATGCAAATGAGTGATTCACAGTGGAATTGAGTAAGATGGTATGTCAGAAGTGAGGCCAACTTAGAATTTCTTGCTCTAATTTGTTAATAGTTGCAGGGTTTATGTTGAAGGAAAATTGGTCCAGTATTATGGATGCCCAGATGTACAATGCAAATTATTTTGAAGAAAATACATCCAGCAGTATAGGGCTGGTTAGATGTGTGTTTTAGATATGTATCTTGAGAAATTGTCAATTGACAATTGACAGCTGTGGTCTAGATTCTCTGTAGCCTGTGAAGCAGGCATAAAGGGGTTTCCAGTAAAAGTCCCTTGGTAAAGTTGGAATGGAAAAGGGTTAGGGAAAGCACCAAGGAGACGGTTGCTGAATTATTTGAGGGTAACCTAGCTAAGAGAGTCTTAAAAGTAGGGATTGTATGAGTTATAATATTCCTCTTAATGTACTCATGCTTCAAGGGAAAGTTTGGAGGCCATATTCACTTCCAAATGCACTGCTCCTCTCACTAGGATGAGGGATAACTTGTTCTACTAGCTTCCACACCGTGACACGGATGGAATCCATGTTGGTAGCATGAAACAAGATTGTTCCCTTCAATGCATGTCAACAAATTGTACAACTAATTGTTACTCAGTGAAAGGCTAAATAGTAGCCCTATTCGTAGAACAACTAATGAGGAGAGAAATACTTTATATATCAGACTTTCAGGAAAAAACAAATACACATCAATATTATAAGTAGACAGAGTCTATTTTCTTACATAAGACGTCATATTTACCACATAAGGGTGTTCCAAGAGGTGAACTAAAAAGGTGCAATGCTTTCGAAGTGGACAGGGACACATTTACACAAACAGTGGAGGAAAAACAAACAGAAGCTTGCTACACAATGATGCAACCTAAATGTACATTGGTAAACAATGGACTTAGTGTTATGCCTATTTGTCTTTGTAATTAATCAATAATTAAGTTATGTATACAGCATTGTTTTGACACATTTGAAGATGATTTGGAGTTGGGTCTTCACAGGAAGAGAAGGACGGAATACATCTTTAAAAAATCATGCTTAGGATATGATGTGTACCACGACACCAAAAAGGACAGAAAAATATAATGTTGCCCACCGAGTAGGTAAGTATCAGGGTCAACAACCTCTACAATACTCTTGTACCCATCCGAATAATATGCAATAACGAATAATACTTGGTCAAGGGCTCTCACCTATATCACCCTCCGCTAGCCATAACGCTGAGGCCTCACTATTACGGCTGACAGAGAGTAATTTAGGAGAATCTGCTGGGTACACCCCATGAGGACTGTGTGGCTACAATGGGTGCCTCCCTCTGCCCAGACCATGTAAATAGTAATAGTTGGCTAGGGTGCATTTAACCTAAAGGTGGAGGTAGGAAATGCCTCTTCTCATGTGTGTAGACCTATGGAAGCACTAGTAGTACGGATCCATCTAGCCCTCGTGGAAGCCCTTGACCAAGTGTTGACACTTGTATGGGTAGAAACATGTTTGCATTATTAAGAATGAACAGTTCATCATACACAATTCTCATCCATCTTTACACTTACTTTAAATCATATGTGAGGTACCCACTAATAAAGAGATTTCCCTTGGGTTTACCTTAGGCATTTGTATAACCATCAGGAACCTGCCATTATCAAGATTACTTCTTATTAAGAACTCCCTTTCACTGAGGTCGAGTCTGCCCTGATAGTACTGTCATATCAAGGTGGGATGAGGTTGCTCATTATGAAGAATGCAATAGAATAAGTGTGACTGAGGCTTCCTCATCCGGTATATACTACACATCTGCATTAGTTAGGGCTTTAGGTTGTTGCCTGGCTGGGAGAATAACTCTTTACACTATTTCATCATTGCATGTGTGATACTAACCCTCCTTCCAATTGGGTTTTTATTGAACAGAATTTATATCTGCTTGAAGAATTTTGTTAAAGGCGTCATCACAAAGGCTTTGGCCAATTAGCAGGAACAGGTTGTCTATCTTTGAAAACAGGTATGTGTAAATCACCTCTTCGTGCCATTTAAAAATTTTGAGATTGAGTGAAAGGCAGTTGTCTGTAATTGTGGGCGAAGGTGTGACTCACTAATAAATGGCACATTCTATTGGAATGGAGAAAAGGTGAGAATTAATATGATAAGTACAGATACTCCAGGGTCACATCTACGTTAAGTACATAGCTTTGGAGTCTACATATTTGGCAGCAAGTGCTCTCTGTCCTTAGATGAACTCAGGCTTGATGCCATGTCTAAGGTTTGTTAGATCGCATAGGAATGTGGCATGTGTTGATAATCTCCTAAATATATTGTTGTACAATTGTGAAGCCTTCAACAGAGGGCGCTTTATAGTTTCAAGTTGTTACCTGAGGGGTACTACCCGAATAGGTTTGTTAATTATGCCTGTGGGAGATGTTTATAAAGTATTCTAATGTCTGCAAACATTTTATTACAAATGACTTTCATTACTGTCAATCTACAGAAGTTGCTTTTCAACTGCTTCACAGAGTCTGAGTTCTGAAGGTAACTTTGATCCTTGAAAAGTAGACCATGAGTGCAGATGTGTAAACATGAAAGATTGCCCTCTAAGAGCTGGCTGAGTATAGAAATCAACACTTATGGGATCTTGAGCCACAGACAAGGAGGTGTAGTTCTCAGAAAATTACCGTCTAAAATGTCAGTAGGAAAACCAGCACGGAAAACGCTACGTCCATGTCTCGGGTTGACCTCCAAAACATCCAGGCAGGTTTCCCAGCAACTGTCAAAGTTGTTTTGGTATTTATACACTGCCCTTTATAAGGGTCGGATTGGCAAAAATAATGATTTCATATGAATGAATGCCCTACTGTTATGATTTTGAGCACGGGTTTGTGTGCCAGAATGCCCTAAGGTTTAACACACTTGGTATTTATTACCATTTCTAATGTTGCAGTGTAGGTTATCATTAATGTTGACCTCGGCCAGTGTTATCGCCTACATTAGTGTTCAGTACTTCTTTCCAGTCACTCATAAACAGGGGTCATCTAAGTTACTTTTGACCCGCCTGCACTTACTGCTGCTTTCCTTGCTGCAGCCATTTTGAAAACTGCACCGAATAAGGCTGTCCAAGTAACTTCCCTCTTGGCATTATTCTGATATAAGTTAAGTGGTGACAAGCGCTGTGCTCATGCTGACGCTACCTTGTTCTAACCATTGCACGCCCACTCCCTAGATAGAGTCATGCAGCTTCAATTACCCAAGTATCACTGCTCAGAAGCACCAGCTCGCTGACAGACTCCCATTCGTTTATTAGCAGTTTTATATAGCAGAGAAAGGACCAAACAGTGACAGGCGTTTACTTACATTCTGTTGAGAATACTAAAATAGTATATCAAATAAAAATATCAAAAATCAATAATAAAAATAGCATAAACGTTTCATAGCATAAACAGAATATGCAGGGTACCATACCATACCATAGGAATTAACATATGCAAATAGAGTATCCATAACAGAAACTACATTAAATAGCAAAATATCATCTTTTAGCTCAAGTGGCACTAAAAAGCAGATTTGTAGCTTATTTTGTAAACACTTCACAATACAGAATTATCCTGATGTCAGGTGGGACGGAGTTCCATAGCCTAAGTGCACTTGCCAAGAAAGATTGAGTTTTCGAATCCTGGTGTTTCAAGGAGAAGGTTTTCTCTGCCCCTAAGGAAACATTGTCTTCCAGAGACATGCAGCTTTTCTCTACAACGTATATGAGTGTGCCCCAAATATGGCTTTAAGCGTGATGCAAGCTACTATGAAACTGATCCTTGCTTCTAAGGGAATTCATTCCAGTCAGTACAGTCCAGTCAGCACAGAAAAGCCAAAGTGGGATCAAGACTTCTTATGCTCAGGCCCAGCCTGGCAGCTGGAGGACTGCTTTGAGATGAGCTGGGTGAAGTTTAGGAATTCCTTCGAGCAGGGATCGTCTGCCTCCTCGGTGATTGCATCCACTGAACACCCAACATCTGCAAGTATGAAAGGTTAGCACCTCCAAACTGCTAATTTTTCATATTTAAAACGTTGGTTTCATGTGTTCTCCATTCAGTCCAACTGGAGCAGGTGAATTACCCTTGCTGATGGTGCATTTGCAAATTACTCTTTGTCCTTCCATAAACCTAAAGTTTTGCCTTATTCGCTATGTCGCCTTTTATCATCATAATAATCAATCTAAACACTCAGATGAGTGTATTACAGACCTGAAAATTGTTCCACAACAAATAACAAAATAAATATTTTATTGAAAAAGAAATGTAGCACAAAATGTGCCATTTTCAGTGTAGGAGGCCCTAAATAGCCCTGAGAGGGGGATTGGCTACCCTATCAGGTATGGACCTAT